>NC_030815.1:75736280-76039310 GCF_001704415.2 Capra hircus
TTAGATTGTTTGTGGACAAACTCCAGAATAAAAAATACATTTTTGTTTGTTTGTTAACTTTTACAGTGTTGGTTGGTTTCTGTCAAACAACAATGCAAATCAGCCATAATTATACATATATCCCCTCCCACTTGAGCCTCCCTCCCATCCCCACATCCCACCCTCTAGGTTATCAAGAATTACATTTTATCTTGTGACCTAGTCCACATATTGAAAAATTTATCATCTGTTTTTAATACTGTTCATGACTCATGACATTAAGTTCATAACCTAGGAATGGCACAAGTCACAGCTTGGACAACACAGATCTGGGTATCCTCTGGGGTCCCTGCCGCTTGTCTCTGCTTAATTGATGTCTCAGGTCCGGGGGCTGACAGGAGTCCAGGGATCCGGACCCATGGGATCCAGGGAGATGTGGCTGGCCTGTGGCCCCCGCGTGGCCTTCACGGGGCACCGTCTGCGTTGCTGTGACCCTCCTCCCCGCCAGCGCTCCACCAGTTCTCCCACTCCTGCTCTCTCCTCGTCACCCTTCTAGCATTTTCTTTCCAAAGCACAGCTCCAACTGCCTCACTGCCCTGGTCCCAAACTTCCGTGGAGCCCACACACCTTCTAGAACAAGTCCAAAGCCCTCAGCCTAGCCTTCCCTCCCATCTGACCTCCTGCACAGCCCCAGCCCCCGCACCTCCCCTCTCAGAACCTCAGCTCTGCCAGCTGCATCTGCTGTCCCCCCAGCCAGGCCGAGCATCTTCTTGCCCACAGCTCTTCTCGCCATTTCTCCCTCCTCCCTTGTCGCAGCCTGCTTTATTCTCCGAGCCTTGATAGGATCTTCCCTCTGGACTTGAAGAAAAACGCAAGTGGAAATGCCTTTCCCTAGTGTGGACCCGTCGGCTCCACTCCCTTGGCAGCTGACTCTCTTTGGGGGCTAAGTGAAGTCAGGGCTTCCGCTTCTGGTCCCCAGGGGTTGGCATGTGGGCCTAGGAGGACCAGAGGCGTGTTCCATGGCAGCGGGGCAGGGGTGGGAGTCCCTCTGCCCCTCCTCCTGCATCTTCCTCACCCAGCCCTACTGTCGTTCTGCCCCAGAAAACCAGCAGTATTTTGAGAAACACCGGTGGCCACCCGTCTGGTACCTGAAGGAGGAAGACCACTACCAGCGGGCCCGGAAGGAGCGCGAGAAGGAGGACTATCTGCACCTGAAGCGGCAGCCCAAGCGGCGCTGGCTGTTCTGGAAGTAGTCCGTCCTCGGCGTCCTCTTCGGCCGCCTCCTCGGCGTCCCCATCCTCCCTCCTCGGCTGTGGTCTGAGATGCTGCCACCCTCTTCTGACCCCTGCTGCTGTTGTCCCCCACTTGTCTTTGCCCCTGCTGGCTCCTCCTGCATCGCCCCCTCCACCTCCCAGGGGACAGAGGACTCGCATAACCAGGACCCTTTGGGTGGAGCTGCTCTCACCAGCCAGCATAGGCTCGGCACAGAGAGGAGGGAGCCTGGCCTCGTGGACCAGAGCAGTGGCCCTGTGCAGAGGATCCTGATTCCACGGCCGGCCGGGAGACAACTCCTGGGAGGCGGGCATCGAGGAGAGAGCTGAGGACCGGGACATCTTGTCTGTGGGTCGGAGAACCCTCGCATCAGAGGGGAAACTCTCCTGCTGGGAAGCTGTGTGTCCTGGTCTGCGCAGGCATTCCCCTCCCAGGGAGCAGCAGTGGGCAGGCAGGGTCCTACCTCTGTTGGCCCCACGTCTCCATCTATGGACTTGAAGGGTTACAGAGGCTTTGTGGGCCTTTCCACGTGGAGCCTTCTCAAATCCTCACTGGAAAAGTCGGGGTAGAAATTAAGCCTTCAGAGCCCAACTCCAGGCTTCCACCCCTGTGGTGCAGCTGCCAGAAGCCGCAAGTGGAAGGCTTGCCCTCTGCTGGGATTGCTTCCGGGGCTGTGGGCAACCAGGCCTGAGAAGGTGGCAGAGGTTTTTCAGAGCTGCAGCCCTGGAAGCAGTGCTTCTTGGTGCAATGAGAAACTCCTCTTTCCCCCCATCCTTTACCGCTCAGGTTTGGAGACGGAAACCCAAGGAAACACTGGAACAGGGGGAGAGAGAGTAGAGGGTGATGGGACCAGAGTACAGCAATCCCATGCTCCTTTGGGCTCCTCCCCCCGCTGCTGGCAGCACAGCTTCTTATGGGGAGAGGGTAAATTTTGCAAAAAATGCAGACAATAATGAACAAAATCACCACCGACAAAAACATTTCAGGGGACCCCTATCCCCTGAAAGGAAGAAAAGCAGAAAAAGACCCTGGATGGCTCTCATTCTTATAAAGCCAAGCAGGGGTCCCAATGTGGATGAGGCAATGGTCGAGGTGGTAGAATTGACTCCAATGCTTTTCAGGAAAGCAGTGTCACTGGCTGTGACCGAGGACGTCCTGGCCCCACTGACTCACCCTTGAGGCTCGGTGTGTCCCTTCAGCATGCTGGGGATGAGGTTGCAGGGTGGGGAGGGTGGGCTCGGGAATCATCATGGTGTTGGACCCGTCACGAGGAATCAGACTGTTCTCAGCTTCAAGCAGGTAACTCCATAGGATATGACCGTGTTGAAGGGGTGGGATGCGGTAGGGGTCAAAGGTCAGGGAAAGGGCACTGACATGGAGAATAGGAGTCCTTGTCAAGAAGGATCGTAAATGAAGCACGTGACCTTACTCAGTGCTGGTTGGTGATAACAGGGAAGAATGGGGGAATTGAACAGGAGCAAAACCAAGGTCAGTCCAGAGAAGAGGAGGGAGGAGCCTGGAGGATGGTGGAGGATTAAGACAGTATCTTTGCAGCCCCATGGGGGAAAGCTGGGCCACAACTGACCCTCTCCCCCTTTTCTAATTCTGATTTGTATCTCACTCCACACCCTTGTTAGATTCAGAACACAGGGTCCTTCTGATGAAGGTGGAGCCAGAGAGACTGAGCTCCTGTCCTCAGCACTCAGGACTCATCTCATCTAAGAAAGATGCTTTAGGGAGAGGGACTGGGTTTTGGTCCCAGGGCCCGGTGTGGGGGGCTCCACCCCCAATAATCTGGCATAGAGCAAACCCCGCAAAAATGGATACCTCTGCATCCATTTTGTGGTGCCAAGACCTAGAGATTTGAGGTCAAGGCCTTGTCAAGAGAAGGAGCAGGAGGTGGCAGGTCAAGTGCATCTTGAGTGGCTGTGAGCCATGGTGTCCCAGCCCTAGACTTCAAGGCCATGGCATGCCTCCCCTCCAAGTCCTCCAGCATGGCAGGCTTGGAAACCAGGACATGTGCTGCCCTCTACTGGCTGGTCAGCTCACTTCTGCTGAGCTCAGGGTGAGGTTGAGGTGAAGGGGAGCCTCCGAGGTGGGGTGTGCTGCTCTGCACCAGCACCTTCACTCTGGGAAGGGTGTAGGAGGGGCCATGGGGACCTCCCAAGAATTCTAGGGGATGGGAGAGCCAGGACTGTGAAATCCAACGGCAGGGGAATTAGGGTCTCCATGAGAGTATGGCAGGCCTGAGTCATCTGGCCCACTGATGAGGATGCAGAAAGGCCAGCAGGGACAGAAAAGGAAGGTGGCTCAGAAGTGGCAGGAGGCTCACATCTGAGAGAGCCACAGAAGGATCCCAGCAAGCAGGGTCTCACCACCCCTTCCCAATAGCTCTGTCAGAGCCAGTCCATACCTCCAGGGAGCCCAGCAAGCCCAGGTGGGACTTAGATACCACCTGGGGAGGCTGTGGGGGACCTGGGCCAGCCCAGTCAGGGAAGAGCAGGGAGGAGAGGGATGGAGGAGGGGCTGAATTCCAGTCCCCCAGGAACCTGGTGCCCAGAAATCTTGAGTCAGAGCAGGAGACACATTCATGCAGGGCAAGCTTGAGCCTGAGGCAAAAAGCGAGAAGGAAGGAGTGGGTCACACAGCAAGAACACACACTCCTGCACCCGTGTCACTCAGAACTACTCTAGAGGAGAGTGGGAGGATGGGGGAGAAAAACACACACATGCCTCTTTTTATATAAAATTGCATATTTAATTTGGTCATGAATTCATAAACACATGAGTATTTTGTACCTAATGGCCTTTCTTGTACTGTTTGATGTTTCCAACTCTTCTAAGGTGAGAACTTCCAATGGGGAGAAGAGTGAAAAGATAAACAACCACTAGTGAAACACTTAATTAAGTGCCTATCATGGGTCAGGTGCTCTTTGGATTGGACATAAAACAAGGCAACTTCATGCTCTCACCAAGCTTACCTTAAATAAACATGATGAACACTGACAAGGCTAATACTTTAGGTGGGCACTAAGGAAGTTCTCTGAGAAGGGATAAGTGACCTGACACTTGACTGACAAGAATTCATTTCTTCCTCTGAAGATGAAGGCAGACTGTCCTCCACAAAAGGAACAGCAACAGCAAGAAACAGGTGACTTCCGGGGAACAGAGGGGCAGTATGGCAGGACCTCTGAAAGGGAAGAGGAGAGGGCTATCGCCACAAGGCCACTGAGGTAGGACCCCTACCAAACTCCCCTGGAGCACCATACCCTGAAGGTCCCTAAATACTCAGCCAATTCTAGTTTGGGTCCAGCCTTGGGCACACAAAGTTTTGAGATGGAAAAGATACACTGAGGAGTACTGCTTTCATAACATCATCCTACCATGACTGGAATACTGCAGAGGCAGGCGTGGTGGAAGGAGGGCTGAAGGGCCTACAAAGTATTTCTTAAAGTAAGAAGAAGTGATCTGCCCTCCCTGGACTGAGGGTGCTGCGGTACATCTTCCACACTAAGAGTGGTCAAGCAAGGAAACCTCCCACTAAGAACTGGGAAGGGCAAATGGAGGAGGAGCCAGAGAAGGGGAGGAGACACCAGGAGAGGCCCCCTTGCCTGTCGTCATTCTGAAAACAAGGTCACAATACAGACTGGGGAAGACGGCAGAGCAGAAAGACCCTGAGCCTGGGTCCTCTCTCGGGCAGCCCAAATCACAGCTATCTGCAGAACAAGCACTGATAAAAAAGACAGGACCCCAGCAGCATAGGTCTTCCACAACTACAGACAGAAAGCAGGAACCACGCTGAGATGGCTGGAGTGGGCAGACTCACAGTCTCATCAAGTACCATACTCCTGGGTGGACCACCCACAAAGTAGAGGATTATATTGCAGGGCTTTTCCACAAGTTCTGACCCCCGAGTTGGGCTTTCCAGCCCAGGGATCCTGCATCAGCAAGATGAACCCCCAGAGCGATTTGGCTTTGAAGGCAAGCAGGGCCCTAATGTTGCATGTCCCACAGGACTGGAGCAAACAGAGGCTTCAGTCTTAAAGAGCACACACGTACACTGGGAGCCAGGGCAAAAGTGGTCACTTGATGGAAACCTGGCTTAGAGGGGCCTGCTGGTCTGAAAGAGCGTCCCAGAGAGGCAGCGGGTGGGTGCGGCTCAGGCTGTGGGTATAGACACTGGTAACAGCTACACTTTTCACACTGTCCATGGGATTCTCACGGCAAGAATACTGGAGTGGGTTGCCATTTCCTTTTCCAGTGAACCATGTTTTGTCAGAACTCTTCACCATGACCCACCCATCTTGGGTGGCACTGCACAGCATAGCTCATAGCTTCATTGAATTATGCGAGCCCCTTTGCCACGACAAGACTGTGATCCATAACGGGGATTGACAGAGGGGCCTGGCAGGCTAGTCTTTGGGGTCACAAAGAGCTGGACACAACTTAGCGACTGAAAAATAACAGCCATACTTGGGAGACTTTTCTACTGGTGGACAGGGGTGCTGACAGGCACTACTGTGGGATCTGCCCTCTAGTTCATTAGCCCCAGTAGCTAATGAGTTGGGTGGGGTTCATCAGCCCCACCCAACAGCCTGTAGGCACCAGGGCTGGGATGGTGTTGTTATTTTTGTTCAGTCGCAAAGTCATGTCTGATGCTTGGCAGCATGCTAACGGACTGCAGCATGCCAGGCTTCCCTGTCCTTCGCTATCTCCCAAAATTTGTTCAAACGCATGTCCATTGAGTCAGTGATGCCATCCAACCATTTCACTCTTTGTTGCCCCCTTCTCCTTCTGCACTCAATCTTTCCTAGCATCAGGGCCTTTTCCAGTAAGTCAGCTCTTTGCATCAGGTGGCCAAAGTATTGGAGCTTCTGCTTCAGCATCAGTCCTTCCAATGATTATTCAGGATTGATTTACTTTAGGGTTGACTGGTTTGATCTTCTTGCTGTCCAGGGGACTCTCAAGAGCCTTCTCCAGCACCACAAGTTCAAAAGCATCAATTCTCAGCCTTTTTGGTCCAACACTCACATCTGTTCATGACTACTGGAACAATTATAGCCTTGACTATACAGACCTTTGTCAGAAAGTAATGTCTCTGCTTTTTAACACACTGTCTAGGTTTGTCACAGCTTTTCTTCCAAAAAGCAAGTGTCTTTTAATTTCATGATTGCAATCACTGGCCACAGTGCTGGGATGCTTCAGCCCAAACAACTAACAGCCACACCCATCATCAGACAGCTGAGTAAAGACGTCCTGAGCCCACCACCGCCACCTCTAGGCATGCCTCTAGACATGGCACTGCCCACCAGTGGACCAAGACCCAGCTTCCCCCACCAGTGGGCAGGTAAGGGCCCTGCCCTCCAGGAAACCTTCGCTGGCCTCTGGACAGCCTCACCCACCAGGGGGCAGAATGCAAGAAAACCACAGTCCTGCAGACTGTGGACGCAACCTGTACACAGCAGGTGACACCCTGTCCTAGGACCAACTGGGCCCATCCCTGCCTATTAGCAGGCCAATACAAGCTTCAGGACATGCCAGATTCGATCCCCAACTGTGTCAGGAACTACCCCCCTACCCCCACCCTGCACCAGTGATCTGACACCAACTCGGGGTACCTGGGCCCTGTGGCCAGACTCCAGGGCATGGCTCTGCCTGCCAGTCATCTGGCACTAACCCCAGGACCTGGCTTCACCCACCAGTGGGTGGGCAACAGCCCTGGAGTTTTCTGGACCCTGGCCATGCCCACCAGTGAGCCAGCACTAGCTCCAGGTCCCCTGGGGTTCTGCAGCCAGCTTCCTTGTGACCAGGTACCACTAATGAACAGCTGGCAGCCTCCACACAAGGTAGGCCCTAGCAACCAGGCTTATGACACCAGCCTACATAGTCCACCCCCAACAACAGAGGGAACACCCCCTAGAGCAGGGGTCCCCAACCTCCAGGATCTAATGCCTGATGATCTGAGGTGGAGCTGATGTAATTATAGTCAAAATAAAATGCATAGAATTGCCAATAAGATATTGAATAGAAGTAGTAAAACAAGGCATCCTGGTCTTATTCTTGATTTTACAGGAAAAGCTTTTTGTCTCACTACTGGATAAACTCTTTGAAAAGGCCCTTTGATTTGTGTGTGTGTGTGTGTGTGTGATGATTACGTTGTCCTTCTAAAACCCAGGAACAATATGAAGCAAAACGAAGAGGCCAAGACTCAGAGAAACGTGGCTCAGTATTTTAAGAAGTATGGAGATACATTTGGTCCCTCAGAGGATTTACAGAACAAAGAATTTGGACCACAGCTTAGTTTGCCACTTCAAGCAGAGCTGTATTGGAGAAGCCTAGAAGTTTTAAAAGCAGATAAGTTTTCTGGACTCTTGGAATATCTTGCCAAAACTCGAGATCAGCTTCGAGAAGTCTCATAATAAGTAGGGATGACTTGACAATATTACAAAACTTATTTCCTAGCTTCTCTTTTATTCTGGTGGGAAAACCAATAGCCAGGTCAAGATTCTAAAGTAATGGAAAAGTATGTTTAGTCACTGGAAACTTCTTTCAGGGGCAATATAAGCATATGTATCATACAAAGCAACCAATTGTCTATTTCTTTCTTGGGAAAGGTAATAATATGAACAGACTTGTTCACAAAGGAAAAATCGATCAGCGTTTTAAAAAAGACAGCTGATAGTAATTCCTTGTGGCAGAGTGGAGATGCACAGGAGGGAAAAGCCCAAGAACTTTTGCTTTGGTTAAAGGGAAGAGTTGAAAATAATTCTTTGTGCAAGGATATAGATCAGTGAAAAAAATTACAATACCCATCATACCTGCTTTTTTGGACCAACATAGAAGTGGTAGAAGCATAGAAAAAATAATCTTTTTATAATACCTGGGGTTTTCCATTGGAGACCCACAGGCTTTTGACAGGTTATGTGAAAGTCTAATCTTCTCCCTCCAGTTATGTGGACACAATAGCACTTAATGTTTTTTAGACCCAAGATCTAGACTTTAATTGGACAGATTTATAGATACAGCCTCTGACTTCTTGGCCCTGTATGTGCAATATTTATATTTCTTCTCAAGCATGCTGTGAGTCCCATATGGACTGTGGTGAAAAAGGAAGGAATGAGAGATGTGGAAGCTATCAAATATCTTCCTTGGTTTGGACAACATCACTGAAGGCAAACTAAGGGGAGTTATGGATGGAATTGAGCTTGCCTGGTGGCTCAGACGGTAAAGAATTGGCCTGCAGGGCAGGGGACCTGGGTTTGATCCCTGGGTCGGGAAGATCCCCTGGAGGAGGAAATGGCAACACATTCCAGTATTCATGACTGGGAAATCCCATGGACAGAGGAGCCTGGTGGGCTATAGTCCATGGGGTCACAAAGAGTTAGACATGAATTAGTGACTAAAACAACAAGCTCTTCATACCCAGACACCATGACAAGCCCACATTGTACATGAAAAGGAAAGGCACAAGAACCTTTCCTGTGATGTGAATTGGAAATTAAAACCACAATACTGTGGTGCCCCATTTTTACTTCTTAGACTAGCAAAGAATTTAAGTTCAATGTGGCGAGGGTATAGGGAAACAAGGAAACTTGTTTACTCTTCAGTTCAGTTCAGTTGCTCACTCGTGTCCAACTCTTTGCGACCCCATGAACTGCAGCATACCAGGCTTCTCTGTCCATCACCAACTCCCAGAGTTCACTCAAACTCATGTCCATTGAGTCAGTGATGCCATCCAACCATCTCATCCTCTGTCATCCCTTCTCCTCCTGCCTTCACTCTTTCCCAGCATCAGGGTCATTTCAAATAAGTCAGCTCTTTGCATCAGGTGGCCGAAGTATTGGAGCTTCAGCGTCAGCGTCAGTCCTTCCAATGGACACTCAGGACTGATCTCCTTTAGGATGGACTGGTTGGATCTCCTTGCAATTCAAGAGACTCTCAAGAGTCTTCTCCAACACCACAGTTTAAAAGCATCAATTCTTCAGTGCTCAGCTTTCTTTATAGTCCAACTCTCACATCCATACATGACTACTGGAAAAACCATAGCCTTAACCAGATGGACCTTTGTGGACAAAGTAATGTCTCTGCTTTTTAATATGCTGTCTAGTTTGGTCATAACTTTCCTTCCAAAGAGTAAATGTTTGTTAATTTTCATGGCTGCATCACCTTCTGCAGTGATTTTGGAGTCCAAAAAAAAAAATAAAATGTTTCACTGTTTCCCGATCTATTTGCCATGAAGTGATGGGACCGGATGCCATGATCTTAGTTTTCTGAGTGTCTGCTCTTAGTGTGAGTTAAAATGGTCCAGCCTTTTTTTTGAGGGCTCTGTCATTATCTGAGCAAAAGTATAAAATTCTCTAACCCACTGACACAACAATTTCACTTCTAAGGATTTACCCAATAGACAATACACATACATGTATGACTCATACAAGTATACGCTACCCACTCCAGTATTCTTGTCTAGGGAATCTCATGGACAGAGCAGCTTGGTGGGCTACAGTCCATAGAGTCACAAAGAGTTGGACACGACTGAGCAACTAACACACACACATACACACACACACAACATACACACACACAACTGCTATTCTCTCCCCTACTCACTTGACAAAAGCATGTATTGTTGTTGCTGTTGTTTAGTTGCTCAGCCGTGGGCAACTCTTTGTGACCCCATGTCCTGCAGCACACCAGGCTTCTCTGTCCTTCACTATCTCCTAGGAGTTTCCTCAGACTCTTGCCCATTGAGTCGATGATGTCATCCGACCGTGCATTACCTTCTATTTTATTTTCGTTTTGTAGACTGCTTGTATTCTGACCAGACAATCCTGTTAATATAATAGCTTTCTTATTCTCCCTTCCCATTTTTTACTTCAGACGTCTTTTTCTTTTCCATACTGTGTCTTACATATGTTGTCTAACACAGAGTTTGTTCGGTGGTCATGGATCTTGATTTTATGGAGACATTTTTCATTTCCTGGGTCTATTTAAGCTTCCCATATGGCTACTATTGGGCTTCCCGGGCTGAGTCAGCTGGGGGCCGTGTCTGCCCTGCAGAGAGGACAGTAAACCGGAGCAGGTGTGCTGTGTCTGCAGGGAAGCGGGTGTGCGTTTCCCAGGCTGGGTAACTTGAGATGTCTGCCTTTACTTTTTGAGGTATCAGCTGGGGTCGGGTTCCTCTGTAAATCCACCCCGTCCCCCTTGTGCCCAGATCGGACTCAGCCCAGAATGACAGGGCTTGTCACACTCGTAGGCCAGCACCTGCTTGAGAGAGGGGCGCCCCCCACGACCAGAGTGTCATCCCTGCTTCCTGCAGCGCTCTGCCTGGTGCTGACTGTCTAATAACAAATAGAGTCTCATCAGTGTAGGACCAAGGCCAATCTAGGGGAGAAAGCTGTTTTGATCAGAAAGTTGGGAGAATAGCTAGGTTTCACTCTGGCCATATTTCTGGAACAGTTCTCTCTGACTTCTTAGTGGTGAAGAGTCATGCTGGGGGATCCTTTGGGCATGCTGCTGCCTCCGTGTTCCCTTGTTGATGTTTTCTGGGTGAGACCCCTGAAGCTGCAGATGGGTGGTCTCTGCCACAGGTTTTTGGAGGCCACGGTGCTCTGGATCAGCTGTTAACTGTGAGCATCAGATCCAGCCTGGGAGGGAGAGAAAGGAACAGCTCCAGACTGGAGAGTGAAACCTGCTTGGCTCCCCGGCTGTGGAAGAACGCGCGCCCTGAGCTGCCTGCAGAGTTGTCAGAGGTGGTGGTGACCCGATGGGGGTTGGACCCTAAGCTGCCCCTGAAGTTCCAGATAAACAAGTGGGAGAGGAGTTGGTAGTGCGCCGGCAGGCCCCTCGCTTTACTGTAGGAGGGAGCCAAGGTGGGGGTGACTCCCTAAGTAGGAACTAGGCTTTGGACGAGCCGCCTCCTCGCCCGGCATTGGGTCATGCGTCAGTCATCTGTCCTGTGTCCTCAGTGTCCACAAAGAGGACCATGACCACTCTCCATTCTGCCGAGGGAGCCTGGTGCCTTCCTCTAAGGGTCGGGCCTGGGCGACTAGAGCAGCACGGGGCCGCTCAGAGTTCGGGGTGTAAATAGTTTTAGCTTCCTGGCCACCTCAGGGTCTCGAGCAGCTCCTGAACTAGCTGTATTGTCTTGACACAAAGTTAGGCATAGATTTTCTGGAAATGAACAGATGTTCTGAAACATCTGTATGTTCCAGAAAGCTTTATTTACAAAGAACCTCAGTGCTGGATGTGGGCCATGGGCCATGGCTTGCTGACCACACAGCGGAAAGCTCGGGGTGGACTGCTCGGTCAGCACGTGGCCTTGAGAGGTCACCAGACCCACTTCCCTGACTGGGGGGTGATGATGGCGGTGGCGGGCCCCACTGCACACCTGGGCGGGCTGGATGTGTGGCAGGTGTTGACACTGACCGTGCCGTGTGCCTCAAGCATGCCATCTGTGTTCCAGAGTGTGCCCTGATTCCTGGGTCACGTGCTTTGACAGTGTCCCCCCTGAAGAGGGTGATCACTGCCAGCCGTCTTCCTGGAAGTGGGCTTAGGAGTCGTTGGCAGGCTGCTGGCTCTGTGGTTCTGGTTGGGGGCTGGCCTCCTGTTTCTTCAAGCCCAGGCACCTCAGAAGGCCCCCTATGGCTGGGGTCCTTGGGAGACTTCCGGGGAGCCTGATGTGGAGACGGTTCAGGAACACCTGACTGGGGGGCCCTGGTGTTGCGATGCCCCCTGGAGTTACCTCCCTCTGGGCCGGCTTCCACATTGAGCGATTTTGTTTGCATCATCCACAATGAGCAGAAGTGCAGGCTGCCTCAGGGTCAGGGCGGGGGGGCGTCCAATGTGGCAATGCTGGTGGGTGTCTGATGCTTCACTTTTGCCCCTGTTCCATCAGCTGTCGGCCACAAGTATCAGTCAAAGCTCTCCAAGCACTGCTTGCAGGTTGACTCTGTCTGGGGGTTTGGAGGCAAGTTTGGTGTCCATGGGACAGGGTGGACCAGGTGACTGAAGTGTTGTGAGCAGACAAGAATTGGGGTAGTGGTTTCTCCTTGGGGGTCAGGAAGGGGGCTCCTGGATGCTGGCCACGTGCAAGGGCTTCATTACCAAAAAGGTGTCATGTGTGCCTGTCTCTGGCATGTGTGTGAAGCTCCCATGAGATGGTTTTAAGACATCAGGAGAGGGCAGTGCTAGAACACACCCCTGCTTCAAGCTACCTTGGCATTCTCGCCAACCACATAATCCCACCATGGAATTATCCATGACATGGCTTCTGTCTACATGGGGTATCCTGTGTTGAGCTTGCTACCAAACCCTATAGGATGGATGTCAGGCAGCTTCTGGGGTCTTCTCCGTCAGAGGTCCATAGAAGAGCCTTGGTCAGAGACCTGCTTCTCAGGGACAACACCAGTCTCAGAAACCCAAACTCACTCTTTATCGAGCAAAGAGTTGGCATACATTTTAAGTAGGGTATCCAGTAAACTAAGAAGTCTATTAGATGCTTATATTTTTCGTTTTCTCCTTTGCTTTTTGCTTCTCTTCTTTTCACAGCTATTTTTAAGGCCTCCTCAGACAGCCATTTTGCTTTTCTGCATTTCTTTTCCATGGGGATGGTCTTGATCCCTGTCTCCTGTACAATGTCATGACCCTCATTCCATAATTCATCAGGCACTCTATCTATCAGATCTAGGCCCTTAAACCTATTTCTCACTTCCACTGTATAATCATAAGGGATTTGATTTAGGGCATACTTGAATGGTCTAGCGGTTTTCCCTACTTTCTTCAATTTGAGTCTGAATTTGGTAATAAGGAGTTCATGATCTGAGCCACAGTCAGCTCCTGGTCTTGTTGTTGTTGACTGTATAGAGCTTCTCCATCTTTGCCTGCAAAGAATATAATCAATCTGATTTTGGTGTTGACCATCTGGTGATGTCCATGTGTAGAGTCTTCTCTTGTGTTGTGGGAAGATGGTGTTTGCTATGACCAGTGCATTTTCTTGGCAAATCTCTATTAGTCTTTGCCCTGCTTCATTCCGCATTCCAAGGCCAAATTTGCCTGTTACTCCAGGTGTTTCTTGACTTCCTACTTTAGCATTCCAGTCCCCTATAATGAAAAGGACATCTTTTTTGGGTGTTAGTTCTAAAAGGTCTTGTAGGTCTTCATAGAACCGTTCAACTTCAGCTTCTTCAGCATTACTGGTTGGGGCATAGACTTGGATAACTGTGATATTGAATGGTTTGCCTTGGAAACGAACAGAGATCATTCTGTGGTTTTTGAGATTGCATCCAAGTACTGCATTTCGAACTCTTTTGTTGACCATGATGGCTACTCCATTTCTTCTGAGGGATTCCTGCCCGCAGTAGCAGATATAATGGTCATCTGAGTTAAATTCACCCATTCCAGTCCATTTTAGTTCGCTGATTCCTAGAATGTCAATGTTCACCCTTGCCATCTCTTGTTTGACCACTTCCAATTTGCCTTGATTCATGGACCTGACATTCCAGGTTCCTATGCAATATTGCTCTTTACAGCATCGGATCTTGCTTCTATCACCAGTCACATCCGCAGCTGGGTATTGTTTTTGCTTTGGCTCCATCCCTTCATTCTTTGTGGAGTTACTTCTCCACTGATCTCCAGTAGCATATTGGGCACCTAATGACCTGGGGAGTTCCTCTTTTGGTATCCTATCATTTTGCTTTTTCCTACTGTTTGTGGGGTTCTCAAGGCAAGCATACTGAAGTGGCTTGCCATTCCCTTCTCCAGTGGACCACATTCTGTCAGACCTCTCCACCATGACCCGCCCGTCTTGGGTTGCCCCACAGGCATGGCTTGGTTTCATTGATACCAAGGGAACATTTCATGCAAAGATGGGCTCGATAAAGGACAGAAATGGTATGGAACTAACAGAAGCAGAAGATATTAAGAAGAGGTGGCAAGAATACACAGAAGAACTGTACAAAAAGGATCTTCACGACCCAGATAATCATGATGATGTGATCACTAATCTAGAGCCAGACATCTTGGAATGTGAGGTAAGTGGGCCTTAGAAAGCATCACTACGAACAAAGCTAGTGGAGGTGATGGAATTCCAGTGGAGCTGTTTCAAATCCTGAAAGATGATGCTGTGAAAGTGCTGCACTCGATATGCCAGCAAATTTGGAAAACTCAGCAGTGGCCACAGGACTGGAAAAGGTCAGTTTTCATTCCAATTCCAAAGAAAGGCAATGCCAAAGAATGCTCAAACTACTGCACAATTGCACTCATCTCACATGCTAGTAAAGTAATGCTGAAAATTCTCCAAGCCAGGCTTTAGCACTACGTGAACCGTGAACTCCCTGATGTTCAAGCTGGTTTTAGAAAAGGCAGAGGAACCAGAGATCAAATTGCCAACATCCGCTGGATCATCGAAAAAGCAAGAGAGTTCCAGAAAAACATCTATTTCTGCTTTATTGACTATGCCAAAGCCTTTGACTGTGTGGATCACAATAAACTGTGGAAAATTCTGAAAGAGATGGGAATACCAGACCACCTAAACTGCCTCTTGAGAAATCTGTTTGCAGGTCAGGAAGCAACAGTTAGAACTGGACATGGAACAAGAGATTGGTTCCAAATAGGAAAAGGAGTACGTCAAGGCTGTATACTGTCACCCTGCTTATTTAACTTCTATAAAGAGTACATCATGAGAAACGCTGGACTGGAAGAAACACAAGCTGGAATCAAGATTGCTGGGAGAAATATCAATAACCTCAGATATGCAGATGACACCACCCTTATGGCAGAAAGTGAAGAGGAGCTAAAAAGCCTCTTGATGAAAGTGAAAGAGGAGAGCAAAAATGTTGGCTTAAAGCTCAACATTCAGAAAACGAAGATCATGGCATCCGGTCCCATCACTTCATGGGAAATAGATGGGGAAACAGTAGAAACAGTGTCAGACTTTATTTTGGGGGGCTCCAAAATCACTGCAGATGGTGACTGCAGCCATGAAATTAAAAGACGCTTACTCCTTGGAAGAAAAGTTATGAACAACCTAGATAGTATATTCAAAAGCAGAGACTTTACTTTACTGACTAAGGTTCATCTAGTCAAGTCTATGGTTTTTCCAGTGGTCATGTATGGATGTGAGAGTTTGACTGTGAAGAAGGCTGAGCGCCGAAGAATTGATGCTTTTGAAATGTGGTGTTGGAGAAGACTCTTGAGAGTCCCTAGGACTGCAAGGAGATCCAACCAGTCCATTCTGATGGAGATCAGCCCTGGGATTTCTTTGGAAGGAATCATGCTGAAGCTGAAGCTCTAGTACATTGGCCACCTCATGCGAAGAGTTGACTCATTGGAAAAGACTCTGATGCTGGGAGGGATTGGGGGCAGGAGGAGACGGGGACGACCGAGGATGAGATGGCTGGATGGCATCACGGACTCGATGGCCGTGAGTCTGAGTGAACTCCAGGAGATGGTGATGGACAGGGAGGCCTGGCGTGCTGCGATTCATAGGGTCTCAAAGAGTTGGACAAGACTGAGCGACTGAACTGATCTGAAGAGGTCTATGCTAGTGGGATCTTAGCAGAGAAAACTGTGCCAGAACCTTGAGTCCACGAAAGAGAACAAGTTGACATGGATGAACTCACCACCCAGAGCCACCATAAGAAGTATATTAGTTAGCTTGGGCTGTGTAACAAACAATCTCAGAACCTAGTGGCTTAAAATGATGTGTATTTATTATTTCAGGTTCTTTTGGTGGGGTCAGAAATTCAGAAATGGCTTAGCTGTGTGATTCTGGCTTGGGAGTCCCTCATGAGGTTATGGTCAAGATGTCATGTAGGGCTGCAGGTATCTGAAGGTTGTTCTGGGGCTGGAAGATCAGCCTGCAAGATGGCACACTCACAGGGCTGTTGGTGGAGCCTCAGCTCCTCACCACATGGATCTCTCCTCAGGCTGCTTGAGCGTCCTCACAACATGGTGGCTGGCTTCACCCAGGGCAGGAAGTCCAGGAGAGAGTGAGGAAGAGTCTGAAATGCCTCTGATGGCCCTCTTTTCAGTAGTTACATGCTGTCATTTCTACTTTATGCTATTCATTAGAAGCGAGTCACTAAGCTCGGTCCATACTTAAGGCGAGGGAGATTGGGTTCCTTTTTGAGCAGAGGAATACCCCCAAACTTGAGGACATAATTTAAAACCACCACAGCGAAACCCCAGGGACAGCAGTATTCTGGGAGCTTCTTTCAGCTTAGACTTTGTGACCAACTACAGGATGGTACCAACTGTCGCTAGCCCCCCTCCCACCTCCCCAGTCAGAAAGTGGCCTCAGCTGGCTGTGTCTATGGGGCCTAAGACCTCTGGGTGTCGGCCACCGTGTCCTCACTCTGGAGATCACACTCATTCTCCTCTAAGCATCGCACACCCGGAACCCAGCATCCTGGGCAACCCAGGGACCACACCCCATCCTCTCCCACAAGTTGACCCCAGCACCAGTTCTTGAATACTTATTTATTTGGCCATGCTGGGTCTGAGCTGCATCGTGCTGGATCTTCTAGTCACAGCACGTGGGATCTTTAGTCGTGGCACGTGGGATCTAATTCCCTGAGCAGGGGTCAAACCCAGGCCCTCTGCCTTGGGCGCATGGGGTCTTAGCCACTGGAGCACCAGGGAAATCCCAGTAGCAGCATTTTTTGAAGCAATAAGACAAAATGAGCCTTCAATTTTATAAAGTCTCAGCTAATTCTGATCAAGAATGCCTGGTCACATTTGCTGAGCTTTTGGCAACTCGGCTGCTTGTCAAAAAATTGGGCCCAATCACACATACAGGTTCATTGTATGGTTTCCAGGACACAACAGTAAACATCAGTTCATGTTCAAAGGCCAAAAGAGAACAGCCATTGTGTGATTATCTACTGTTGCACAGTGGACCACCCAGAACTTAGTGGCTGCAAACAGCCACCCATTATCTCTCATCAGGCTGTGGGTCGGGGAGCTGATTGGGGCCAGATGTGTGGCCGATCTCCAGTGGGGACACTCCTGCATCTACAGTCAGCTGGTGGGTCAGCTGAGCTTGGCTGCTCAAGGGTAGGCATGGTTCATGATGGACAAGCTGGCTGTTGGCAGGGGTGACGATGGGAGTCTTGTCCTCCAGCAGGCTGGCCTGGGCTTGTTCACAGGGAAGTGGCCAGAGAGCAATGCTCTCAAGGCCCTGTGAGGCTTGTCACTTTGCCTCTTTCTGTTGGCCAAGCCAAGTCACAAGGCCAGCCCAGAAGCTGCAGAAATACGCTGTGCCTCGTGACGGGAAACGTTGCAAAGTAGTGTGGCAAAGGGGGCAGTTACAGGCCAGGGCAGGAGAGACATGGCCTCCTACAGTCTACTCCCTGTGTGCTCTTCCTGACTTGATGCTGAAGAAGAGATTCCATAGACCTCAGCATCTTCCTGCTGTTGTTATTGTTGTTCTGTTGCTAAGTCTTGTCTTACTCTTTGCAACCCCATGAACTGCAGCACCCCAGGCTTCCCTGTCCTTCACTATCTCCTGGAGTTTACTCAAACTCATGTCCACTGAGTCTGTGATGCCAGCTGACCATCTCATCCTCTGTCGCCCACTTCATTGGATAGAACTGAACATCTTCCCACTAAAAACATTTTGAAAACAGCTATAGAAACATCTATTTCCAGCCAAGGGCCAAAATCACACTGAATCATGATGTGTTCCAAATGTCCAATCTGCACAAAAATGTAAAGTTCTACTGAGGAACAAAGGATGGAAGGAAGGGATCGGGGGAGGGAGGAAGGAAGTTTGTATAGATGGATGGATGGATGGATGGGTGGATAAATCAGTGGATGGGTGGATGGATGGATGGATAAATGAGTGGATGGGTGGGTGGATGGATGGGCAGATGAATGGATGGGTGGTTGCATAGATTCATGGACAGACGGGTGGTTGGATAGATGGATGGATTGATAGATGGAAGATGGATGGATGAGTGGATGAATGGATTAGTGAGTAGATAGATGGATGGACAGATGACTGGCTGACTGTATGGACAGGTGGATGGATGGATGGGTGGACGGATGGATGAATTAGTGAGTGGATGGATGGGTGGATGGATGAATTAGTGAGTGGACGGATGCATGAACAGATGGCTGGCTGGCTGGCTGGCTGGCTGGGAGGATGAACAGAGGATGGAATGAATAAAGCAGATGTTTCCACTCCAATTCTAGAAACATAGTCTATGAAATTGAATAGGAGCTGGGCAATGATTGTGTTCTCCAGGACAGTGGCAAGTGTTTGGAAACGGCCTAAGTGCTCATCTGTGAGGGGTGAGGTACAATCTGTGGACACCCCACAAGGAACAGCCCTCCCCCTCTTTCCTTCCACCTTCCCCATCCCCAGGAGCTCATCAGGGGTTCTGCCCGTGCCCCTCCCGCAACACCATCCTCCCGGCAGGGGCTGGAGTGGGGGATGCTGCTTGAGTTCACCACCCGTTAAACTCAATTCATAAAACGCTCCCTTTACAGAGATACTTTAAGAAAACCTCTGGGGAACCCTCAGCACCTTCATTTCTAAAAAGGTGGCTCTAGTGAACCCTCTGGGGCACAGAGAGCAGAGCAGATAATGCTGAGAACAAGTGCATCAGTAAGGGGTGAGCTGACCACCCTCACGCTCACACTTAGAAACAAGGAAGACAAACGGACGAGAAAGCCTTCACGCTTTTTGTGTAAAATAACCATGAGCCTGAGTCAGGCTCCACCTGCTCCTCAGGGCAGGTATATCTGAGAGGTCACGTCTGCTCACCAGGGTTCCTCTCCAGAGTGGACACACCTAGCGTGGGGACTTAGCTGTGTCCTGAGTCTGCACTCGAGAAATGAGGAGCTGGCCGGCCCTGATCTCCTGGCAACAATCCACATTTCCACCAGATGCGTTTTAATTTTTCCAACTGGGAGGACCCTCTTACAGGACTTTCAAGGTCTTCCCATGTGGTGGAAACTTGGATGAGCACGATACGACTTGGTGTGACCTGGCAGATGTATGGACTCTTAAAACCCTGAGAGCCCAGGGTCTACAGCTCCCAAAAAGGAAACTGCAAGAGGACAGGCCCGACAAGGCAAATAAGGGAAAAACAGTGCAGCCTGGGGGCTAAGCCTTTTCTCTTTCACTTTTTTGACATTTATATTTACATTTCTTTTAATACATTTTCAAAAACTTCCTTTTTTTATAAGTTTCACATTTTCCAAAGTCCCTTTTTACGTTTTCAAAAACTCCCATTTCTCTATTAACAATGCCACTGCAGCCCAGCTGTTACAAAAATAACCTGTCTGAAGTATTCACTCACCTATCTTGTAACAACACTACTGCCGCTAATGAAAAGCTGTCATGGCTTTGAACGCTAGAACTTTAAGCTGGAACAGTGGATGTCTGTATAGAGAAGCCCGGAAGCGACACAAACTGGGCGCGAACCCTCCCTAGGGAAGGAGGGAGGCGTACCCTTCTGGACGGGGCGGAGCGGCCGGTCAGGGACATGCTCCTGGACCGCAGCTTCAGCCGGCGCAGTGGGTTGCTGATGCCAGTCTCATGCTGGATCTCCATATCCGACAGGGCGAACATGATGGCGCCGCTCTTCACGTTGGCTCGGCAAGCAGCCACCTACCAGGCTGGGATCCCGACCCAGAGCTGGGGACAGGAGACAGGAGGCAGGAGGTTATGCGTGGCTGTGGAGGGACTGACACACCCAGCCCAGGACTGGGGTGCGGGTGGGGGTGGGGCGCATACACACCTCCAGCCAGACCACAACAGTTGGCCCGTCCCACTGTGCCAAGGCATGCCTTGTCTCCAGGCTTCCTCTAGCAACTCATGCCTACAAGTAACGAAACATTCAAAATTCAAGAATCACTACTACACACGGGTATAAAACAAGTTAACCTTAGTATTTATTCTCTTTATAAATTTGAAAAGTGAAATAGTATGTATCTCACCATTTTCCTTAAATCTTCTAAACCATCTGCTTAATGAGAGTTCAGACATATTGCAAAGAACACCTGAGTCATGAAATGCTGAATGAGTCCCTGCAATTCCTTATAGAATCACTTCCTTCCCGATGAAAGAGTTATGGCCAACCTTAAAGGATTCAGAAGTCTGCACATCCAAGGGAGGAGGGTAGTCAAGGAAAAACATCCACTCTTCCCTTTCTAAACAGTGAGGACAGATACGTAGAAGAGGAAACCACACCGAGATCTGAGCAGAGGACTCTGTCCCTGAGAGAGCTTCAGGAATGCACACCATCTCACAGCAGACACCCAAAGAGCAACAGAGACTTTCAACACAGAACACTACAACACAGCAAGCAAGGAGAGGGCTGGATGGGGGCTGTTTCTATCCTACACTGCTGCTCAGCTAACTAGCTATGTGCTAAATTAAGGTACTGGTTATTCTTTTTTGACTAGGCCACTGTGTGGCTTGCAGGACCCTCGTTCTCCAACCAGGAATCAAACCCCAGGCCTCCTGCAGTGGAAGTGCAGAGTTCTAGCTACTGGACTGCTAGGGAATTCCCTAAAGATACACAGTGGCTTTTCAATACACTCAAATAGCATCAGACTTTACTTAAGACTGTGAAGTCTATGCATGGTTAAAGCTCGAAGTGCTTCACATCAAAGTTCAAGTAACTGTTCCTTTAAGTCACCCTTAGGTTTCCTAGAATAGGAAATATACTATTTTCTAGGAATAATTATAGCAGAAAACACAACATGTATCTTAATAGCTCAAAAAGTGAAAGTGAAAGTGCATTCGCTCAGTCATGTCCAACTTTTTGCGACCCCACGGACTGTAGCCTAGCAGGCTCCTCCGTCCATGGAAGTTTCCAGGCAAGAGTACTAGAGTGGGTTACCATTTCTATCTCCAGGGGATCTTGGATCTCCCAGGGATCAAACCCAGATTTCCCACATTGCAGGCAGATGCTTTACCGTCTGAGCTACCAGGGAAGCCCCTTAATAGCTCAAGGAGAGTTTTAAAAAAGGCAAACTTTTAAAATTCCCGTATCCCAGGGGAACGAGGCATCTATCACGTGCCTGGAGTTTGCATCCTAACCACAGCCACCATCCAGAAGCAAATGGAAGACTCACCTGCCTTCTGCTGGGGTTTATTTCCTTCCTCAGCTATAAGATATCGCATCGCTCTGCTGTCAACTGCTCACTCTCCGCTGAAACCTCTCTTTACAGAGACAGCTTCAGAGACGAGCCTGGGGGGCTGCCTGCTCTGCTGCGACGACCCTGCTAGGCCCGCCCTGCAGGGCTACTTAGCTAGGACCCTCTCTGCCCCCTCGAGGATCAAATTTGACTCCCCAAGTGCAATTCGTTAAAACACTTGCTTAGCAGTAAACTGACGTGGCATGCTTCCTCGCCTTCAAATTAGAGTCACAGGAGAAAGAAATGTATTTGGAAATCCAGTGAATTCTATGGGGAACAGACACGCCCAAGAGAAAGCCACACCATCTGTGGATGACCACGGGCACTTTAAAGCAGGACATGAGCACCCCGGTCAAGCTGTCTTTCCTAACAAGATGGCTGTGTGAGCTTCTTCCCGTCAAATGCTACACATGTGGCACCACCCAGACAACAGGTGCGGTCTTGTTTTCTGAGACTGACCGTCCGCACAGCCCAGCACCTCCTACGAGGGTTCGCTGGGCTCCCCTTCACCAACACCGTGCCCCACTCCTGCAGCGCTGCTCAGCTCAGAGCCTGGAGCTGGGGACAAGCCCCACGGGGAGGCTTCAGGACACACACAGCTCAGCAAACCTGCTGACTCGGCTTCCCCTGCAAGCTGGCGCATGACAGTGTCCACCAAGGGGAAAAGGAAAGACAGCATTTAGAGCAGGAGGCACATGATGCCCGAGGGAAGTCCCCGCACGCCCAGGACACTGCGATGACCAACAGGGACGCGGATGGTCCCGGCGGCCTCGGCCTCCACTCCTCATGGAGCACGTCCAGCACCTGATGAGCCCGCAGTGCTCTCCCTGGGAGTTTCCACAGAACGTGAAAATCTGAGATTCACCAACCCTCAAAACTTCTCTGAAAGTGGGTGAATTGGCTGCGTATATTTAGCAATTAAAAGAATACATTTGAGACAAATTGGGGCGTAATAGAAAAAAAATAGTTTTGAGAAACAAGCTGATTCTCTCATCTATAATACCATAAATGTTAAACTATATTCAACTGAAATTTTTTCTGGAATACTAAAATATTTTTTCACGTTTTATAGACAAGGCATTTTCCCTGTAGTCAATGTTGTTTCTGGATGACCGACAGAACTGAGATTACCCACTGCGGTCAGAAAATCCTTGTACTTTGAATTGTTCTCTAGGAAGCCACCAGAACATCCTAGAATTTGCCACGCGTAGCAACAGAGCAAAGGAAAACCCACTTCTGCTCGTGCGCACACGAACACACACACACAGAGTTAGATGTCCACCTTAACACCAGATCCAGAGAAACCTGCCTACCAGAAAACACAAACACACACACACACACACACACACACACACACACACACATCTGTAAACACAGGTACCAAATCCACTGGGATTCCTTTAAAATTATCCTTCCATCACTTTCAAGACAAGAGGAACAGGGCTCCTGAAACTGATGACGATGTGCGCAGCCTCCTTACTTGCAGGCGTCCCTCATGTCCTCGTGGCTGGCCATGCACAGCACCCCATCTACAGCTGGTCCAGCCGAAGGGACCGCAGAGAGGTGGGGGTCGAGGTTTCACATTTGATGGTGGTCTTGTCATCTCGTACCTCTTCTCATAAAGCTGGCAGCTGAGGGAATGAGGTAAGTGTAAAACTGGATAACAATAGGCTGTGTCGAATATGTGAATCTGGAGCTCTGTGAAGAGCTGAGTAGCTGTGGAGTCGCTGTCCCCATGTCGGCGTTTCTGTCATCGAATGTGCCGTTGATGCTCTAGTGTGACTGTCCTGCTTCCCCCCAAACCCGGGTGTCAGGGACCCCCATGTGGCAGCCCCCAGGCTCGCTCTCTCCAGCTCATCCACCCTCTGGAAGTTTCCCCAGACCCTCAGTAGGAGTGGGCGCTGCAGGTGTGTGTGTGTCCTCGTGCCCCGTGTGACGTTGCACGACTAACCGCAATCTGTGTTTGCACGCTTCCTCCCGCGCTCGTGGGACCAGGCAGCATGGTGGGAACGCAGCGGCTGGATTCTTTTAGAGTCAGGACTTACTCCTGCTGAGCTTAGGGGTGAGTACAGGCCGGCCTGGTCCCGCGGGGGCACGGAGGCCACTCCCTACGAGTGAAGGGTCAGCAGGTCTCCGAAGGTCGTGCCAGGGAGAGCCCTCAGCAGCAGAGAACGTGACCTTGGCGCCCCGGCTGCCGCCTGAGTGGTCAGAGCACGGCCCGAGTCTCCCTCGCGTCCGTGCACACAGGTGTCCCTCCCACAGCAGCAGTGCTGCTGGCCATGCCCTGCGTGCACGTTCTCGGAGGGAACAGGGCCCAGAGCATCAGGGGTCACAAGGCTGCCCTGCCCGGGGCCTCTCCATCCGGAGGCCAGTGTTTAACCAGAACGTGCACCGGTATCTGGGGGTCGGCCGCCGCTGAGGGGCCATCCTCCCTTGCAGGTGCTGCTCTTGGTGGTCCTCTGGTGGGTCCAAGCCGGGAGCCCAGCCCTGCTCGAGCCGCTCTGAGAGCAGGAGGCTGTCTGCTCTGTCCTGTTCATGTCTCAGCTAGAAAGCTGGATTGGGTTTTAAGTTTTTTTACCAGCAGCTTTTAGCTATATGTCAGAATGAAGTCAGCCACAGAGTTCTCTCCTTGATCTACTTGGTCCTTCACGTTTCTCTGAATTCTCAAGCAGCGGAAGCCCAGAATGGGGTGGGGGTAGGGTTTCTGGAGGGGAGGGGCTCGGGCACCAGCCCGCCGTCCAGCACTGACTCGTCTGTGTGTTTGTTTCCAGTTTACCCGCACTACTTCTGCAGGTGATTATGCAGCATCCAGAATACTGATAAAGACTACATTTTGAACTTAATGCAATCTTTAATCTGTTAATGCTTTTTATATGGACCTAAGATATTTTATTACAGAGTTTTTAGTGAAAAATTCATGAATACCTAGAGAAATATTTTAAAATTTAATGTTTCTTATATTTATGTAAACTTATGACTTCATTTTGGAGAAGGAAATGGCAACCCACTCCAGTGTTCTTGCCTGGAGAATCCCACGGACGGGGGAGCCAGGTGGGCTGCCATCTATGGGGTCGCAGCAGATGGCAGACAGAGGGACAGAGGTTAGATTGGCAGGATGGGAGTAGAGAGACAGGGTGGTCCTCTCTTTCCAGCTCCTTCCTGGTCCAGCTGGAGGGGCGTGGGGGGTGAGAAGCCTGGCATGAGTGAAATGCATACAAGCAACACACACCACACACACACACACCACACCACACACACACACACCACACACACATGGTCCCACAGGGTCCCCACAGGGGGAGGGGTGGCTTCTTCATCAAAGTCGCCTCCATCAGCGCCGATGAGTTACTGTAAGGGCCGGGCCCTGGGCCAAAGAGGCTGGCAGCCATGGGAGCCGGGCGCTGCTGAGAGCGCTGGCAGAGACAGGGGGATGGGGTACCAAGCACATGCTGGCACTGGCTGGGGCACCCAGAAAAGGGATACACCCGGGGAGAGGGGAACGGAGAGGGAAACGCTGTGAGACTGAACGTGCAACAGAACCCGCACTTATAGTAAGGTTAAATTCCTTAACCAGTTTAACTGTAATGAAATATCTGAAGAACTTAGGGCAGCGAATCAAAACTAAGATTTATTTTTTAAAGGTCAAAGAGCTTTGAAAAACAGAATGACGAACATAGCTCAATGAGCCATTTATTTATGCATGTAACCATTCTCAAATCAGTCATTTAATCCTAAAAAAGAAGATCAAACTCCTGGAAAAGAACACTGCAAGCGACTAAAGGCGATGGCTGAAAGCTGAAAGCTCCAAATATTTTTGCCAATGTGATACAAAGAGCCAAAAACTTTCACATGGAATAGGACCCCTGATGTTGGAAAAAATTGGCAGGAAAAAGCAGAAGGTGGTGTACAGAGGATGAGAAAGTGGGATATCATGAAATTTGAAGCACACCTCCTAGAGTCATTGAAGGAACAGAAGCCTGGAGTGTGGCTGCAGTTCATGGGTCATTAAGGAAGTAACAGCACAAACCTCAGCCAGTTGAACATAACAATCCTCCCCCAAACTCGCCATTCCCATAAGCAGACTGCCAAACTCCTTAACATTGGAAGACCAATTCCCTGTGCTGTACAAGCAGAACCTTGCTTGGTTCATCCCATTTTAATATACCAGATTGTCCTACTATGTCAATCCAACTCCATAACTATCCCCTCCCCCTTCTGGCTTGCCTTCTTCACAGTCCTGCAACTTACTATCGGTGTATGCTCCTACATGGTGGCTTAATCTCCCAAGGGTGTTAAATATCATCCAAGGAGACCAGGTAGAAGTTGCGCATTTCTTATATATGGGAAACTATGAAGAGTAAGCATGAACTCACACTTCTACTGCGCACATCATTTTGGAATGAAGCTATCACAGATCCAACCGGGGGCAGGTCCAAAAGAAGGAATATTCTAGATCCTATTCATTAATATAAGAAGTGCGAAACATGTAAGACCGCAAAGAAATAACATTCATGGCGCACGATATTGGGAGGAAAATACATTGCACATAAATCATCATCAATAAAATAAGTCAAGGTATGTGCTTTGTATAAAATTAGCTTATTCATATCGATACAGACCACATACACTCATCTACCTCCACACTTAGTACCATAATGTAGCATTGTCCTGAACAAATGGACTTCCTGGTGGCTCAGAGGTTAAAAGTATCTGCCTGGAATGCAGGAGACGCAGGGTTCGATCACCCGGGTCAGGAAGATCCCCGCATGAAACCACCCAGCAGTGACTGGGGGGTTGTGCTTATGGGACAATGTCAGTGGGTCACCCCGTGTATCAGAGTCACATGACTCATGTTCATGTGTGACAATGCCAGCACACGGCAGTATGTGGCTCTTGGGTGGGTGCGTACAGTTATGCCAGAGAGGGTCCTGCTCAGCTCTGGGAGCGCCCCTCGTCCCCAACCCACCCAGCACTCACCCTGCGGACTGTGTCTCTGGGCGTAGACCACGGCAGCAGCGGCAGCGAGCACGGCACAGCAGGCCCACGGGACAGGAGCAGCCATCTGCTGGGAAAAAAAGTGGGCGGCGGGGAAAGGGACAGCATCAGCCCAGGCAGCGGCCGCCTGGGGAGCACCCCCCGCCCCATTCTCAGGGAAGACTGGGAAATCCCAGCCCTAGGGCCAGGGCACCTTGACCCCAAGCGCCCTTCTTAATGGAGCTCAGGACCCTCTTCAAGCAACAGAAAATAACCTTATTGGCATCTGTAGGCAAAGGTTTGCTGAGATGGTAGAAGGCAACCTACAGCGGTTTGTTGTTCAATAAGGAAGCTGGCTGCAGGATGTAGTCAACCGCAGATGAGTTATAGAACACTGGTAATGCTAGGGCCATTTTTCTAGAAAAAAAATAACTTTACTGGTGAGGTTAGCTAATTAGCTATAAACACTGCAAACTGAAAGGGTAATGCTTTAACTTGATTGGAAGTCTATACATCTCCAAACTGCCTTGAACGGAAGGCCCCTGCCATGCTTCTGGGGAGAGACCCTTGGATATGCCCTACCACGTTACCCCTACCTGCACCCCCTCACCCCCAAGTGAGCCTTGCCCAGCAGGGCTCTGTGATGTTCAGAGCAGCAGGGTATCAGGGCAGCGCTACACTGTGAGCAGGTCAGATGTGGTTTCTGCTTTAGCGGACACCAGTGATCATGAGAAGG
The DNA here is from genome assembly GCF_001704415.2 of Capra hircus. Lineage (NCBI taxonomy): Eukaryota > Metazoa > Chordata > Mammalia > Artiodactyla > Bovidae > Capra > Capra hircus. The sequence goes on from NC_030815.1 coordinate 75,763,392, forward strand.
ATGAAGGCTTTTCAGATATATGTCCCAGTCAGGGACCCCAGCCTATCACCCTTCAGCCCAGGAGCCTGAGAGCCCCAGTTCAGCAGATGTCCGTCAGTGTCTGCACACTCCCATGTGGGTACACACTGCACAGTCAGGATGTGTTTCCAGAAGCCAGGATGGACCCAGTGGCCCCTCAATGCATTGACCTGCTTCTAGGATGGGTCCAGCTGCCCTCACACTGTTCCACCCCAGCACACACCTATACCTAAGGAGAGGGAAACGGCCAGCTCCTGCCCAAAAGGTTCCAAATCTCTCTCATTCCAGTCCTGAAGAGAGACAAAGTTCTGTCAACAAGACAGAGCAGAGATCCAGAGACAGACCACTCCCAGACACTCAACCGGGGCCCCTACCAGAGGCACAGTCAGACACACAGCAAAGACTCTGCCCTCAACAGGAGACAGAGCCCCGCAGAAAGAGCCTACACACAGGCTGGAGAGACTGCGTGGGGCACCAGCCAGAGAAACAGGTAGATCAACCAGATAACCAGCCAGAGACACGGCCAGAGAACAGCCAACACGCAGTCAAAGGGCCCACCAGAAACACTGTACCACACTCAGCCAGATGCAGGCAGATGTATCAGAGAAAGAGCAAGAAGCCCAGTCAGAGAAGCAGCCATCAGCGACACAGGCCAGGGACACTGTCAGAAACCCTGCCAGAGAAACTGCCTGACGCACAAGCAGAGAAACACCAGGGAAACTGACAGACGCAAACAGGCATACACCCAGAAAAACAGCCGGAGAGAGGGCCAGAGACGCAGCCAGATGCTCAGTCAGGAAGTCTCCACAGCACTCAGAACACTGCCAGGGACACTCAGACACACAGTCGGACACATTGCCAGAGACACCGTCAGAAACGCTGCCAGAGAAACAGCCAGAGAGGGCTAGAGCAGTGTGGGTGTCAGCCTGGAGCGGGGTGGGGGTGGGGGAGTGCAGAGAATCTGACTTCTGGGGGCTCCTTCGGGGAAGGGCGGCTGCCTGCCTACGGCTGCACTTGCCCCTCCCCAGGCCAGTCTTCCCCGCTGCACCTGGTGCTCCTCCAGCCACGGCGCTGGAGCCCCGGCTGCCCCTCCCTGGCACGGCTCGCCTCTCTAGGCCCCGACTAGCCTCGGCAACCCCTCCCACATCTGCGACTCCTGAGGCCTTTGCTACCACTTGGCCTGGCTCCTGACCCTCAGCCACTCCCCCCTCTCCAGCTACTCCTCAGGCTTAGGAGGTTAAGACAATGGCCAAGGACACAGTCAGCAAGTGGTGGGGCCAAGAAAGGAACCCAGGATGAGCCAGCTCTAAATTCAGAGCTGGTGTGAGAAAAACAGATAAGAGGCTGGAAGCCCACCTGGTTCCCCCCACCCCCCACAGCTTCCCTCCGCCTTCAACCCTTGCAGGGAGCCCTCAGACCCTCCCCTAAAACCTCCACCATCTACTTTTCTCCTCACAGCCAGCAACAGACTCCACCTCAGGGCCAACCTGCTGCCCAGCACATGGGAGAGGACCCAGGGCCTGGGAGGCAGATGGCAGACAGAGGGGACAGAGGTTAGATGGCAGGATGGGAGTAGAGAGACAGGGTGGTCCTCTTCTTCCAGCTCCTTCCTGGTCCCAGCTGGGAGGGGCGTGGGGGGTGAGAAGGCCTGGCATGAGTGAAATGCATACAAGCAAACACACACACACACACACACACACACACACACACACACACACACACATGCGGGTCCCCACAGGGGGAGGGGTGGCTTCTTCATCAAAGTCGCCTCCATCAGCCCGATGAGTTACTGTAAGGGCCGGGCCCTGGGCCAAAGAGGCTGCAGCCATGGGAGCCGGGCGCTGCTGAGAGCGCTGCAGAGACAGGGGGATGGGGTACCAAGCACATGCTGCACGGCTGGGGGCACCCAGAAAAGGGATACACCCGGGGAGAGGGGAACGGAGAGGGAAAGCTGTGAACTGAGACCCTGAGGGACAAGAAAAGACCAACACAGGGAGAAATGGAAGAAGAGACACAGGAAGACACAGGGAGCACAGGATACTAGCAGAGATTCAAGGGCAGCGGGAGGGACACGACCTGGAGAGAGCGACAGAAACGAGACACAAGCAGGGTCTCTGTGCCCACTGACAGCATCTCTCGAAGCCCACTCGGCTCCAGCAGTGTAAGGGGAGGATGCTGTCAGTGCAGCCGTACTGGTGAATCTGAGATAAAAGCAGGGCTTCCAGGGGGCTGCAGGGCTTCTGCCCATAAAGCCAAGAGCCTCGCCCCTAGGGGATAAGAGTAGATGGAAACCCCACACCACCTACAGGTCCAGGAAGTCCCAGGCCACTTTGACTTCCCTCTTCCCTCCGAGTCCCAGCTGGACCCATTCCCAGGTAGGGAAGCTGAGGCCAGAGACATCCAGGCTACACCTCTGCCCTGCCCTAGCTTACCTCAGGTCACCCATCCCAGGGCAAAGAGCATTTTTCCCAGGAATTTTCCAAGTCCACACCCACAGCTCTGGGATAGATCTAGAGCATAAATCCTGTAAAGCCCCAGATGAGGGCTAGGCGAACTGGCCCAGGCTCTATAGACCCTTCCAGAGGGCCAGCCTGGCCTCCAGCCCCAGACTCAGCAGTGAGGAGAGAGCAGAAGGCACCCCACTAACAAGTGCCCAGCAGCCCAAACCCCTTGTGAGCAGAAGCCCAGTGTCGCCACATGCATACACATAGGTGACTCATCAAGAGGCCATCCTGGCCCCCAACTTACCATCATGTCCCACGATGACACAAGGACACCACTACACAGTAATAACAACATTCACTAAAAATGACACAGGTGTGCAGTCGACAATGCCCACCGGGGTACTGACAGTCACTACAGTGAAATGATGCACTGAGTCACAGTCACATCCAATGATGCCAACGAACAGGGGGATGACACCTGTTGACACTGACATAGTCACAGTGACAGTAACCTTGGTATCAAAGATGCAATGAGACTGCCAGTCACTCAGGCTGACAATGACGGTGACATCCAGTGATACAGGGAGGCTGACAGACTCAGTAAGATGGACAGTCACACAGAGTAACACCAGCCTGCAGAAATGTTGACACCATGGAGGCTGACAGTCTCCAGCCATGACACTGATAGAGTGACAGGCTCCAGATCAGGGATCTCAACTACCAAGTTTCTGGCTTAGGATCCAGGGCCCAAGACCCCTCTTGCCAGTGCCAGCAAGTTCCCAGGTACCCTGAGCCCCGACCCTCACCCCCTGCCCAGCCGAAGGCAAAACCTGAGAAAGGGAAGTGTGATTTTGGGAAAGCCCCTATTCATCCTGCAGAAATAGGGCAGGTTAAGTTAATCAACCCAACCCTGAGGAATCCCTGCCACATCCAGGGTGAAGGTGGGAGTTCTGAGCACCACTGCCTGGAGCCCAGCTCTGACTGAGTGTGTACTGATGTGCAATAGTGTGTTCAGAGGTTTAGCCTTCTGAGTGTTGGTTGGTGTGGGTCAGGTGGGCTCAGTCTGGCCTGGAAAATGAATGAACAGTGAGGGCCTACGTGGTGCCTTTGAGAAACTGAGACCCAGTGAACGTCACTGGCCTGGATCCCACCCCCTAGCCTGGGGCTGGGGTGAGGTCAGGAGTGTTTCTCTGATGGAGAGCATCTGGCCTACAATGGGGGCCATGGGGATATCTCCATGGCTTCCAGTCCCCTTCAGCAAACCTGGACTCTGGAATCCTCCAGGAAAGGGGAAAGGCACTCTCTCGGGGCCTCATCCCCTTCTCCTTGCCCTGCAGTGGCCCTAGGGGACACATCCTGGGAATGAGGCAAGAACCCGGGACAAAAGGACCCACTGATTCAAAGGCCTGGGAAACTCTACAGGCCTCAGACCTGCAGAGGAATTAGGGTGAAAGGAGGAAGAGAGGCACCTACTCTTGGGGACGGAGAGAGAAAATGAGAGACAGAGCAGGCGCAGAGATAGGGACAAGGGCATGGTGGGCAGGGAGGCTCAGACCCGGCTGGCTGAGGGGGAGCCTGGGAGAGACAGTCTGGGCGGGCGGGAAACTCCAGGAGCGGGAGGAGGGGCTGAGGCCAGAAGGCCCCCAGATCCCACCAGGCCTAGGCAGCCTGGACAGCGTGGGCGGTGAGGGCGGGGGCAGAGGCCGGAGGAGTCCAGAGCCCGGGGGTGGGGGGGAGGCCAAGGAGGGAGGCCTGGCCCCTGGCAGCTGGCCCAGCAGGCCCCCCATGGGGGAGGGGGCGGGCCCAGGTCAGGGGCCAGCTCCTGGGCTGGGGCTGGCTGGCCATGGGGCAGGTTCCCACTCCCCATGGCGTCTCTCCCTGTCTCTGAGTCTCTGGTCTCTTTCTTTCTCTTTGAATCCAGACCCGGCCCTCCTCTCAGCGCCCCCCACCCACCCACCCTAAGGGGCACAGGACCCAGAAGCTGTGCCTGGGTTCAAGCCTTATCTCTTCTTCCAGTGCCACCCCATCCCCACACACTCCAGGCGCAAGCCCCCTGGGCTTTGGGGGAAGGACACTGCCCAAACATAGAGCCAATCCTCCCTTATAGAAATGGGGCAGGATGAAGCTGAGCACCAGTGGGAGGGGGGCCAGGAGGGAGGCAGCGGGTGGGGAGCAGTCCCCCAGCTCCAGTCTCTGGCTGAGGTTGTGGAAAAGGAGGCGGCCCAATGTGAGTGAATGGGGGGGTATCCGCACCTGCTATTGTGACCTCCACAGCCGGAGATGGGGGCCTGGGGCGGGGGGACAAGATTCCAATGGATTTTGGCAGCGGCTTGGACTCTTGAGTGCTCACTCCCCCCACCCCCCAACCTCTTGCACCACGGGGACCCTGAGATCAGCATGTGCGTGCCCTGCTGCACATGTGTGCTGGCGTGTTGCACGCTTCCCACGCCGGGCCTGGCTGGGCCACTGGGAGGTGTCCAACAGAGATACCCATCCGAATCACACCACCCAGGCCCACATGTGGAGCCCCGACTCGAGCCCTGTGTGCTGCCTGTGACCTGGGCGCTGGCTTGTCCACGCTCATGTATGCAGGCCTGGACAAGAGCAGTCCTCTAGAAAGGTCCAGGCTTGCTCCCTGAAAAGTCATCTGACCCAACCCTCTGCCTCTCCAATGGGGAGCAGGAAGGGGCAGAGAAGTTCATATCCTCCCCGTGGGCACATGGGCTCTGGACAGCTTCACAGCATCCGAGACGCAAGCGCTAACTCCCCTCCCCCTGGCCCCAGTCCAGAGTCCCTCCTGGCTTCTAGGAGAATCAGGAGGATCTCTCCATACAGAAGAGGGCCACACACCAGTCAGGTTAGGTCTAGGGGGAGCTAGGCGGCTCCTCATGGAGGAACAGACGCTGCAGGAGGTTATAGACAGCTGGAAGGCTTCCATGGAAGGCGGGGGATGGGCAGGTCAACGGGGCTGACCAAGACTTCCCTCAGCTGACAGGGGAGGGGGCTTGCAGCAGACTCACAGCAGATGAGGCAGGAAGGAGGCTGCAGAGCCCTCTGTGGAGACAGAAGGATGGACAGAATCACTCTCTAGGCCTGGGGGCTGGGACAAAGACCTCTTTGCCTCAGCCTCTCCCACTACACCCCATGCAGGGCCCCATCACCACTATGGTACAGACACAACCTCGAATACATACACAGAGGTTGACGCTTGCAAGGTTGTTTGTATGTGGGCGCATGCACACACACACACACACACATACACACACAGGGAGGGGTGGGCAGTGTGTGTGAAGCGTCGATGTGTAACAAAAAGAACTAAAGATGGTCTTTCAGACAGAGTCCAAGTTGAGCGAGGGGAACAGAAACTTCAACTGTCTTCACGTGTGCTGTTCTCCTCAACCCCCCTCCATGCACGCACACTGCACACACTACTGAGGAAGCTTCTGGTCTGCTGGGCAAAAGCAAGCCATCCTTCCTCCCCCTTCCTCCCCTCCGCACAGTGGGGAAGCCAGAGCAATCTGTTCCTGATGGGTAAACACAGGCATGAGTATGTGCGCACACATGCTCTCACACACACACTCTCTCACACACACACACACAGATACCCGCGATCCAGGGGCACACAACACCCGGTGCTCACTTCACCCCAAGACACACAGGCACACTCAGGCTCTCACTACCATCGCAGAACTCCCAAATCCCCCCATCTCCACCATGCACTAGAGTTTCACAGACACACCCAGGCACCCCTCCCGCAGACACTGGCATCGTATTCTCCCATTACCGCCACTCATCACGGCCTCCCACGTGGACACCCACTACCACATCCTCGCACACGCTGGTGTGCACGCACACAAGAATCACAGTCACACACACAGACTCTCATACACATGCTCAATCAAAACAGTTCTGGCCTCACATATGGATACCAGCACACACTCAGAACAGTCACCCTTGCACACAGATACTGTAGCACCTCTAGAAACTCAGACTCCACAGCCCCCACCCCCATTACCCTCAGCCCTAACACCTCTACACCCAGCAGTGAGAAACACACACATACACACCCAGAATAGTCACTCCCTGCTGGGACCTTGGGTTGCCAGGCCCGTGCTCAGAGGAAGGGAAGATAAAGCTCAGGGTGGCCTAACACAGAAAGGGAAAGTTTCTAAAAATCAAGGAAACAGAACACTATTTCCTACTTGGCGCCTTTCTCTCCTCACCCTGCTTTCACCAGCATTCAGGAATGAGGAGAGATCCTGGCCAGAGTGGAGCGGTGAGGAAGCTCCCAGGTGAAGAGATGGTGGCACTGGTAGCAGCAGGAGCCAGCAAGACCCAGAAGCCAGCCTACTCCCCAGGGCCCTCCCGCCTCCCCTCCTCACCACTTCTCCAGGAAGAGCAGCAGCAGCTCACAGCCTAGCTGCCTGCTGTGTGAGCCCGGGCCTCTCGGAAACCTCTCTGTGCCTACAGCTGTCTACAGGGCACCTGAATGTCAGGCCTGGCTGCAGGGAGTGGGGGAAGGGGAAGGAGATGAGACCTTGACCTCAAGCCCCAGCCCCTGCCAAAGCCCTGTCATCACTGTCCGACCTGAAGAGAAATGGGGACAGCCCTGGCCAAGCCAGCGCTGCCTTAACAAACCACCAGGACAAGAATCCTAAAGCATCCTTGGACCCTGCAACCCCGCCCCCCATCACGAGAGAAGACGCTGTGTCGCTGTCCAGGCAGAAAGGAATCCAGGCTGGGCTGGCCAGGCCCCAACCAGGGAACAATCGTCAGTGCTGTTGACATCCTCGCCACTTGCTGCTCCAGGTGTAGTGTGAGCCCTGATGCCCCATCCTAAAGAGAGCCTGCCTGGGCTCCACGGACCAGGCCTGGGAGGGACCGGGCGGCAGAGCCTAAGGAAACCAAGCAAGGCAAAGCCCAGGAAGCCAGGTGACGGGGACTTAGGGAAAGTGACAAAAGAATTCAGGCAGCTGGGTTAAGGGAAACTAGGTGACAAGGCTCCAAAGAACACAGGCTGTGGGGGCCAATGAGACCTGGCAGCAGGGACCGAAGTTATTTAGCTCAGAGGTGGGGACCAACGGAGCCAAGCAAGAGGCCCACAGGATGTAGGAAAAGAAAGATACTGGGAGCTCATCCCTCTGTCCGGAGGGCACCCCCACAACTGGGGCCTCTCTCTCAGTAGCCCCCTTCCCACCCCGGTGGTGGTCCCCTCCCCCAGGCCAGTGGACACGGCCAGACCCCTCCTCTTGCTGGAGGCCTGGTCCGGCTGCAGCCAGTGGGCCCCGGCCCCATCCCTGGGACCTCAGGAAGTCCCAGTCCCTCCCACCGGCTGCAGAGGCAGAGGGGGGCTGCTGGGGGGAGAGAAAAAGAAGAGGAGAGAGAGACAGCTTGGCAGGGGGAGCGCCGAGCAGCCGCGGGGGGCGGGGGCCGAGAAAGGAGCGGGAAGCGCCGGGGCGGGCTGGCGGGCGGCGCGGGCGGGGGTGACAAGTTCTCCGGCCCCGCGGCCGCGCGGCCACTGACCTGGGTCCCCGCGCAGGCGCCCCGTCGGTGCCTCCGGCGCTCCGTGGGTCCGCCCGTCCGCCCGCGGGCATCGGGCCCCCCGGGGTTCGGGGCTGGGGCCCGGACGGCCCGGGGAGCAGGCGTGTCCCCCCCACCCCGGAGCGTCCCGGCGGGCGGGGGGCCGAGCCGTTGCGAGCGAGCTGGGCGGCGAGCGGGCCGGGAGGCGGGGAGGAAGGAGCGCGCGGCGGGCGAGCGAGCCGAGCGAGCGGAGGGAGCGAGTGAGGGACGGCAGGCAGTGAGGTCATCCTTTGAATCTAATTGTCTGAGTCAGGAGGAGATGTGGCACTCGAGGCAGGGGGAGGGGAGGGGGAAGGGACCCTCCCGGCTCCGGCCCACCGCCACCCTCGCCCCTCCTCACCCCTGGGGGCTGCCGCGGCCTCCCCTCCCCCGCCCGGGCCGAATCTTCTCGGGCCAACTGGGACCAACCCCGGCCGGTCTCACTCAGGGCTGACCTCTGCTGCGAAGGGCTCTCCGTTCCACATCACCCCCAGAGAGTCTCGTCTCTAGGGGGGACGGAGAGCCCCCTCCCGGTCCAGTTTGCCTTCCTGCCTGTCTGAGGTCAGGGGAAGCCCCCATTCCACCCCAGGTCTACGTCTGCCCTCTGAGGAGAAAGAGGGAACTTCCACCAGCCTTCCTAGGGACCTTGTGCACTCTAGAAGCTGGAGTCCCCAACTCTACTCCCCGAGTGACCTGCGTTGGAAATTTGGGGGAATCTGGACATTGAACCACAGCTCACCTCCCTCCTTCCTGAGGATGCCAGTTCAATGCCAGCCAGTCCTCCAGTCCTGCACATTGAGGGGCATGAGGACCCCCAGTGGACCCCAGGGTCCCCCTACTCTGCATGCCCAACACTTCAGGAGGGGCAGAAGCCAGGCCAGACACCTAAGGTCCCCAGAGGCTGCTCAGGGGAACAGGCCACTCCAATGGTTTGGGGAGGGCAAGATGGCAGTTGGTCCCTGGACTTGTCAGGTGTGTGTGCACACGTGTGTATACACACACACCCCCACGGAATGGTGGAGGGAGACCAGGAGGCTGGGGATGCTCACACGGACGGCCACACAGCTCTCCCCTCGTCCCCATGGGGGAGGGGTGATAAATATTTAAGGGGCTTTTAGCTCTGAAGGGGCCGAAGCTGGGGGAGGGAGGGGGATCCACGATGCCTGATTAATGGGGTTACGGGCTCGGATCAATCCATCCGCCCGCCGTCTCCCTCCCCCTCCTCCTCCCTCCCTCCGCCTAATGCGCTTTATCAGGAGACGCTTTTCTGACTTGGCAGCGTCGGGTGTTTTAAATAGACCCATTTAGAGCAGGGGTTGGGGGAGAACGGAGCGGGGGAAGGGAGACAGAGATTGAGACAGGCTGGGAGACAGAGACGAATCAGAAGAGAGAGAGACAAGCCCGGAAGAGAGAGACTGGGAGCGGAGAGACAGAAGGAGATGCAGAGACACGGAAATAAGAGGCTGAGGATGACACTCCCGCAGAGGCTGAATGGGGGGGTGAGGGGACGGTGATGGGAGGCCAAGGGGAAGCTGGGGGGCTGAAGAGCAGAAACAAACAAAAAAGAGAGAGAGACGGACGCAGAGAGAGGAAAGGAGCCACCAATAGCAAGGAGAAACGGAGAGAGAGGTTCTCTGCAAGGGCTGAGTGCTAGCCTGGGAGACAGCAGATATCCTTTATTTCCAAAAACAGTTTTTCATCCACTTTGTTAAATTAAAAAGCTGTTTTTAAAGCGGTGCTGAAGGTGCTGCTGGGGGAGGGTGGACAGAACTGCCAAGTCCTCCCTCACAGCCTCCTCCTCTGCCCCCACAGAAGCCGCCTCAGCCTTTCACCGGGAGGAGGGGGGTGTTCTCTAGCTCCCCTGCTCTCTGCACTCCTCAGGGATCCCCAGGGACAGGGTCAGGGCATCTAAGCTACTGTTCATTGGCAGAAAGTCCTTCCTGCTGTCTGGCCTCAGTCCCTCCTGCTCCAGGGAGCCCATTCTCTTGCCTGACCGCTAGCCTGTTCTCCGACCCCAGTTCCGGCTCCCTAAGGTGTCCCCAGTGTGTGGGGGGTGATTAGCACAGCTCAACAGCTCAGTTTCCCAACCGGCCACCAAGCTCCTCCCAGGTATTCCCCTCATTGTTGTGCAAATCTGAACTTCTGATAGACACCCCACTCCAAGTCTTCAGGTCCTCTGGGAACCGGGAGACTAAAGTGTAAGTAACCCTTTCCAGCCTTCTAAAGTCCCTTTTCTACTCTTTAGAACCCCAGCTCCATTTTAGGTCCCTTTTATGGCCATAATGTTGTCAGCCTGAGATACACTCGGCTTGGACCCCACCCTCGACAACACCCCACTGCTAGTTCTGAAGGGTCAGCCCCCCATACTCCCACCCCACTTCCAGGCCAGGAAAATGGCCAGTCTGTTTGGGAGCTGAGATGAAAAGCCCTGCCGGCCTTTGTGGGCCTCTGGCGGGTTTTCGACAATAGGCCCTTCCGTTCCGCTCCAGCGCCTCGATTTCTTGAGCACCCCCACCCTGGGGCTGCCAATCCAGGGGCCTTGCCTGGCCTGAATGAAAGGCGGGGAGAGTCAGGCCCAACCCCCAAGGCTGGCCTCAGAAGATTTTGGACTTTCTGACCCTCCATCCCATCTTCTCCAAGCTCAGCAGCTCCCCACCAATTAAGCCAGAGAGATGCTTTGGGCAGAGAAGCAGCCTGACAATGAGACAGAAACATGCTCCCATATCCGGGATTCAGCCCCAGCAGTGCAGAACTGAGTTTTCTGACCTGGCTTTGCCCTTGCCTGTGTGATGGTGAGTAAGTCTCCTCCCCTTTATAGGCCTGTCATGGGGGCATGAAAAGCCTCAGGAGGAAGGAGGAGGGAAGAACAGGAAGGGATCTCAGACCCTCCTTCACTCACATCCCCAGACCTTCAGCCCCCATGGCACCTGCCCTCTGCCCTGAAACTGACCTGCCTCCCCCGGGCCCCCAGCACATACCTCTTCACCAACCGCTGCACACCGAGCACATCAATGTCCTTCTCTTCCTCCAGACCAGGCTCTTCCGGAGACTTCTGAAACCAAGGGGGCAGGATGATGTGACAAGGCTGGGTTCTAGAAGGGCAAAGGGCACAAATCAGAGGCCACAGAGGAGCCGCAAACCTTAGTCAAACTCAGAGCTCATTTCACACTCACAACCCCACTGTGAGAAGGGGAGACTGAGGCAGGCAGCAGGTCAGTGTCCAGAGGAGAAAAAATTGGGAGTGGTCCAGACTCCCTGAAGCACCCTTTGCAGACATTAGGTTCTGAACTGCAGGGACAAGGAGAGGCCAGAAGCCTGACACCACACATAGATGCAAATCCACAGACCATCTGAAATCTCCACACAACCGGTTCACAGAGACAAGTACCTCCACATCACACACATCCTCCCATGCACACTCACACAGGGACACATGGCCCCCAGCAGACAGAAACACACACCATCATGCTGTCTTCTCCTCATCACCACTATGATTTATTGAGCATCTGTTATGTGCCAGGAACTGTGTTAGGCACTTTATATACGTGATCTCATTTAATCTTCATGATTTCTCCATGAGGTAGGTTCTATTATTATTCCCATTTGACAGCTGAAAAAACAGATTCTGGGAGGTTAACTTGCCCAAGATCACACAGCCGATCAATTCCAGAGCAGAGATTTGAGTGCACATCTCCTTCTGGAGCCCTTCTACTAATGCAGCTTCCCTCTGCAGATCTCTCCCCCACCAGCACAGTGCCTTTCCCAATAATAATGGAAACAGCTAACACTTGCTCAGGGCCCCTGATGAGCCAAACCCCATGATGAAGACCTAACATACAGTTTTGTACCAGATCACCAAAACAACCTTTGAAGGTAATCTTGTTCCCATTTTGCAGATGAGAAAACTGAGGCTCAGAGAACAAAAGCACTTTACCTTGCCCAATGTCACATGACTGGTGCTGAAGAAGGCTATTCTGAAAGTCATTGTTGCTTCTAGGACTCCAGTTATTTGGACAGAGCCCTTGACTTCTACAAGACCCTGGAAGATTCTCAGGATCCAATTGCTCCATTCCCCACCACAACAGGTCCCAGCTTCGTCTGCCAAAGGCACGATAAGGTGCCTAAACAAATACGCATGAGAAAGGAACTCCATGTCATCTAAATCTGCCCGGAGAGGCAGAGGTACCACCAATTAGGGAGAGATGGCCGGAAACTCAAACAAGGTGTTAGGGACAGGCTGACTGGTTGTAAGAGATACAGACACACCAACAGGCCCACAGAGATGGAGACATAGAGGAAGACAGACAGACACACGGGGCTGAGGGACGACAGAGGCGGTGGGGAAAGGAGACAACAGAGGGAGAGGAGGATGCAGGCTGACATGAAAAAACAGACAGATACACACTGACGTACACAGGCAGACTAACAGAGTCATCCAACATTCAGGAAAAGCAAACTGAAAGCAAAACAGGACTCGTGTATAAGTGAATGTGTAGGGGAGTATGCATTCGAGTGTGCCTGTGTTGGGGGCATGCAGAGTCTGTATCACTACACACATTACACCAGCTGCTTCTAGCAGTTTCATCTGATTAATAATAAATGCTCCATAATTACAGCCGCTCCCCCCAGCCCTTCTTCCTGTTTTTTTTGTCAGCTGCCGCCAGGCCAGCCCCCTATAGACCCCAGGGCCCCCTCCATCCTCACCTGCTGCCTTATAGGGGGCTGAGAGCTGGGGAAGGAGGCCAGACTCCCAATCTGAAGGGGAATACCCATTTCTCTATGTTGGATTAATGCCCCATGCCTCTAAGAAAAAGGTCATGCCATTTAGATCTCACTCAGAACCCTCCCCCAGCTCCTCTGTTCCCCTGGTATAACCTCTGAGCCCTAATATGGCCGAGGGGCCCAGGTCTGGGATGCAGAGAGATGAACTCTTGATCACTCACTGGCTGAAAGAAGTCTCCATTCACCAAGTTACCTCAGTCTCAGAACCCCACAGGCTCAAATAAGGAAGGGACCAGAACAGCGACCCCCCCCCCCCACCTCATCATTCCCACTCCGGCAGCCTCAGAGTCTCTGCGCACTTGTGTACCCCCACGCTTTGGACACCCAGTGGCTCTGCCTCCATTCCTGAGCCCCCTCCTCAAGTCCACCTCCTCCCAGGCCCCCCACCCTAGCTCTCCAAGGCAGCTCTATCAGAGTCAGCTGTGGGTTTGTGCTGATCTGTTTCTAATCGCTGGGGCCTGGTTCACGCTTGCCCACCCCCACCCCCCCCAATATTGATTCCATTATTTGGAGAGTCATTGACGTCAGGGACCTGGATGGGTGCCAAAACCGCGTTCTCTCAGGGCCTGGGCCAGGGCCCAGCCCCCATCCCGCGATTTCACGGAGGGGCCCAGAAAGGTCAGCTCATGGGCCAAGGTCACATGACATCTGTCCTCAGAGGCTGGGCTCATCTTACCTTTCGGGGACCACTGTGAGTCCCTTTCTCCTGAGGGAGAGGGGCTCCACAGAGGCCTGCGGGTCAGAAGTGAGGTGGGGACGTATAGCACGGGTTGTGGAAGAAACTCACTAGGACTTGGGCTGCAAGGAAGAGCTCTAGGAGAAGGGATAGGGTGAGTGGCTCAGAAAAGGCTACCTGGGGAAGATATTTTCCTTGGTCACACACCATTTTGGAACATCCTGAAGCTGGACTTGAAATGGTTACCACTGACTACTTGATTTTTATGTCTGTTATCAGTTGTATCTCCAGGCTCTCTCTGAGAAGGAAATTCTTGGTGGCGCAAGATAACAGATTACCCTAAATGTTGCTATAATGTGACTAACTGGCACCACTCTTTCAGAAACCTTTGTTCCCTACAAAGCAAAGGCTCTTTCTCCTGTTTAACTCCTGGCCCATGCTGCCTGCCTCAGTTTCCCTGCACTCTCTCTCTTCTGCCTCTGTGCCTATCCCATCAAGATGCAGCCACTGCTACCCCAGCACCTCCGAGGCTCTGGCTGCACAGGGTATTTTTAGGATCTGAACTCTGTGTTCTCAGACAGACATTAATAACCAATACAGACAGTCCATGGTGCCCACAGCAGCTAAACCTCAGAAGTGAAGTTAAAGTCGCTCAGTCGTATTCGACTCTTTGCGACCCCAAGGACTATACAGTCCATGGAATTTTCCAGGCCAGAGTACTTGAGTGGGTAGCTGTTCCCTTCTCCAGGGGATTGTCCCAACTCAGGGATCGAACCCAGGTCTCCTGCATTGCAGGCGGATTTTTACCAGCTGAGCCACCAGGGAAGCCCATCCTCAAAGGCTCAGACCTGGGGTCCACTGCTTTAGCTAGAGTCCAAGAAAACGAGATTTAGAGAAAGCAAGGGACATGCTCACGACCACATGGGGGAAAAAAGCATTTTCCCATCTTCTGAAAAATCCTGAAGCCGGGGAGAGGACAGAAGTGAGCTCTGATCTCTGCCACAGACCTTTTCAAGGAAGAAGCTGCCCATCCTTTGCACTCCTTTGCACTCCTTCCCTGAATACAGGGAAGTCCTTCCTTTAATCTTGCTTGCAAATCACTTAGGGGTGGCTCAAATCAAAAAACAGGGTTAGGCCACAGAGGCTGTTGAGTCTCAAGCCACAAGCCCCGGAGAGTCCCCTCTCCCCGCAGTCTGTCCCACTCAGTGTTCATCCCTCAACATTTCTTGAGCACCTAATCCCTGCCGGCCAGGGAATTAGGGACATGGCCCTGCCCACCAACACCACTCAGTCTGGTTGCAGAGAAAGATTGTTTACTCAACACTGGCCTCCCACTGCGTACCTTGTCTATACCAGAGGCAGGGTCGGTGGGAGCTGAGGCTTGTGGACCCCCACCCCTAAGTCCCAGATTTCACAGGCAGTTAGTCACTCTGCAGCCTTGCTGAGCACTGCAAAGAGGAAGTAGAGGCAGTGTACAGTGGGGCATTCTGACCTCCCTCAGGACTAAGGATGCTTCAGTCCATTCCCGAACCCCAGGAGTCACCACTCTAGTCTATTAATAACTTTGGCCCCTTCGGACTTGTGTTCCAGCCCCAGCTTCGAGGAGCTGGTTCCTCACAGCTGTAGGGTCCAACTCTTCCCCACGTCTGCCCAGCTCTTCCTCTCACCTCCTTGGCTCTGGTGACCCCCAACCCAGCATGGCTCTATGTTTGGGGGGCCCTCTTTGCCCTCTGCAGAGGTAAAGAGGGGCGATGACCTCAGTGCCCTCAGCCCACTGGGACCACGGTCTCCCCAGCCCCTCCCCACAGGAAGCTAGGGTCTGGGGTGGGTGTGGTCACCCAGGGCCACTGGAGTTTACACAGCTGAGGTATTCCCCCGACACACCCCCAATCCCTTGGTGGGTCTGGAGGAGGGGTCAGCTCTCTTCTCAGCCTCCTAGTTCTCTGGGACCCCCCCCTCCCAACCGGGCACACATGGTTCCCCCCACCCACAACCCATCTGCATTTCAAAGAAAATACGCTCCATCTGTTTCCGATTCATTTACACTTCAACTCACCATGGGGGGGCAGAGCAGGGCTCCTTGCCTTCAAGCCCTTCACCCCCATAGAGGGGCTGGAGAGCACGTGTCCTGCTCTGGGACAAGGAGCAGTTACAGCCTAGCCATCTGAGCCTGAGAGCCAGATCCCTACTTCGTGGGGTGCTGGTGCACTGGCCTCCACAAAAAGAAGGGTGTAAAGCCCCGGGCAGTGTCTTCAAGGCAGGTGGAGTCCTAAGACTGATTGCAACCTGACTCAATTGCCACCCCATCCCACCCCCGCAGAACTACTGCTCTTTTGGGAGGCAGACTGGAGAACCCCAGGCAGATGGTGGAGACAGGATGAGGACTCAGGCATTCCAGGAGACACTGGGAGATATAACAAAACGTGGCCCAACCCCGTTCCAGCCAGGGAAAAGGAGAGAGAAGAGGGTGCGTTCCACTAGTCTTCTCCTCCAGCCACCTTCTCACCACAGATCTGGGGCTACCATCTCCCGCAGAATCAGAGATTCGCCATCTTGGAGAGGTCAAAGAAGCCAGATGTCTATCCCCCTCAAGTCAGCCTTCACGCTGCTCCCATCTGAAGGATGACTGGGATGGGGGAGATGTCTTGGGAAACATTAGTCTTATTTCCCCATACCTGACCCTCTCTATCACAGGAGAGGTACCCAAAACTACTGAACAAAACTGTGCATGTACATGGTTCATAGGGAACCCTAAGGGTACATGTCACCCCTGAACCAAAAAGCCACTCAGCCATCCTGAGAGTGATTGAGAGCCTAGTCTCCTCTGGAAGAACAGGCAGAAAGGTTTAACTGGGTGTTTCCCACAACTCTCCACCAGCCCACGACCCAAGTAATGGACATGACCAAACACATATCTCTTCCACTCCCCACCTCTGGAGAATACAGATCTTGTAATAGTCTCTGTTCCGGTCCCCAGCTGCCCCAAGACATACCATAAACCAGTGAAAGCATGGGTGAGTTGAACTGTGAGTTCTAAGTTCCCCTGGGAGTGTGAACATAATCCTAATGTGGGTTTGAGTGTCCCAGAATGGAAAGCTAACTTAGTGTGATTTTAAGTGTGAATCCCAGGGTTTCCATGTGAATATGAAAGCCTCAGGGTGCAAGTACCAGTCTGAGTGTGAGCCGTGGGGTCTGAATCTAAGCCCCAGGATGGAAGCAAGTTTAATGTAACTACCAGGGATGTCAGTCTGAGTGTGAACGCCAAGATGGAAGTTTAGGTTTCAGTGTGAATGCTGGTCTCATTGTGCATATGACTATAAGCCCCAGGGCTGAAATGGGAGTCTAACTGTGAGCCCCAGGATTCCCAAGCAAGTCAGTACAGGCAAGAGTCCTAGTGTTCATGTGAGCCCCTGGTCTTCGGGGCTTTCTGAGTGTTAGCTAAGGTTCCCCATGTGAGTCTGAGCATGAGCACTGGGGTCCCTTTATAAGTATGGGTCCCTAAGTGATCCCAGGATGGAAGTGAGTATCTTGCGTGTCCTAGTGTGAATCTGAGTGTGAACTCCAAGATGTGAGCATGCATGTATGAAACCCAATGTCCTATGTGAGTCCTTGAGCTCAAATGAACCCCTGGTTCCCCAGGTGAGTCTGGGTGTGAGCCCTAGAATGTGTGAATCTGAGAAAGCTCCATGGTGCCAGTGTGAGTCCCAGTGTGAGCCTTAGGACCTCTGGGAGTTCTGAGCTTGGGGTCTAGGTCTCAGTATTAGCCTATGAGCCTCAGGACAGAAATGTGAATCTAAGTGTGAGCCTAGAGTCCCAATGTGAGTCTGAGTGTAAACTCCAGGACTGAAATGTATCACTGGATATGACCAGAATATAAGTGTGAATCTGAGTGGAAGTCCACTGTCCTGTGGTAATTCTGAGTGTGAGTCTATATGAGTTTAAGTGTCCCAGTATGAAGCTGAGTATAAATTTCAGAGCCTCTAGAAGTCTTGCACGTGCACTTTAAACTCCTACTTTTCACATAAGGCTCAGGGTCCCAGTCGGAGTATCAACCGTGATGGAGTGTGAGTGAACCTGAGCTGCATGGCACCAATCCCGACCAGGAGCCCTAAGAACCAGCCCAAAGGATCTGTGTGGATTTTGGCAGTGGAACAGGTATGCAGAATCTATGGAGACACAGTCCCCTCCACCTACCAAGCTCTGGCTAGCCATACAGCCATAGAAACATCTAATTGTTCAAGCTCCATCATCCCCACTCATGCATTGGTACACAATCATACCCAGAGTTAGACACACAGAAATGCACTCAGTGTTTCAGACCCCCCCACAAACAGCAATTACAGATGCACAAACACACCCAGCATTTCATACACCCACCACCTCCGTGATTACAGCCACAGGAATACCCCCAGTGACACAGACACAATTACATTAAGTACTACAGGCAAAGCAAATAGCGTTACAGACACACTTCTCCAGCGGCATGCACACACACACCCAGTGTTGCAGACACAACACTGCCAGCCACACAGACGCTTCTCAAAAGAGAGAGACTAGACGGAAAGAGAAAGAAAATCCTGAATTTTCAACAAGGCGTGAAATAGTCCTGCCCGCCTGAAGCTACTGACGGGGGGGAGGGGGCCAAGGGAGCGGGGAGCGCGAGATCTAGCGCTGGAAGAGAGGCTCGGGAGAGGAGAGGCTCGGAGCCGAGGAGGAGAGCTGTCCGTCTGGTGACCTCCCCGCGGCCCAGCCCCCACGCACCGGGTGCTACACTACTCCGAGCAGCACAGGGACACCCAGGCTGGCTCCAGCAGAGCCGCACTAGGGGAAGACACACACCGGCAGACTCACAAAGAGGCGGGGATACACCGCAGGCGGACTCACACGGACACACAACACGGGAGCACTTACAAAGAGATTCTGGAGGAGACCCACTAAACGGAGATACATCCAGGCGGACTCACGAGGAAACCACAGGCAGGCTCGCGCCGACACACACACACACACACACACAAGCGGATTCTCATGGACACCCATATACTGGCGGACGCGCAACCTTCCGTTCACACCCCTGGGCGCTTTCAAGTCCAGATTTCTGCTGGAGAAGGAAGCCGCCTCTGGGCGCGCGGGGGTCACTACGATCCCCCAGCTCCAGAATTTTCCCAGACCCTGCGCGCGACGTTGAGAGGTGAGGGAGAACCCGGTGCTAGGGCAATCGATCCCTGCCACCTCCCGCCGGCCGACTGTCCGCCCCACCACCACCACGCCCAACCCCCGGCGCGCCCGGACGTGGGGGGCTGCTTCTTCTGCGCCCCCGCCCCCGAGTTTACGGGCAAAGTTTCCCGTGAACTTTCTTGTCCCCCCCACCCCAGTCTCGGGCCCATGCACATCCCCTCCCTCTTCCCGCGCGCACGAGGGCCGCGGATCTGTCGGTCAACCTGAGGGTTTGAGGGTCCGGCCGCGCGCGCTCCGCGCGAGGTACTCACCGTGCTCTCGGGCCGCCGGGGCTCCGCGCCTAGCTCTTCGACCGCCTCCGGCAGGGAGAGAGGCAGGGAGCGCGGAGCTAGCACCGCCGCCGGATCCCGCCGCCGAGCCCCGCGCTGCGCCGGCTGGAGCCGCCGCCTCCGCTGCCGCCGCCGCCCGCTCTGCACCGGCTCCTCGGCGCTCGGCGGCTTTAACCCCCCCCATCCTCCTCCCTCCCTCGCGCGCTCCCTCCCTCCTTCCTTCGCCCATGTGACCGCGGGCGCCCGCCCGGCCGCGCGCGCCCTCGCTCCCCTCCCCCTCCTTGTCTCCCCGCGCCTCTGCGGCCGCGCGCCGCGACCCCCTCCCGACCACGGCCCCCGCGCGCCCCCGCCGTGGCACGCTCCCGCTCCTGGCACGCGCGGGCACAGTCATCCTGCGCCGGCCTGTGAGCCCCCACTCCCCCTCACTCAGGCTGGCTCCCACCCTCCCCCCGCGGGCACACTCGCCCGCACTGGCACGCGTGGCCCCCTCGCCTTCACCCTCTCTCGGGAACGCCCTCCAGACGGCTGTAGTCCCCGTGCTTCACGCGCAGCCGGGACCGCGGGTCTCAGAAACGCGCGCGCACCCACACCCACACCCACTCCGCCGGATTCCCCAGGGCCGCTGGGAGCGCATCCAATCCCCCAGGGTCGCTCATTCACACTCCCTCGTTTGCTCAGCCTTGGCCAGGTCTCCGCGGCTCACACTCCCGCACGTTCGAGCCCTTAGTGCCTCGCACGGACACCCTGGCACACCCGGGGCCAACTCTCAGGGTCCTCCCGCCAGCATCCCCGTGAGAAGAGCTGGAGCAGGAGCCCCCAGGCCCTACTTTGGGCCGCAGCGGCCAGCCGCCTCCGCCCCTCCCAGATCTCCTACCGCCCCCAGCAACGACGCCCCCTCTCCCAGTCTTAGACACGTACACCCCTCACATCGAAGGAAGGGGGACTGTTTGCTCGCACGACCCGAAGTGGACCAGGCTGAAAACCCAGGCCCTCCCCTCCCATCAAGTTTCCGGTGATACACCACAACTACCCCTTTCCCCTCTCCTTCACCCTCACCTAACTCATCCCCGGACACACAGCCTGGGGAATGACCGCCACTGGGATGCGGGATGTAGGGAGTGCGCCCTTTTTGCCCGGGTCGGCAATGCCAGAGCGCGAGTGCCAGAGTTGGGCGCTGGAGGTTCACCCCTCGAGCTTCCCCTGGGCCTCTGGCGGGCTGGTGTGCTCACTTCCCGCGCCCCGGGGCCTGGGGTCTGGCTATTACAGGGAGGCATTCAGGTTAGACAACCCGACTACTTCTGAGGCCACAGGAGAGCGCCACAGAAAGGGTGAATGCCAGGGGGCGGAGAACGAGTGGCCCACCCCCATCCCCACCCCTTGGATTTTTCATCTGACCTTTGACCCATAATCCCAGCTGCCTGGCCCCTCCGGGGAGCTGTGCGAGGTTTGCGGGCGGGGAAGAGGGGGAAGGAAGTATCTCGCTACTTCCTCACACCCTTCCTTAGTAGGCTGCCCAGAGCGCTCGGGCCCTTTTCCCAACAAATGCCTCAGGGACTCCCATTGCAGAGGAAAAAACCTTCCCGCTACTGCACGGGCTTTTCACTTTTACTTCCGTGGCCGCAGGATCCCATCAGTGCAACCAGCAGGGGTCAGCCGGGGCTGGGGCTCAGAGAGGGCCAGCTGGGGCTTAGGGACACACGGAAAAATAGTGACTTCCAGCCGAAATCAGCTCACGTCCACCCACAGTAGGTGTCTTCTATCTGGCCTCTCTGGATCAGGAGCCTTCAAGTACCCACGTCGCGGGCGGAGACAGGGTGGTGGGCACCGGGAAGGAGTGGAAATGGTGCGACAGAATCTGGGGGTGAGGGAGGCGGCGGTGGGTGTGTCAGGAATTGCCTCTCCTTCTGAGCCGAAACTAGGCCTGGGAGAGGTTGGGTGCTGAGGCGGGGGGCGCCCCTCCCCTCGAGGCGCAGTCTGGCGTCGAGATCTGAGGGGTTCTTGGTGGGCTGACTTGACCTCCAGACCTTCCCGTGTCCTGGACTCAGCAGCTTTCTGCCAGGTTGAGATCAGAGGGGAGATCCGCCCCGGACCAACGTGCCCTCCCCACCTGGGGGCGCTGGGGTGCCATAGGTCGTGCCCAAGCCCGCGGGTGCTGGGCTGGGTCCGGGCGGGGTAACCGGGGTCCGGCAGCCAGGTAAATCGCTGTTTCCGAGGATTAGCGAGGACCAGAGGCGCACGTCGGAACGGATTCCACCGTCGGTCTATCTGCAGCTTCTCGCGACGCAGTACCCAGCGGCCGCGCCCGCTTCCCCAGGGCCGCAGCGACACCTGGCGGGCGGTGCGGGAGGCGCGTTCCCGCTCAAGCCGCAGCTCCGGCAAAGAGGCAGCAGCGTCCTCCTAAACGAGCAACGAAGGTGCGGCCCCTGTCTCCCACCTGCCCCTGCCGCCTGGTCCAGAAGAGATTCTCCTTGCGTCTCGGCTGGGGCAACAGATTACTCGTGCTTTTCTGCTCCTGCTGGCTCCAGTGCCCTGTGTGCAAACGAGCTTCTGAGCTTTCTAAGCCTCCGTGTTGAACCCTCCTTTACCATATCTCCCTGGCGGCAAAGCCGAGCCTCGTCGGTGGCTCTTCAAATCCCTTGCAGGAGCTGGACCTGTCTCCTCTCCGGCTTTAATAGGCGTCCCTATCCCCGGTAGCCCCAGCTCTACATCATTCCCCTTCTCTTTCATGCCCACTTATCCTTAAGCCACATCCCACTTTGCTGACCCCTTCCCCCAACCCCACGCCATCTTCACCATCTGCCTCTCCTATGGGTCAGCAGGGAATAACGTCCCCAGTTCAGAGCCCCAGTGCTCTGCAAGAGACGGGGATTACAGATTTGAGCATTCTGGAAGGCCTTGGGAAATTGGAGGTGGGGGTTCTCCCTGACTCTGTAAAACTCCTCAGAGTTTTATGGCTACCATGAAAAACTTTTGGCTCCACCCTCCTCCATCCTGACCTACACTTGGACCACCTCCCATCCACCCCCCTTTCCTGGAGATAGCTGTGCCATGCCAAGCCTTTGGATGGCAAGGACCCTTTCCGATTCCTTTGTCCTCAAGAAAAGAGAGCCCCCACCCCATCTACATTTTCCAGTGCTCCTTCAGGAAATGGTGCTTATTTCTAACCTGTTATACCATCAGAAAGGTCCACCTTGGGGCACATACCTGGCTACCCAAAATCACAAATACACACCCAGACTGTCTTACCTCCAAATGCTGGACACACCTTATTTAAAATCACATTTCCGTGCGTGCTAGGTCACTCACTCGTGATTCTTTTCGTGTCCAACTCTTTGCAACCTCGAGGACTGTAGCCCACTAGGCTTCTCTGTCCACTGGACTCTCCAGACAAGAATACTGGAGTGGGTTGCCATGCCCTTCTGCAGCGGATCTTCCTGACCCAGGGATCGAACCCAGGTCTCTGATGTCTCCGGCATTGGCTGGTAGGTTCTTTACCACTAGCGCCACCTGGAAAGCCCATCATGTTACATACCTAGTCTCAAAGAGTGAAATGTGTGTATTGAACCTCACTATGGCACACTGGGAGTCTGGGACCCCTGCCTGGGGCTGGGAGTTAGAGGTCTCAAGGACCGAACTCCTGGAATCACACACTTACACACCGCACCACACACAGACACGGTCACCCACACAACCAAGTACTCAGTCACACCACGTGGCACACACGCAGTCACACACGCTCTCAATCACACAAAGTCCCACAGTGGGGTTTGGCAGGTCGGGGCGGGCTCCCAGAGGCAGTTACGTAAACGCCCTCGCAGCCCTCCCTTGCTCCCCCTCACCCCCCTCCTGCTTCCTCACACAGTGCCAGCGCCCGGGGCGGCTTGGCCGGGGCCCGGGAACAGCTCGGCCTCGCGGAGGCTCCAGGCGCCGAGAAACCCGATCCGACATAGCCCCAGGCCGAGCCAGGGAGGGGGGCCTGGAGCACCAGCCCCCCCAGCACTCTCAGGGTCCAGCTCAGCCCCCCAGAGATGACTCACTCAACACCCTGGGACACCACCTAGGGCCCATTTACAACACCCCCTGCAGACCACCCCCTTCTGGAATCTGGATCGCCACCTGAGTGTACCCTGACCACTTTACTCTCTGGCACTGGAAAAGAGCAGATTCCCTAAAGGTAGAGAAGGGGTTAGGGCTGAAGCCATAATGGTGGTACTTAAGTATTCAACCGGTCAACCGGGAATTGCCCCCAGTTCTCTGGAGCCATCTCCTCTTCGTCCTCACTGGGATTCTCTAAAGCCGCTGTGAGAAAGAGATGCTTTTGCTCTTGCCCCGGGCCCCCTCACATTCGCTGCCTACGGTTCCCAACATATTCTATCAGAATTCTAAGTTATTCAAATAGATCCAAGGCTCCCCCATCGCCTTTGGTATCCTTCCTTCCTCCTTAGTTGGAAGTTCTAACTCCAGTCTAACCCCAGTTCCTCCTGTTTTGCTAAGAAGGAAGTTTGAGGGCAACCTGAGACCTTGGGACTGGGGAATGAAATCCCCGAAAGGAGGAAGGATTAAGGCTTAGGAAACTGCTGACAGTTAGGAGTCTAAGAGGAGAGGAGAGACTGTCTGTGTCCCCCCGCCCCCACCCCGCCATCACCACCATCCATTCTGCAGCTCAGACTCAATTTTTCACAATAGCTTTTGAGTATCTGCCTGGGCTGCCCAGGCCCAGGCAGAAAGGGAATTTCCCCCTATGTTCTCTCTTAATGAACAAAACATTTCATGTTGAAATTCCTCCTCTGCCCCCAGCCCAGTGTCTCCAGGACCCCCCAGCCTGACCAAGCAGGGGGACCATTAAGAGGGGAGTAACAGAGTAGAAGGAAGCCCCCTGGGGAAGCGTCATTTACATTGAAGGGGGCATCTTTTTTTGTCAATAATTAGGGTGACTTTTTTTTTCACTTTTGGCTAAAATCACCCACTCCTATGGCAGCTTCCCAGAAAGGGCGGCCAGAGAGCGGCCGGCGCTGTCCCGAGGCCCAGGACATGGCCCCCCTCCCCTGGGCGAGAAGCCTTCCCTGAGTTGTTTTCCTGGTCTCTTCCTCTTGGATGTTTTTTTGATTATTAATCACATTTTCCATCCGCAGGCTCAGTCCAGACCCCCTCCCCCTGGGGTCAGGGCTGGACACAGGGAGGAGGAGCAGTCTCCAGGACAGGATGGGCAGTGACCTGGTCTTGGCTGACCTAAAAGAGGTCAACAGCAGCATGTTACAGATCACACCTCCTACACCCCAGGAGATAGTAGGATGTCAATCAATAGGAGTGGAGTAAACACATGAGCAGGTGTCCAGCTTCCACAACATGCAGCTGGTACTGAAGGCAAAGCCCCCAGGATCCCTCTCTTGATGGCACAGACAGGGAATCAGCTCAGAGAGGGAGAGTCACCTGCCCAGAGTCACACAGCAAGGTAGTACCAGAGCCGGAATAGGACCCCAGTAGTGCTGATGGTTCCTCCATCCATAAGGCAGTCAATAAATATGTATTGGACACTTAGTATATGCCAGGCATTGATTTAAGTGACAAGACAGTAGTGAACCAACCAGATGAAAATCTCTTCCCTCTCAAGGCTGTGGAGCAACTAAAACTCCGCACGCTGCTGGTGGATATATAAGTTGGTTCAACCACTTTGGAACAGTGTTTGGCAGGATCTTCTAAGCTAAACATATGTATATCCCATGACCCAGCAATTCCACTCCTAGATATATAGCCAAAGGAAGTTACTGTGCATATTTACCAAGAATGTTCTTAGCAGTTTATTCATTATAGCCTCAAACTGGAAACCACTAAGTGAATGAATAGATTGTGATAGAGTTCCAACAATGGAAAAGGACCAACTATAGCTACACACAACAAACATGGATAAAGCTCACAACCAAAACATTGAGCAAGGGGCGGGGGAAACAAGAACCAAACAGAAAAGAGTATGTATTGAATGGTTTCATTTCTATAAAGCTCAAGGCAAAGCTGATTTACAGTGAGAGAAGCCAGAATTGCAGTTACCTTTGCTGGGAGTGGAGGGGGGCTAGGGAGGCAAGGGAGGTTTCCAAGAGCATACATACGTATGTCAGAATTTAAGTTGTGATCTTAAGATGTGTGCGTTTTATTGTTTTCTTTTGCCTTTAAAAAATAAAAATGAAAAAGATGTTTAAAAATCTCCTGCCCTCATGAGAGTCACATTCTAGTCAGGGGAGATGAATACTAAATAAAATAGATAAGTGTTAAGTCTGTCCATGTAAGAGTGCTGAGTCTGACTCCATAGGCCCCTCAGGGAAAGAACGACAGCCTACATGTCACCTAAAAGAAGTCTGGATAAGCCCCTCTGCCCTTGCCCAGAGTGCCACACTCTTTTCCCTTGGAGTAGTGAGCGTGATGTTCCACTACGTAGCTACTTGGATGGCACCTGTGAGCTCCATGAGGGTAGTCCTATGGCCACCATCTCCTGGCACCTGGAGCCCGGTCTGCCATAGAACAGATGCTCCTACCATGGGAAGCAGAGCTAAATAAGTGTCAAATGAGTGAGTGACCGACTGATGCAAGCAGGAACTGGGGAAGTAGAGTCCCAGGACACAGGGGAGAGAGCCTGCTGGATGGGTCACAGTCCCCAGGGATGGGAAACAGATTTTGGTATTCAGTAGGGGGTTGAGCAGAGACCTCGAAGGCAGAATGAGGTTTCCTGAGTGGTTCGGAGACCACATCCTGAAGCACCTCTGGTGCCAAGGCCACACAGGCCTGAAAAGGCATAAAAGTAGGTGAGGAACAGACCCAGGTTTGCCTTCTAGTGGGAAAGTTGAGCCTGCCAGGAAGAGGATGGTGAGAAAGGCTAAGAATGAAGGTAGGGCAGCGGGGAGGTGTTAGCAGTGACCAGTGGGAGAGAGACCTCCATCCTGATTAGGGGCAGGGCCATGGGGCGGAAGAGAGAATACGGGGCTTTGGAGGAGGCAGGGAGCATGGGCACTCAGATTCATCTGCTTCATCTGCTCCCATTACCACCGGAGGGAACCCTCCCCACTACCCGTTGCCCTATACACAGAGAGCAGGATCCCCAGACACTCAGTGTCCAGGGTCTCCTCTCCCGAGGTCCCAAGGCCCAGGTGATCCCAGGCTCCGGGCTATCTGGAAAGAGAAGTAGATGGTCAGGGATGGAGGAGAGGATCCAGAGCTGGTGGGATGAGAGGGACAGAAGAGGACAGGGCAGCTAGGGGTTAGCCGCTGTGTGCTGGAAGGTGGGAGCAAGAGCAACAGGCTTGAACAGTCACAGCTGCAGATTTTCCTCTTGTGTTGCAAAAAATATGCATGAAACTAATTCCCTGCTCAGAAACACCCACCCCCATGGGCCCTGATCCCCCTCCCCTCCCTTTCTTCACAGGGGAGGCACACGTCTTTAAGGATTGTCCCCCTGGAGCACCAGCCCAGAGTCTGCCCTCGATCTCTGCTGCTGTAGAGCTGCCTGCAAGACAAGAAAGAGGGCTGGGATTTCCAAACCAGACTAAAGGCCATGTGGCCCCAAGACCAGCTCCCTCCCTTCATCTTCCGAAGCTCCATTCCTGGACAGCCTGTGATTCCCTGGGGCAGAGGGAAAGGGGAGAAAAGAGGCCCCACTTTCCCCCAGAAACTCAACTGCAGTGATTCAGAAGATAGAACAGGATTAGAGATGTGGAGACTGAATGCCAGAGACACCAGGTCTCAGGGAAACAGACAGAGGCAGCAGGGGAGTTCAAGAGAGAAAACTGAATTAAATGCACCTCAATAGACATTTATTAGTACCTACTGTGTGCCAAGCCCAGAGGGAACATTTGTGTATGGAAGCACAGAGGACTCCCAGGTTTTTGGTATGTGGCTGGGAGACGGTGTTGTTTTCCATAGGGCTGGAGAGGGGATCAGGGCTTGATGTGGCCCGTGGAAGGGTCTGTGGGATGGTGGCCAGCAGGGGTGTGGATGGGGAGGGCCGAGAACTTGAGAGAGGGCGGGTTGCTGGCGCGTGCAGTCCCTGTCCACAGCTGCCCACACTCTCTACGCCAGCACGTGTCGGTTGCACCGACATTCATCATCTCAGACTGACCTGAGCAGTATGAAGGTGCTGGAAGCAGGCAGGGTAGACCAGGGAGCAGGGAAAGGCAGTGATGAGGGGGAGAGGAGGAGAAAATTGAGGCTGAAACCCTGGGAAGCATGATTAAAAGACAGAGAGAGCAGGGAAGGGGTGGTAGCCCCAGAGGGAGAAGGAGAGCCAGGAGGCAGGGTTGTCACAGGACCAAAAAGGAGCCTGGTGAGGCCAAGAAAGAGCCCTGGCTTTAGCAGCCAGGAGTTGCGGGAGGTCAGCGGGGCCAAGCTGATGCTCTGGAGCTAGCTGATACAGAGGCCTGTGAGCAGAGGGTGGGCCCCCTTCCCCACCCTCCCCATTGTCTCCAGAGCCCTGCTTGGTCTGGTAGCACCTCTCTCAGCCAGGGCTAGGGGAAGAAGAGGATGAAAAAGCTCCCCCACCTCCAGACTGCCATCCCTATGCCCCTGGACTTCCCAGGAGGGTCCTGAGCCCGCCTTGAGCTCGGGAGCCCGAAGCAGTCTGGGACCCCTGGGGACCCTGGGGGTAATTAAAACCAGGGCTAAGACATTAGAAACCATAACGCCGACTCCCCGGCTCCCCCAGGCTGGCTCCTGGTTTTCTTCTTGCCAGATCCCCTCTGCTGCTGACAGCTTTGCTCTCCAGGCCCCCACCAGCTGGGCTGATGACCCTCCTCCCCAAACCAGGGGCCTCTAACCAGAGGCCCCCAAAGCCAGCCTGCAGGGACCTCCTTTCTGTGCTCAGACAACCTCAGTGTATACTAGGCTGACCCCCATATCAAAGCATCCCCCAATTCAAATCTGGGTCCCTTATTGCAGAAGCTATTCTAGGGTGCTGAAGGAAGACCATGGGAAGGGTTTCTTGATAGAGAAAGGAAGAGACGCGGGGCGGAAGTGACTCTCAGCTAGCAGGTGATCCACAAGGGCATGGAAAAGAAAGAATGAATCTTCCAACCTGGGCCCCACCAAAGCCAGGTGTCGGCTGGGCCCAATCTGAAGCAGGGCGAGGACAGGCTGCACCTTAGGGTGGCAGGAAGGAGGGAGGTCCGCTCGGTTCTGTGGAGTTCCCCTTCCCCCTCTCTCCCTGCCCTCATGTCTCTGACAACAAGGTCAGGAAGCCACATGTTTGCTGGTCTGATGGGAAGGGCCCTCCTCCTACACAGCTGTCTGGTGATTTCAGGATTCCCAAATTCCCTGGGAGTGCTGCCGTGGGAATCTGTCTCCCCCTCAGTCTCTAAGTCTGTCTCGCTCCTTGGCTCTTGAGGGAGACCAAAGGGATCAAACACCTTGTTGTTTTTGTTTTAGTCACTGAGTTGTGTCCAACTCTTTTGCGACCCCATGGACTGATGCCCACCAGGCTCCTCTGTCCATGGGATTCTCCAGGCAAGAATACTGGAGTGGGTAGCCATTTCCTTCCCCATGGGTATCTTTCAACCCAGGGATCGAACCTGTGTCTCCTGCATTGGCGGGCAGATTCTTTATTGCTGAGCCATCAGGAAAGCCCCATCAAATACCTACTCCATCACTTACTGGCCTTGTGGCCTCAGGCAAGTGACTTACTGTGTTGGTGTCTCACTTACCCAGGGAGTGAAATGGGATCAGAATCACGCCTAACACCTAGGACTGTTGTGAAGATTCAGTGAAATGAGATAATCTAGTCTAGTGATCAGCACCAACCTGGTGGGTACTAGAGCCCCGTCTGGCTTGGGCTTTCTCCCCATCCATGTCTCCTCCTCTGTCTGCTGGTCTTTCTCTCCATCTGGCCATCTATATCACTCTATTTCTCTTAGTCTTTGTCCACCTTTCTCTCGCTTGTCCTCTCCCCATATCCAGCTCTGTCCAGACAGCCCTGGTTGACTCTGTTCCAACCCATGTTGATACAACCAGCCCAGGCCGACGGAGGTGGGGTGTCCGGGGAGGTTTGTAATTCAAACACGGAATTCCCAGCAGCAGGATCACGCCTGGGCCTGAACATGGGTGAATCACAGTTGGTGGGAAGAGCGATTATGTCTGTATCCTTTCTGGAGGGGCAGGACTGGGGGCTCAGTCTGGCAGCCTCTTGGAGGAGAGGGGACTTGCCCTGACTGTGCTGGCCACCCCCACACCTGGGCTCAAGCCAGATCCCCCATATTTAGAGCCTGTGTGGAGGTAAGGCAACCTGCCCAGAGCCCAGGACTGAAAGGGGAAGCCCTCCCCTTCAACGTGGAGGTGGTGTGTGCGTGTTTAGTCTCTAAGTTGTGTCTTGACTCTTTGCAACCCCATGGACTGTAGCCTGCCAGGCTCCTCTGTCCATGAGATTTCTCAGGCGAGAATACTGGAGTGGGTTGCCACTTCCTTCTCCATGGGGTCGTCTGCTGCTGCTGCTAAGTCGCTTCAGTCGTGTCCGACTCTGCACAACCCCATAGATGGCAGCCCACCAGGCTCCCCCGTCCCTGGGATTCTCCAGGCAAGAACACTGGAGTGGGTTGCCATTTCCTTCTCCATGGGGTGGTCTAACTGCCCTCAAAACACTCTCGTCGACCCTCACCCCCAAGTCTTGTTCTTAGCTTCCCATACCCCATCCCGAATCCTGTATAGAGGCATGTCTCTGTCTCAACCTTGATCCGTGACTTCTGCACCCCCAAACTGAGGCTACCAAGGATAGGAAACTGTGGGGGTTGAAGAGTCTAGGTTCTTCACTTGGACCAAAGAGTTCCTTCTTGGGAGGGCTGGGGGAGACAAAAAGTCTAGATGTCACTTTTGATCACTGTGGACCTGTGAAGGCAGAAGGCATGCATAAAATAGGTGCTCTAGAAACATAAACCAGATGGAGGAGGGGGATACAAAGGACCCCAAACAGGGAACTGGATGGCTGAGGCTGCAGCAGGCAGAACCATGGGTAGGCTGTGGAAAGGCTGCTGTTTGATTCTGTGGCTCAGCAAGGAATCTTCTCTGGGGGCCAGGATTGGTCTCAACTAGTCCCAGATGCCCCCATATCTGGGTCCCCGCCAGGCCCCTCACGTCAACCCTTGGGAAGAGGGCCAGGGTTGAGGTCAATTCCCTATTCCCAGTGCATCATTGTCTCAAGGTGCCCGCCAGCTTTGTGGAATGGCAGCTGGAGCTACAGATCCAGAGAGGGAGACACACCAGGCAGGGTCACACAGCAGGCAGAGGCTGGGAGCCCTGATGTCCTGGCAGCCAGCCTGGGTCTGTCACGGGGATCCTGTGCCAACACTGACAGGGGCCAGACCAAAAACAGGCATTTATGTGGGGAGAGAGCCGAGGAATCCTTGAACGTGTTGGCAGCTGGGCCAGGGCTGGAGCATCCCATCAGGCAAGGACAGATGTGCAGTTTCCTGTCTTTCCCATCAGATGGAGACAAGCACTGGGATAAGGGGTTCCGAGAGGCAGAGCACAAGAGAAGAGAGAGAGAACCTTGGGAGAGAGACCAAGAAATAGATACAATCAGAGTCAGACACAAAAATAGAGATGTGGAGAAATAAGATGTGAGTCAGAGACACAGAGATAGGGAGATGCAGAAGGAGGGAGAGCTAGGGAATTAAAGACACAGAGACCAAGATCAGGCAAGACACAGAGTCAGAGAGAACTGTCTTTGAGTCTCAGAGGAACCGTGACACAGCGTCAACAATATATAGACATAGACAGACACTCAGAGACTAGGAGATGGAAAAGAAAAACAGGAGGGAGAAGTAGAAATGAAGATGATGGGGAGAGAGACAGAAAGATCCAGAGAGAGGCAGAGCGATGCAGAGAGGGCAAGGCAAATGGGGACAAAGACAGAATGAGGCAGAGAGTGAGGTCAACAGCAGGCATGGGGAGAGCAGGTTACAGAGGAGACTCTCCTGGTCTCCAGTCTCTCCAGCCTGGTCTCTCCAGGGTTTGGACCCCCTCATCCCCTTGCTATTCTCTGGTTTCCATAGCAACAGGGAGGGTAGCGCTGAATTTGCATATACATCTACATCTTTTCTATCTGCATAATTCAACAGGTTTCCGTGCATATTCATGAGATCGTGTATGAAGGTGACTCTCCCAGTCCCTGCTCAAAACGTGGCTGTGATGCCTCCTGGCTTGCAGTTCACAGGCATGGCTCCAGGCCCAATCTCACAGGCCCTGACTTGTCCCCTCTCGCCCAAACATTCCCCCGTACTTCCCTACCTCCCAACCTTTCCTCAGGTGAGGCCCCTCTGCTTTCCAGGGACACTGACGTCCTTTTCTCAGCATCAGTCCTGCCGACAGTACATGCATGCAGGCACTTACACACACACTCACTTGCGTGTGCGCACATGAACTCTGGTGGAGGGGGCATGACAGCGAGGGAGCAGTGCTCACCTTGGTTCCCTGCTGGAGGAGACCCCTCAGTCACACTCCCGTCTGGAGTCAGAGAAGAGAGTGCACGAAGGGATCACCTTCCAGAGGCTGAGGTCTAAGCAGAGCTGAAGGCTGCAGATGCACCAACAAAGAGGGACCGAGGACATTGTGGCCTCCACATGGAAACTGACAGAGACCTGGGGTTCTGGCAAGAATACTCCGAGGAGCTAGAACAGAGCCCGAAGGAGTCTCCAGAACGGAAGGACTGAGGTGGCTCAGATGGTGGGGGAGAGGCTGCCTAGGGACAAGAACCCTTTCAAAGTGCCAAGCCTTGAAAGCTCTTGCAATCTGGGCAGGGCTTCTCCAGGGCCTTCTCCAGCCATCATTTTGGCTTCACCGTCTCCCCTGGATCCCTGCAGCAGCCTCCTCACTGCTTATCCTGCCCGGTGCCCTCAGTCCACTTTCCACCCGGGGGCAGCCAGAGCTCTCTCTGAAACAGCAATCTAATATCCCTCACCACTCCCTCCTCTTCACCTTCAGAAACTCTCCATCATTCTCAAGAAAGCGTGCAAGCTTCTCAGCCAGGCACTCGGGCCTTTCCAATCTGGCTCCCACCCATTTCTGAGCCTCGTTCCTCATACTCCCTGCTTTGAATTTCACAGTCCAATGATCATTTCTGTGCTCTTCTCACTTCTATGCCTTAGCTTATTCCTGCCCTTTACACAGAATGTCCTTTCCACTTTTCTTCCAGCTTTTTTGGGGGGCCATGCCACATGCCATATAGGATCTCAGTTCCCCAACCAGGGATCGAACCTGCATCCCGTGCACTGGAAGCATGGAGTCTTAACCACTGGACTCTCAGGATAGTCATAGCTCTTATTCGAGATCCTACATAGGCACTACCTCCTTCTCTTTGAAGCTTTGCCTGTTCCTAAAGACTGGATGAGGGACTCTGAACTCCTTAAGTCTAATGAACTTGCTTAATTTCTATACTCATCACACTAATAATGAAATCACTGATATATGTGACTTATAGCCCTCATGGGGCTGGAGCTCCCAAGCCCAGTGACTATATTGGTCACATTATGGGTGATAATTAGCTATTTGTTGAATAACTGAAAAGTCACTAAGCCTGTGCTAGGTCACTTCAGTCGTGTCTGACTCTTTGAGACCCTATGGACTGTAGCCCGCCAGACTCTTCTGGGGATGTCCGTGGGGATTCTCCAGACAAGAATACTGGAGTGGGTTGCCATGCTCTCCTCCAGGAGATCTTCCTGACCCAGGGATCAAACCCAAGTTTCTTATGTCTTCTGCATTGGCAAGCGGATTCTTTACCACTAGTGCCGCCTGGGAAGCCTTGAGAGGTCACTAAGCCTATGGAAGGCCAAACTTCAAGCCTTGACTACCCTCTCTGTGTCCTAACTGCACAGATCCTGCAAAGGGAAGGAATGCGCTATTCCTTCGCAAATGATGCCATCTTGTGGACAAACTCAAAAGTGCAGCCAGACATTACCCGGGAGTGGTTCAGTTCAGTTCAGTTGCTCAGTCGTGTCCGACTCTTTGCGACGCCATGAATCACAGCACGACAGGCCTCCCTGTCCATCACCAACTCCCAGAGTTCACTCAAACTCACGTCCATCGAGTCAGTGATGCCATCCAGCCATCTCATCCTCTGTCGTCCCCTTCTCCTCCTGCCCCCAATCTCTCCCAGCATCAGGGTCTTTTCCAATGATTCAACTCTTCGCATGAGGTGGCCAAAGTCCTGGAGTTTCAGCTTTAGCATCATTCCTTCCAAAGTACACCCAGGACTGATCTCCTTTAGAATGGACTGGTTGGGGCTGTCAAACCAGGGCTGATCCTGGAGTTCCAGGCAAATGGTGGGGAGTGAGGAGGTAGGCTCTGAACAGGGAGTGCTACTGGTGTCTTTGAAAAATCCTGATGAGCTCTAAGCAGAAAGAATGGCAACACCAAAGGCTCCGAAGCAGAAAAATCTCATGACAAGTGGGAAGAGTTGGGAGTTAGTGTGGCCAGAGCCCCAGGTCGAAGGGGACCGAGTCAAAGACGGACTGTGCCACGGAAGTAAGAAGAAAAAAGGCAGAATAAGGGAAATCAGAGGTGCTTGACTGCAGTTTTAAATGGAGTGGTCAAAACAGGCCTCATTGAGGTGACATTTGAGCAAAGCCTTAAAGAGGCAGGGAGATACCCATGCAGGTATCTGGCAGGGCATTTAAAGCAGAGCTGGACTTCTGCTTTGAG
This sequence comes from Capra hircus, assembly GCF_001704415.2. NCBI lineage: Eukaryota > Metazoa > Chordata > Mammalia > Artiodactyla > Bovidae > Capra > Capra hircus. Next base: position 75,797,039 of record NC_030815.1, read on the forward strand.
ATTAGAAGCCTCTGAACTCTGAATTCCGTGTCTCACCTTTACCTCTATACCCACCTGCATGCATAGCCATCCTCAACTCTGTCCCTCCTGCTACAGGGAGGAGGGAACAGCCAGTTCCCTGACTGTTGGAGAACTCAGAGGGGAGTGAAGCAGGGAGACCAACAAGGAGACTGTTGTAAGACAACGATGGGCATGAATCACCAGAGTCTGTGGGAATGGAGAGACCTAGCAAGCAAAATTGCCAGGACTTGGCGCCTGCTTGCATTTGGGAGGTGTATAGCTCCTCCAGTCATATTGTTCTGAAGTCCCCACTTCAAGGGTACTCACTGTGCATGCCATCTCTAAGGCAGGTAGTGAGAATGCTCAGCACATTCCATCCTGGATGCTCCTGCCTCCTCAACATACCTATGATCGCCCTCCCCAGCCTCTTAAATTCCTCAACCTCACCTTCAGTAACTTTCCCTCTGGACCACCAGGTATCTACTTTCATGCCCACTATCAAGTCCTGCCAGTTCCTAAAACTCTCAAACTCACTGATTTCATTTCATCCTTTGGCTACTATGAAGTGTTGAATTGCATCCCTCCATAAATATGTTGGAGTCCTAACCCTTAGTACCTCGCAATGTGACCTTATTTGAAAATAGGATCTTTACAGAGGTAAGTTAAAATGAGGCCATTGGGATGAGCCCTAGTCAAATATGACTGGTGTCCTTATAAAACGGAGAAATTTGGAGACAGAAACAGACACAAAGGAAGACGGATGTGAAGACGAATGACTGGAGTAAAGCAGCCAAAAGCCAAGACCAAAGACTGCTGGCACACCGGAAGCTAGGAAGCATTAAGGAAGGATTCCCAGGCAGGTTTCAGAGGGAAATGGCTCTGACACCTTGATTTGGGGCTTCTAGTCTCCAAAACTGTGAGACAGAACAGTTCTGTTGTTCTAAGCCACCCAGTTGGTGGTCCTTCGTTATGGGTGCCCTAGAAACTGGTACCACTATGATGAAACTGAAAGTAAAAGTGAAGTCGCTCAGTTGTGTCCAACTCTTTTCAACCCTGTGGTCTGTAGTCTACCAGGCTCCTCCGTCTATGGGGATTCTCCAGGCAAGAATACTGGAGTGGGTTGCCATTTCCTTCTCCAGGGATCTTCCTGACCCAGGTATCGAGCCTGGGTCTCCTGCATTTCAGGCAGATGCTTTACCCTCTGAGCCACCAGGGAAGCATACAATACTCTGTCCCACTTCTCTCACGTACTCTACCTCACTCCACCCCATCTTTATAAGGACCTCTAGGCCACTGACCCCTGCCCCTTTCTAGCTTCACTTCTTTCCCGACCTAGGTTGGACTCCTTGGACCTTCTTCACATACACTCTCTTGCCAGCCTCACTATTCCTGCTTCCCCTGAGTCTTACTTGACCTGTGGGTGCTGCTGGAGTGCACTCTGACTGATGATATTGTAAGTTCATGGTCACCAACCTCATCTGGGCTTCTAGCTCTGCCTGGGCATCCTCCTATACCTCACTAGCTGTCTTCCCCAGCTGAAACAACTCTCTACCAGCCTCCTTATTCCACTCTCAGCAGCAGAGCTGGACTTCTGCTTTGAGATTAGAAGCCTCTGAACTCTGAATTCCGTGTCTCACCTTTACCTCTATACCCACCTGCATGCATAGCCATCCTCAACTCTGTCCCTCCTGCTACAGGCAGACATCTCTCCTCTGCCCTTTGCGAGGCCCGTGCCTCCCCGCTCTAAGACCCACTCCCTTTCATCGCCCCCAGGAGTGTCATTCTGAGTTAGCCACAATCTCCTGCATCTCCATGCCTTTCGCTACTGGCTTCCCCCATCAGCCTATTAGTCTCTGCTAATTTATTAAAAATAAACAAAACTCTCTGTATCCCAGAATCATCTCTCTCCTCCTATCACAACAGTTTGTTAAAAAAGCTATCTCCACTTCCCTACCTTTTGTGCCAAGGTATTACCTTTTCTAAGAGATTATGGGGGAAGATGCTCGGAGCTGGTGATGGACAGGGAGGCCTGGCATGCTGCAATTCATGGGGTAGCAAAGAGTCGGACACGACTGAGTGACTGAACTGAAGGAGAAAGTGAGAAGCAATTAAATTGGCAAATGTACATAGAACTTATGCTCCCTCCCTCCTAAGCTTGGTCAGGCTTTCTGATTCTGAACGCCTCACTCTGGCTCCCTCCCTGACATTCCTCTGGTAGGACTCACTTGGGCCCCCAAAGTGGCCAAGGAGGGAAAAGGCCCCAGATTCACTAGCCTTTGCTCTCCCGGCCTGTGTCCTTTCTCCTGATTCTCTGAGTAGTGGCAGATCCTATTCTTCTCAAGGGATTTTGACTGCAGCTCAGTTTCCCTCCACATTCCCCCTGCCATCATCAAGACCCCAGGTGGTGCCTTAATGAGGAGCTGCCCAGTGGGGAGTCCCAGAGCCTGTGATGCTGCCTGACTGAATCACTCCCTCAACAGTCATCACGCTTAGTTCACATGCTCTTTCCACCCTGGCCGCCACACACTGGATCAAGATGGGATGCTGAGCCAAAGTTCAATAGTCTGCAAGAAGCCTGGTCCCAAATCTCTGGGGACCAATGATACACAGGGGGCTGTTGATGGTAAAGGACATGCAAGTAAAGATATTCAGAGAAATGGCAATATGCAGAAGCTGAGCAGGAGACAAAAACATGAATTAGACACAGAGAGTAAGTCAGGCAGTTGCTGGTAGCCAGACACTGAGTCAGGACCACAGCCACTAGGACGGTATTAGATGCTTCATGACCTTCTGCAGTTGAGAGGCCCAGCTGGGAAGCAGCAGAGGGTTTTTCTCTCTTACCTAGCATGCCCTGAATCTCCAACCCCTCCACTCCGGGCAAGAAAAAGATGCAGCGTTCCAAGTTTTGACCACAGCCTGCTGGTCCTGTGGTTCCCTCATGCCTGTTCTAAGCCCTTATTGAGGCCTCCGGTCCCCCAACTCCATCTCTCCCAATATTTCAACCCCACCTGCCTGGATCCTCAGCCAGACATCACTTCAACACCCTCCAAATGCTGTGCCCACCCTGCTACATGGTCCCAGAAGAGTCCGCACTTTGTGCTTTCCTAGTGATTGGACACCCAAGCTGTGGTACAATGGAGAACATAAAGTCCAGTGGAAGATCCAATTTGCTCAGTTCTTCACTGAGTCCACTACTGCCCACGATCCTGCTCTGGTTCCTGTAGCCTCCTGGCTACCACTGCAGTCTTCACCTTTCCTTATGCTCCTGACCTGTCCATGGTGAACCTGAACCTACAGCCAAGGTGAGACAGAAGAGGAACTGCTAGGGGTAAAAAGGGTGAGAACTGAAGGGGGAAGGTAGAATTGAGCTTATGTTTTTAAGGAAAAAGCATGTTTGTAAGCTGACTCCTTCATGAGGGCAATGAACATTTACAGTCATCCCTCGGTATCCTCAGGGAACCGGCTCTAGGAGTCCCCGTGAATTTTTTTTTACCAAAATACTCAAGTCCCTTAAATAAAAAGGTGGAGTACAATCAGCTGTTTGTATCCACGAGTTCTACATCCACAGATATGGAGAGCTGAGGGTATACAGGCTCAGGTGATATCTAAGAATCATATGTATATTTCTACATTTAATCCTCATAACAATCCTTCAAGGCAAGCACTCCATCTTGTTCTATGGATGATGAGAACACTAAAGCACAGAGCAGTAACTTCCTAATAAGTGGCAGACCCAGGATTCAAATCCAGACAGCTTGGTGACCAATGTCATGATCTCAACCACTATATTGTAATATAGGCATACTTCAGAGACATTTGGGTGCAGTTCCAGACCACCTCAATAAAAGGAAGATCTCTATAGTGCAAGTCACAGAAGTTTATTGGTTCCCTAGTGCTTAAAAAAGTTATGTTTACTCTAAGAAGTCAAGTGAAGTCGCTCAGTCGTGTCTGACTCTTTGCGACCCCATGGACTGTAGCCTACCAGGCTTCTCCGTCCATGGGATTCTCCAGGCAAGAATACTGGAGTGGGTTACCATTTCCTTCTCTAGGGGATCTTCCCGACTCAGGGATCGAACCCGGGTTTCCCACATTGGAGGCAGAGGTTTTAACCTCTGAGCCACCAGGGAAGCCCTATACTATTGTCTATTATGAATGTGACAGAATTATAGCTAAAAAACAATCTACATACATACCTTAATTTTAAAATATTTTATTGCTAAAAAATGCTAACCATCATTTGAGTTTTCACTAAGTTACAGTAGTAACATCATAGATCACTATAACAAATATAATAATTAAAGTTTGAGATATTTTGAGAATTACCAAAATGTGACAGAGACACGAAATGAACACTGTTGGAAAAATGGTGTTGCCAGACTTGTTCAGTGCAGGTTTGCCACAGAACTTCACTTCTTCTGTAAGAAATGTAGTATCTGCGTGCAACAAAATGAGGTATGTCTCTATGCTGCAGGTGGAGAAAAATGCAGAGTCCTTCAACCAGCCCCAAACAGGAAGCAGATAGCTACCCAGGGATCTAGACAGTCAGGTTACTGCTTGAGGCTGCATCTTCAGTCCAGATCCTCCCAGCACCCATCTGAACCTACTTTTCCTGTTTCCAGACTGGGAGCTCCTGGGGGTCAAGGGCAGGGACTCCCACTCCCTTAATCCTACTTCCACACAGCAGGCCAAGCAGAGGTTCATCAGACAAATAGACAGAGCCTTTATTTCCTAACTCACTCCTTGGATCTCTGTCAGAAGACAGATGAGAGGCACTGTATGTAGAAGGCAGAGTAACCCTTCTTCTTTCTCTACATAATATTTTATTTTATTTATGCTGTGGCAAGTTGACCTACACATTGACTTAGGATGTTGCTTCTTAAGCAATCTAGAACCCGGCAGAGACTCCACACCTGTCACTCTTCACAAAAGTCCCTTTCCAGGAGCCAGAGGGAAGGGGAAGCAGGACAGGGAGGCCCACTTTCGTAAACTCAAGTTTTGTTGGAGACCTTGAGCAGTTAGAGGCTTCTCAAAGGTACAGCCATCCTAGACAGTCTAGACAACAGCTTGCCCACAGGTCCTCAGAACCGGGTATCTCGAGCCCTTCTTCTAGGCTGAGGGCCACAGCTGGAGGCAGGTGTGGGCCCGAGGTCAGGGGGTGCCCCAGGGGGCTGGTAGCCATACTCATTGGGGTCCAGAGGGTCTCGACTCAGCAGCACCCACACTGCAGGCACATGGCTGCGGACCGTGAGGGGATCCAGGCCCGTGTCAGGTGAGGTAGGCACCCAGCTGTCCTCGGTCTGCAGGAAGCACAGCTTGGTAAGCTGGTACAAGCCTGGTACCCGCCGTTTGACAATCTCAGCACAGCTGACAGCCTTGCCTGCAGCGCGGCCAGAGCCTGAGAATACCACGTGGCGAGCGCTGCCGCCCTCCAGCCGCTCCAGCGCCAAGCCCAAGAGGTTGCGGATCTTGCTGCCAGCTCGGACCCGCATCTCCAGGGTATCAGGAGGCAGCTGGGGCATCGGGGAAGGTGCGGGGAGTTCCACAGAGCCAGCTTTCCGGTAGTGCTCCATCCAGCCTGCTGTCGTGTCCGCCTTGCTGCCCTGCTGCAGGGAAGTCAAAGGATGGTGGGCACTGTGTCCCAGGCGACCCCCACCCGAGGGTGCTGCTCCGCCCAGATTTCCCAGAAATGGGACCTTAAACCCCTCATCCCCAGGACAAGGAGTCATGCCTGCCTCCCCCTAGGGGGGCATGTACCCCAGTCCTCTGGACAGGGCCATAACCCTCCACCGACCCTGAACACCGGCCAAGCCTCTCCATCTCTAGCTCCCTGGCACTGGGAATGAACCTTTCTCATCTGGGGCTCCTGGGGACTGGATCCAGGCCCTCACCCGAGACTCCCTAAGCACAAGGCTGAGTGCTCCTCACCTTGGGCTCTCCACGGGGCGCCAGGGCAAAGGCGCCTCACTTCGTGCTCCCAGAGGTCAGGGCCAAGCTCCCCCCTCCCCGCCCCCCACACCCCATGCTCCACCAAACGGAGCCATGAGCCCTCATCCAAAAGCTCCTCAAAGACAGAAACGATCCCCTCCCCAACTCCTGGACCCCGAGGACAGGGTCGGGCACCCCTCTCTCATCCAGAGATTCCAGGGTCGATCCCCTCAACCGAGGGTCCCTCAGACACTGGGAAGCAGAGGCTTGACGCCAACGACTGCTCGGGCCACCCCTGGCGTCGGGGCCACGAGAGGCCGGGCTCCGTGGTGCCCACCGCCACGGGCCACCGCAGAGGCCCAGCACCCGGCCTTCCCTCTCCTCCTCGCACCTCCAGGCGCCCCTGCCCCGCAGGGCTCCGGCTCTCACCGCCGCGGCCGCGCACTCCCTACGCTCGATCTGAAGCCAAGATGGCGCGGGCCGAGAGCGCGCCGAGGTCGCGGGGCCGCGCACGCCGGACGGGGCGGGGCCTGAGGGGCCGGGTTCGCGAACTGAGAGGTTCCGGACGCCGGGGAGTGAGCTGGCCCCGGACGCGAGGATTCGCTGCACGCAGGGTGTCTTTGCTGTTCTGCCCCAGGCAAGGAGCATTCCTTTGCGAGCGGAAAGAGCGCTGCGGGGGAGAGGAGCGGCCAGCAGAGGAGTCCCGCGTCCGAAGTCCGCGTCGGAAGGATGCGGAGGATTTGGCCCTTAGAAGATTCAGGGCAGGCGTTACCCGCTGAGCACACCGCAGTAGCAGAGGCAGAGTGGCGGGTTTCTCTTTGGACCGGAGCTAGCGGTGCCGGGTGATGTGGCCGCTGCGGGGGCGAGAGCCTAGATCACCGAGTTCTGAACTTCAGCCTCACCCTGTGGGCACTGGCGAACCACAGGGGGCTTTCATCAAGGCGCAAGTCAGACTTGTTCGTGTGGGCAGCTCTCGGGCCTCCCTCTGGTGACTCCTGGCCGCACGTCCCAGGGGCATGTCCGCGGTGCTTCGTAAGTTGCCCTGCCTATAAGTGCTCGAATATTTGTTAAAGCATTTGTTGAAAGAATGAGCCAGAGAAACAACACTGGGAATGGGGAAAAGTAAATTAAGTTGGAAGATACTACGAGGTGGGTTTGGCGACTCTTCGGATGGAGGGAAGAGCCTACGATGGCTCAGTTTCAGACTTGTTGGATTTGAGATGCCAATGAGACCGCGCCGGTACGGTGGCGTGCAGGTCGACATAAAGGGGCCTGGAGCCGCAGCAGTCCCGGAGACCACAAGGGGACAGCAAACACTTGGTGGAGTGAGGTGCCATCGGTTTCTTTGCTCATATGCCAACTCTCCCTCCTTTCCAGCCACAGCACCGCCCCGCCCCGCCCCAGCCCAAAAGCCCTCTGCATCCTCTTTTAGGCTCCCCTTCTCTTATAGCATCAGGAGAGCAACATAGAGGCTCCCCTCTCCTTTGCACATGCTGCTCCCTTGGTTCTCAAAGACCCTGCATATCACTCTCCAGAGCTACCTGCCACATCCTTTTCTTCTGTGCCCCCAAAGAACCCTTGTGCCACATGGTTCCCTCCCCTTTTCCATGACTGTTTCCCCTGCTATCCTGTTCAGGGCAGGGATCAGGTGGACCCTACCTGTGACCTCCCCACCTGGTATGGCATCTGACATTTAGAGTGTACTTGGTAAATGTGGGATAAATAGATATAAAACCAAATGTTCCACTCACATCAAGCAAATGAGAGCATTCATCCTGAGAGCTCTATATCTCCCAGAAAGCTAGACTAGGATAAGTATAGCTGGTGGTCCAACTCCTAGGAAGATGGACAACTCTGGCCTCCACCACCCTCATCCCCACCACCATACCCACCCAAGACCAGGAAGCCAACACACTCCTGCAGTGACCTCTACAGTTTTATTGTCACTGGAACAGGATACTGATGAGGGGAGGAGGTGCAAAGAGCAAATCTCAAGTAACCAGACCTCTGACCTCAGAGCCCCACCTGAGTGCAGCCAGGTAGGTCTTGAATCCAATAAATACAGAGCCACCTCTTTTCTGCTCTCTTACAAGGGCAGGCTGGCACAGGTCCTGGAGCCTGGCTGCCCCAGCCCACTCTGGGATGGGAAGCGCCATTCACTCTTCCACAGGCTTCACTTGCTTGGCAGCTTCTAGCTGGCAGAGAAGTTCATCCCACTGCACAAACTGCTTGGAGAGAAGCATTGTCTGGTTACAAGTCAAGGTGAGAATGAGAATCTGAGAGAGGGAGAAGAAAGATGTTTGCCTCTGCCTAAAGGTAGGGGGAGCTGGGAAACAGACAGACTGGTTGGGATGGGTTGAGAGACAGAACTAGGAATGGAATAAAAGGCCAGGCTCCATACAGCACTCCTCAGGGGCCCAGCTGAGCGGAAAGGATACAGTCTTGTTGTATTCCTCCAGGAGCGCCTTGGACTCCTCAGTGATCTCCACACACTGGTCCTGTGGGGCCAAGGTGGGGCAAAGAAAGGCGTTACACAGAGCCCACACTCCCCATTGCCTGCCTCATCAGGGACCCTTGCTCCTCAGAAAAGGTAATGTTTAACCTCAGAGCTAAAAGGAGCAAATTTCTAAAGAGGCACTTTCAGGCTCCGCTCTGGGTAGCCTAACTGCAGTCCTGAGGCTGATGGAAGAGGGAGCGAACCAGACATTTAACGACCTATTCCTACCGGTATATCCCTCCTTCTCCCCTGTACCCTATATCTGAACCCTCTGAACGTCACACTAGAGCCTGGCAATAGTGAAAAAACAGCTCCTCTACCTATGGTCAAGGATACATAGGAATTCTTGGGCACCTCCCAACATCAATCCTCTGGTGTCTCAGGACAGCCCTAATCTAGAGGCAGGAGGCCTAGATTTTACCCTAGGCAAGTCTCTCCCTCTGGAAGGTGCATGCAAGACAAAGGAGAAACCCTAACTTTCCCCTGAAGCTGACATCAGCTCCTGAGGCTACTTCCCCAGGAGACAGGGGTGGGGAAAAGGAGCCTCGCCACCTCTACTTTCCTACCTGGTCTCTCCCCTCCATACCTGCTGCTGGATGTGGATCTGGGCCAAGCGCTGCAGGTGGGCGGCATGCTCAGGAACGGCTGTAAAACGCAACGCACACTGCCCAGTGATGCTTGTGCCTTCCCCCGGGACTGCTCAATAGTCTATTAGGTCTTCGGCAGGATTAGAGTATTGAGTGGAGAAGCTAAACAAACGCCAGCTTCATCGACCACTGCAGCCGGAGGTGGTGGTGGTGGGGCTCCCTGCCCACCCCAGTCCTACTCCAGGACCCAAAGGGGAGGGGAAATATAGGCCCCTAGAAGACAAAACCTTGGGGTTTCCAGAAGTGCCCCATATACCCACCCCAGTGTTGTGAGCAGGGCAGGTAAAGAAAGCTTTGATTATTACAGGATCTGTTCCTTTGCTCTCAGCCCAGCGGGACCAGAGCTCCGTGGCCCAGGGAACAGGGAGCCTGCAGGTGGGCTGAGGACAAATGCAAGGTCCCTAAGCTGGTCACCTGGAACCCAACACCCAGAGCCTCAGCCACCATGCAGGGCCCACAGCTTAACGCTGTCAGATGCTCAGCAGGAAACTGATCAGGGGTAGGGAGGGGGAGCTGGGATAAATACCTCCAGAGACAGACAAGATGGATATCTGGATTCAATTAAAGTCACTGCTTGTCAAAATCCCGGCCCAGGGCAGTGCAACAGGAAGAATTCACACACATTCACACACACCCCCCCTGCAGGGACTCTTACAGTAAAACCTGGCCTCTGCAACACCCTGAAGGACAGATGCTGAGGGGCGGGGTAGAAAACAGAAGAAATCCTAGAGTGGGAGGCCACTGGGCTTACCTGAGTGTCCTTAGGGCCAAACTGCCTGAGTTCTGAAGCTGAGCTCTATGCCCTGGCAATTTTAATCCCAGTGCAGGTGGCCAGTACCCCCCAGGTGAGGGTAAAGACAAGGAGCAGAGCCAGTCTGATCCCAGGGAAGTCCTGCACATCCTACCTCCCCACGTAGAGCAGAGGAGATGCAACCCCAGAAGGTACCTTTGATGTGAGTGCTGTCCAGCATGGGCACCAGAGCCTCCACCTGCTCCAGAAGTGCAACCTGCGAGAGAATGAACTGCTCCTCTGCGGCATGAACAGACAGAGAGTAGCAGTGAGGCGGGCCCAGGCACAGCCACTCCTGGGTGAGGAGCTGGGGACCAGGCCAGGGAGAGGACTGAGTCCTGGAGCCAGGGGCAGCCACTCTGCCCACTGCCCCCTTCTTTCTGTGCACACTCCCCCAGTCTGCCTCCACCTCTCCTGGATGCCACTGGTCTGACCTATCTTGAGCCCTATCTCTAAGTGCCTCCAAATCCAACCTTTCTCCAAGTTTTAACTCTGAGGCCTCTCCCCCTAGCCTCCTAACCACAAATTCAGAGAGCCCCTCCTAGGCCACAGGAGACAAAGTACTTCAGACCTGAAGTACCGAAGGGCTCCTGGGAAAGTCTGAAAGAGGGGACTTGTGGAAGATACCTGGCAAGTAGTGCTCAGTGGATCAGAGAGGCACGATTACAAGCTCCTGGAGAACTGGGACAGTAACAGGAGAGTCCAGTGACAAGCGCAGCAGGACTGGGATGGCCCTGTGCATAGGGGGTTTTAATGACTGCAGAGTGGGAAGGGGATTCAAGAAGGGAGGACTGTTATGTCAATCATCTGATGGCAAGAATGCATGTCAATCAGTAGAGGAAAAAGAATTCAATTGGCTGAACTGGAGCAAGGAGAGCACAGGAAACAGCTAGATGGGAGGAGAGATCTGGCAGTCTATATGGAGCTTTGAATGGTAGGCTAAGGAATTAGGAATTCATCCTAGTAGGAAGAGGAAGATATAGACACGCTGAGGTTCCAAAGTAAACACTGTGGCATGCTGGAAATGTGTTTTGGGAAGATGATAGTGAGCCACATGCAAGAAGTGGGAAACTAGGGTCAAGAAGAGGACTTAGGAATAAGCAAAGGAAAAAAAAAAAAGAAAGAAAACAAATAAATAAAAAAGAAGAGGACTTAGGAAACTGTTCAAGTGCCAGGGGATAAACACTGAGATAGTGCCACACGGAGGGGTGGAGAGGCTAGACTCAAGAATCGGTGCAGAAGAAGACCTCCTGAACTTGGTGTCTGAGCCACAGCAGTGGTTTAGGGATGTTCTGGTTCACCGCTGTATACCTCACACCTAGGATGTCCGGATCTCAGCAGATGAGCACTTGAATGCATGAACAAACACAGGTGATGGCAAACCATACCTAGTGGAGTAGCTAACTGATAAGCAAACATTGCTAAGACAATAGTTACTGCCTAGAACTCTGAAATCCCAGCACTTTCCCACCTGCAAGATGCTGAAACCTATGCTTATATCCTCAGCTCTCCCACGGCAATGCTCTCTGCCCCCACCCTTTCCTAGAAGCTCTATGTCTACCGAGCAGAAGTAAGGAAGGTTCTGAAGGAAAATCCTAGAGGCATGCCATAGATAGAACACCGGAGTCGCTTCCACAGTGGCTGGCACTCTGGTCTGCAGCTGGCTCCAGGGTCTACTGTACCCAGTGTCTACAAGAGGACCACAAGTCCACCTCCAGCCTCAGTCCAGATTCCAGAGAGCAGCTTCCCAGGCTGCATCCAGGAGAGGACTGAGAGGGAGGCCATCTCTGTGCCCAGCGTCCCCCAGATGCATGTGCACATCCTATCCAGCACTACCTGCCAAGATGAACTGCAGCTTGGAGGCATCAGGTAAGGCAATGCGGTCAATGTACTCAGGATCCAGGTATTTGATCAAGTCTTCAACTAGAAAAGTAACAAGATGGAAAATGGAATAAGGTTGAGGAGTGGGGATCAGTCTTGTGAAGGAAGGATATCAGGGCAAGGGTCAGCCTTGGGGAGAGCCTTGAGTGAGGAACTGATACCCATAGGGTCCACCAGGCCCCCATCCCCACTTCCCTGTCTCTTCCCTCTGATCACCTGCTATTCAGTCACTAAGTCATGTCCGACTCTTTGGACCCTGTGAACTGCAACATGCCAGGCTTCCCTGTCCCTCACTATCTCTGGGAGTTTGCTCAGATTCATGTCCATTGAGTCAGTGATGCTATCTAACCATCTTGCTGGCCAGAGTCAAATTTTACAGCTGGGAACACAATTGCCTCCAATACCCTGGGGCCCTCAGCATTTTCACTGATCTATCTTCAAGGGTAGAAGGTACCTTGCCCCTCAAATGCCACCAAGACATGCCAGAACTTTATCTGATTTCTAGTTACTGAACAAGTTGCTAGCTCTGACATAATCAAAAAGGCCTGGCTGAGCCAAGGCTGGGGCTCTCAAGGTGCCTGCTTTCGTTCCTGCCCCTGAACCTTGCCTATGGAAATTCCATACTCCTCTTTCCTTCCCCAGTGGACTTTCAGGCAAAGCTCTTATCTCATAACTTAGGACATTGCCATGGGCTTGGGGTTTAACCACAAAGTAGAAAGCATACCCCAATTCACCATTTCATCAGGAAAACGTCTCCACCTGCTATCCCCAAAGGGAAACTCCAGTGACCTATTGGGCTTAAGGGCCTGGGCAGGGAACCAGGAAGCATAGGCTTGAGGAGGGCAGGCAGGCACCTCATGGAAACACTTACTTTTTTTGTACAGAACCTTCACCCTCTCCCTCTTGCTGGCGATGTTCCCCAAAGCCACCTGCACCTTGACCAGGCCATCAGCCACCTGTAAGGGGAGTGGAAGTTAATTCCAAGATTTACCACTTGGCCCAAGGCTTGGAAGAGATAAAGAATCTTCATTTCCTCAGACTCCAAACTTCCTTGTCCCTACAATCACCCCCTTCTCTTGTATTAAGAGATCCAACTCAACTTTCTGGGAATCCTCAATATGAAGCGGTAGCTAATCATGTACTCCTCAGGGAGTTTCATGTGTGATTGGGGAAGTAATAAACTACTTTAGGGTTTATGGGGCACTAGCACATGCTATTGGAGAAGGCAATGGCATCCCACTCCAGTACTCTTGCCTGGAAAATCCCATGGACGGAAGAGCCTGCAGTTCATGGGGTCACTAAGAGTCGGACACGACTGAGTGACTTCACTTCAACCATTATTTAATACCATCCATTTTTATCACTCCAAAAGATGCACCATAGTCATTAACCATCACTGCCCATTCCCCCTCATCCTAGCCCATAGTAAACATTAATCTATTTTCTGTCTCTCTGGATTTGCCTTTTCTGGACATTCATATGAATGGAATGATACAATATGTGGTTTTTTGTGTCTGGCTTCTTTCACTTAGTATAATGCTTTCAAGATTCACCCACCTTATAGCAGGGTATCAGTACTTCATTTCTTTTTATGGGTGAATAATATTTCTTTCTACAGATATGCCACAGTTAATTAATCCACTCATCGTACAGCCTCTCTTCCTCTGGGCTACACGTCTCTACCATGTGCTTTTACAGCCCCCACCCAGTGTTTTCCAACCCCATCATAGGTCACTTAATATAGTAAATGCGGGCCTTCATGCCAGTCTGCATGCCCTCTTCTAGTATGAAGTAGTGTTAGTCGCTCTGGAGAAGGCGATGGCACCCCACTCCAGTACTCTTGCCTTGAAAATCCCATGGACAGAGGAGCCTGGTAGGCTGCAGTTCATGGGGTTGTGAAGAGTCGGACACGACTGGGCGACTTCCCTTTCACTTTTCACTTTCATGCATTGGAGAAGGAAATGGCAACCTGCTCCAGTGTTCCTGCCTGGAGAATCCCAGGGACGGGGGAGCCTGGTGGGCTGCCGTCTATGGGGTCGCAGAGTCAGACACGACTGAAATGACTTAGCAGCAGCAGCAGCACATACTATATATTCGCTGATCCCTTCCTCTTGGCTAAATTGATTTAGGCTTTAAGGGTAGAGGGTGAGGAATTCAGTATTAAAGGGTTGAATAGCGGGAGAGACTATGAAAGTGAATGATCTCACACAGGTTTTAGGTTAGAGGGTAAGGAATGCTGATATTCAAGGATCAAATATATGAGGAGGTAAATCAGTTCAGTTGCTCAGTCGTGTCCAACTCTTTGCGACCCCATGAACTGCAGCACTCCAGGCCTCCCTGTCCATCACAAACGCCCAGAGTCCACCCAAACCCATGTCCATTGAGTTGGTGACGCCATCCAACTATCTCATCCTCTGTCGTCTCCTTCTCCTCCTGCCCTCAATCTTTCCCAGCATCAGGGTCTTTTCCAATGAGTCAGCTCTTCGCATCAGATGGCCAAAGTATTGGAGTTTCAGCTTCAACATCAGTCCTTCCAATGAACATCCAGGACTGATCTCCTTTAGGATGGACTGATTGGATCTCATTACAGTCCAAGGGACTCTCAAGAGTCTTCTCCAGCTCCACAGTTCAAAAGCATCAATTCTTCGGTGCTCAGCTTTTTTTATAGTCCAACTCTCACATCCATACATGACTACTGGAAAAACCATAGCCTTGACTAGATGGACCTTTGTTGGCAAAGTAATGTCTCTGCTTTTTAATATGCTGTCTAGGTTGGTCATAACTTTCTTTCCAAGGAGTAAGCGTCTTTTAATTTCACGGCTGCAATCACAATCTGCAGTGATTTTGGAGCCCAGAAAAATAAAGTCAGCCACTGTTTCCACTATTTCCCCATCTATTTACCATGAAGTGATGGGACCGGATGCCATGATCTTCGTTTTCTGAATGTTGAGCTTTAAGCCAACTTTTTCACTCTCCTCTTTCACTTTCATCAAGAGGCTCTTTAGTTTGTCTTCACTTTCTGCCATAAGGGTGGTGTCATCTGCATATCTGAGGTTATTGATATTTCTCCCTGCAATCTTACTGAGTAAAAGCAGCCAGAGAGACAGGAGGCAAATCAGGAGGATTTGCATTATAGATGTCAAAGGGAAAAAATGTTTTGAGAAGTCAGTTCTCAAATGGAACACAATCTGGTGACAACTAATACCACAAGCAGTGTAGGCATGTACCTCATTACCTCTGAGGCACTCAACTCCAGGGTATGCCTGATACAGCCACATTCAGTGAAAGGTCTTTCCATAATTAAAAACGGGGATGGACGGGAAGTGAGCTCTCAAAATTCAGTCACTAGAGAGAAGGACTGTCAGTCCATATCTGAACACTCAGTATTCAATCCTTTCCCCTCCTAATCCTGGCCCTCTCAGACCTCATCCCTAACTCCCTGGAGCCTTCCTTATCCATCTCTGGTCTGCCTCTTTTGGGGTCCCATGGACCTCTCTTTGCACAATTCACTTAGCAATTAGGCAAGGCTCCGCAACGTCCCTTTCACTGTGACTTAAGCTCTTACTTAAAGCTCTTACTCATTAGTTTCTCGAGTGTGTCAGGTCTCCCCAACTATCCCGCGAGGGTAAAGACGGAGTCTCCTCTTTGAGCCCACTTCAAGCCCACAGTTCCCTCCATGGGAAATGGATCCCGAGGGTCCGATATGCTCTGGGAGATCTCGGACCTTTGCTATTTCAATGGCCTAGTTGAGAGCAACGGGGCTGGAGCTGCAGCATCCATCTCCAGGACCAGGCCAATAGGCCACTCCTCTTTGCCCCAGAGAGGGACCACTGGACCCAAGATCGCTCACCTTCCGCGAGCCGCGAGACCCGCCTGGTCCGTATACCCAGCGCTCCAGCTCCTCCACCCGGGCCTGTAGCCGCTGAACATCGGTCACACCCGCCATGGCTCCCGCTGTCCCGCCTCAACCGGGAACAGCCAGAGGGCAGGACATCCGTCCAAATAGAGAAGGCGGGCCAATCCGAGTGGACGGGAGTCCTTGCATACAGGAAGTGACGCAACGATTCAGCCCTTCGATGCGGAAGTGGCTGGCAGGCTGCCTGGTAACCTAGGCA
Organism: Capra hircus; assembly: GCF_001704415.2. Classification (NCBI taxonomy): domain Eukaryota; kingdom Metazoa; phylum Chordata; class Mammalia; order Artiodactyla; family Bovidae; genus Capra; species Capra hircus. Next base: position 75,812,894 of record NC_030815.1, read on the forward strand.
ACGGCTACCTGTCAGGCGCTAATTTCCAGCCCCTGCTTGTCAAGACGAACTTTGCCTCTCTTCTTCCAATTCCAGGGTACTAGACAGATTTCTCCTGCCCTTTCCCCGAGGTTGTACATATAAATATACCCATTATTGGAAGATTGGTCCATTCCCATAGAATAGTAGGAAGTTCCGTGAGATACTTTTGGAATCTTCTAAGACACTTTATTTTTTTAGGCTCCAAAATCACTGCAGATGGTGACTGCAGCCATGAAATTAAAAGACGCTTACTCCTTGGAAGGAAAGTTATGACTAACCCAGATAGCATATTCAAAAGCAGAGACATTACTTTGCCAACAAAGGTCCATCTAGTCAAGGCTATGATTTTTCCAGTAGTCATGTATGGATGTGAGAGTCGGACTGTGAAGAAAGCTGAGCGCTGAAGAATTGATGCTTTTGAACTGTGAAGTTGGAGAAGACTCTTGAGAGTCCCTTGGACTGCAAGGAGATCCAACCAGTCCATTCTAAAGAAGATCAATCCTGGGTGTTCTTTGGAAGGACTGATGCTAACGCTGAAACTCCAGTACTTTGGCCGCCTCATGAGAAGAGTTGACTCATTGGAAAAGACTCTGATGCTGGGAGGGATTGGAGGCAGGAGGAGAAGGGGACAACAGAAGATGAGATGGCTGGATGGCATCGCCGACTCGATGGACATGAGTTTGAGTGAACTCCGGCAGTTGGTGATGAACAGGGAGGCCTGGTGTGCTGCGATTCATGGGGTCGCAAAGAGTCGAACACGACTGAGCGACTGAACTGAACTGAAATGAAGGTTCACGCAATTAAGCATCTTGCCCAAGAACACTCAACGCTGTACCGATGTGGCAGGATTGGGATTTGAACTCAGGTAGTCTGATTCGTGAGACTGAGTTCTCCTATTCATGGTCTTTGCTATTCTGTGTTCCTCCCTGAAAACCCCTGGCCCAACACCGCCTGTGTATACCACATAATTCCTCTTCCTCCCCAACCCACAGATCCAAACAAGAAGGAGAGGAGGCACTGGAGAGGGAGGGATTGCAGCTTTATTATCCAGATATGAACTGAGGGACATCTCCTTTACAACAACCCAACCCATCCCTTCACCTGGCTCCTGAAGAGAAGCAGGTCTGACTTGAAGAGGTGGCATTCTAAAGATGACACTGGCACAGGGGAGCACATGAGGAGATGATGGTAAGAACTCTTATTATTATCGGGGGAAGAACTCTTTGGTAGATGCTGCTGGAGTTGGCCAGGGAGGAAGTCCCCTCCTTTTGGCAATGAGGTAGATGTAACATCAAAAGAAATCTCTTTGGCTTCAAGTCCATATGGCAGTGGGGGGTGGGGGTGGGTTGTGGTCACCTCCCTGGGCTGGGTCCTAGAATGGGCACGCTGGAAGAATGGGTCTCCTTCCCCCTCAGCAATGGGGTCGGGACTCTCAATTTCAAGTAAGAGTTCTCAGGGTGAGGTGCTGGAAGGGGGCCCTGTCGGGAGTGGGGGTGCAGGGTTGGTTGGGCCCTGGGAAGCTGGTACGGGCTGGCGACGGGCAAAGAGGACACCTAGCAAAGAGATGAGGAATTGGTAGAGGGCAAAGACAAGCAGGAAAAGGTAAGGCAAAGAAATAGAAGAAGGAAACAAAAGTCAGTGTCCTGATTGCTAGAATATCTCACACAGAGCCCTGTCACAACCAACGAGGACAAGTCCCTTGAGTCAGTTAAAGACTCTTGTGCCAATATAGATACCCTCCAACATGTAAACAAGAAACATTTACACTGATACACAAGCCCATGATAAGACATCCCATGGTATTCATGCCAGAGAGGTCATGCCTTGGACCCCATGCCATGTAGACACCCCCTTTAATCCAGGTCAGTGTAGCAATCCCCTGAACCCCATGTTACCCATGCAGGTTTGGATATCCCTGAACCTCATGCTAGTAGAGAAAGTCTAAAACCTCCATGCCGGCATAAATACCCCTGACCTCATGCGAACAGAAACAGCCTACAGGACCCATACCAGTGTAGACCACCCCGTTGATCTCTAGGGCCATGTTGATACTGCTGATACCAGTGCCTGCCAGACTGAGAGGCCCATCCAGCCGCTCTTCTGTCCCGGAGGGAGCAGGGAAGTCACATTTTGGGGAATTAGATTTCAGCTATAAGCTCCCCCCTCCATCCCTGTAGACAGCCCCCATCCCACTTCAGCCCCACACCTGTAATCACAGAAGTGTCTACTGAGGGATCTATCTGCCCCACCTCTAATGCCTATTGGGTGATGAGTCTGTCCTCCCTCATTGCACAGGCTAAGCCCTCTCAGCAACAAGTCCCTCCTCACCCCTAAGGGGAACCTTGCCACGGGGCAGGAAACTGGGGGGTGTGCTGTGTCGAGGTAGGTCCATGGGCCCCATCAGCACAGCCCTCTTCTCTGGGGGTTCCTCTGGTGCCACCTTCTCACGTGCAGGTCCAAAGGCCAGGCCCACAGGCAGTGCCAGTCGAGGGGTGGAAATTCTGCTCTCCTCTGGAAAAAAAACCAGATCATTTAGCTCCCCTGGCCCAAACAACTCTGTCCCTGCATCTAGTTCTCCCCATAGGCCTGGGACCAAGGGAGGTTACCCAAGTTCAAGCACCAAATTCAATCTCCCCTCCCATCCAGTCTCAGCGTAGAGGCTCTGAAGCTGGAGAGCTCAAAAAGGCCAATATACCTGACTAGGTTGGTCCAATCTGGGGGAATTCCCTTGCTTTTTTAAAATTTATTTTTTAATATAAATTTATTTATTTTAATTGGAGGCTAATTACTTTACAATATTGTATTGGTTTTGCCATATATTGCCATGAATCCGCCACGGGTGTACCTGTGTTCCCCATCCTGAACTCCCCTCCCTTGCTTTTGATTGTTAAATAATCCAGGGAAAATAGCAGGCAGAAACCACATGCAGATAGAAGCCATCAGTGAACAGGTGTGGAATGAAGCTGCTCTGGATAAGGGACCTTTTCCTGAGCTTCAGCCCCACACCGCGCGGTAACCCATACCCCGGAGCTCCCAACGTTTCACTGATTCCAAACATCACGACACCTAAACCTTAGCATACACCAAACCTTAGTGCCCATCAGTCCTTATTGTCCCCATACTTCGATGCCTCCCAGACCTCAGTGTTCCCATATTTTAATGTTCCCTTTATCTCAGTACCCTTCTAGATCTCAGAGACCCTCAAAATTCAGCCGCTCTACCCTCACACCTTTCTTAATGGGGCTCGGACTTAGCTGCGCGCAGGCGTGGGCCGGCAGGCCGGAGGCGGGGCCTTGAGCAGAGTGTGGGCCGGGGATGGGCGGGGCGGGCCCGGGCTCGGGGGCGGGGCCAAGAGTGCCCCGGGGTGGCTGCCCAGCCAGGCCGAAGAGCGGGGCTGCGGTGTAAGCCTGACGACGGCCCTCGCGCCGGTTGCTGTCGATGGCAGCCTGGAGCTCCCCAGGGGAGCTGAGCGCCCGCGTCTCGCATTCGTACGGATACAGATACTTCATGTACCTAGGAGCAGACGGGGTGGGGTGGGGTGGGAGGCTGGGCCCAGCTGATCAAGCCACACACCCGGACAAGAACCCTCCGGGGGCCCCCCCAAGCCCCCGGCCCCCCGCTCCCGCGCCTCGCTCCCACCGCTCGCGCGCGCCTGGCCTCACTGGGTGCGTAGAGTGAAGGCGGCCGACGTGATGGTGGTGGGCAGGCTGAGGCCGCGCGTGACCTCCCGCCACACCTTGCGATTGATGACTTCCACCAGACCGCCCTTGGCCGTCACCAGGCGGAACAGCGCGTACAGGTCCAGCACCTGCTTCGCCATGATGGGCACACGGTTCACGGGTGTCCCTGATGAGGGGTGAGCAGAGAGTCAGGACACTAAGACCCTGTCTGCCGGCATCCTCAGAGAGTGGAGGAATTGGCTGCCTGGACCAGTCTTGGCGAGGCCCTGGCAATGGGGAGGTGGGATTGCAGGCGGAGCCCACAGCCTCCAGAGCCTCCACTGTAGCAGGAAGGATGGGAGGCTAGACTAGAGGGTGGCAAACTCCTTCTGTAAAGGGTCAAACAAATGGTAAATGTTTTAGGCTTTCCAGGCCAGTCTCTTAGAGCTACTCCACTCTGCCACTGCAGGCTGAAAGGATATTTAAAGGAATAGAATATAGAGGGTATTTAAAGGAATGAACGCGGCTCTAGTCCAATAAAACTTTATTATTTACACACTTAAATTCAAATTTTGGAGAAGGCAATGGCACCCCACTCCAGTACTCTTGCCTGGAAAATCCCATGGACAGAGGAGCCTGGTGGGCTGCAGTCCATGGGGTTGCTAAGAGTCGGAAAGGACTGAGCGACTTCACTTTCACTTTTCACTTTCATGCATTGGAGAAGGAAATGGCAACCCACTCCTGTGTTCTTGCCTGGAGAATCCCAGGGACGGGGGAGCCTGGTGGGCTGCCGTCTATGGGGTCGCACAGAGTCGGACACGACTGAAGTGACTTAGCAGCAGCAGTAGCAAATTCAAATTTCACACGTCCAGAAAGGTTATTCGTCTTTCAAATTTTCCCCTTATTTAAAAATGTGAAACCCCCTTCTTTTCTCGTGGGCGATTAGCTTTGGCCTCCTGGCTTTAGTTTGCCGCCCCCGGGGGTAGACCATAGGAAGGACTTCCTGACAGTGCTGAAGAGCCAGACTCCTCTAAGTAGCGGCCCCTGGGTGGCTGCAGAGGCCGGGGGATGGTGAATGGAAGAAGCAGCCCCCGCCGCGGCTCGCCGACTCCGCAGTCCCCGCCGCCCCCGCCGGCCGGTCCTGACAAAGGGGCCTGTCTGCGCTGAGCGATGGGCCCCAGTTAATTCCTTACCGATCTCGGCCCCTTCCGCTGCCGCCTTTGGACCCGAACAATTAGCTGCGGTCTGATTAATGGGGGAAAATTATCGGCCCCGCGGGACACCCTCCCCCGCACAGGGAGCACAGTAAGGCAGGGACCTGAGGGAGGCAGAGCTGGGGGGAAGAGGGGGCTGGGATCTGCTCAGACCACACTATCCCACCCAGTGGAGGGGATACCAGGAGGAAGGGGCAGGGAGGAGACATTGGGATCAGAATGACCCAGCCTTCCTGGGGAGCAAAAGGCCCTGGAGCCCCACTGAGGGTCCCTGGTTGGGAAGGGACCTGCGCGGGGTGCTGGCCTGGCCCTGGGGTGGGGGCCTGAGGGACTTTGGCCGCCAGCTGCACTAAGGGGGTGGGGGTGGGGGCCAGTGCAGCCAGTTAATTAGCGGCTTATCAGGCCGCTCTAGGAGTGAGTTAATTAGCTTTGTAGAGAGAGATAATGAGTCAGTCTTCTGGACCCATGAATCTGGGGAGAAGCTGAAGTGATGAACTGCCGCCCACCCTGATCCCTTCATGGACCCTTGTTGCATTCACTTCTGGCTCTGAGATTTCTGGAAAGGAATTCCTTCTCCTCCACAGCACCCCCTACCCCTCAAGAAGTCCTTCCTTGGGTCTAATTCCAGTCCTTCCTGCTGCAAAACACATTGGATGTTTCCTGCCTGAAGCAAGGGGAAACTGAGGAGAGACAAGGCTGGAGGAAGGGCCAGGGAAGAGAACCAAGGCATTTCCAGTACCCCAATTCTGGAAACCCCCACACCCCAGGCCAGCCCCCTACCACTTCACCCTCCCACCCTCCCAATTGATCCCACACTCATTAACCTGCCAGTGGGCTGCCCACTAATTAATCCCTGGGTGGAGAAGGGGGGCAGGGTCAGAGGTTAAAGATGCTATTGAGGACCCAAAGGATAGGTGCTGCCAAGCCCAGATCTCTGCAAAGAGGACCCAAACTGAGGATTAAACCCTGGGGTTTCCCTTCCTTGAACCTGGTACGTGAGCGTCCCTCCCTTACATCAACCCACTCACCCCTCTTCTGCATGAAGCTAAACAGGTCATCCAGAAATTCTTTCCTCTTGGGGTCTGCATCGAGCTCGTACAGCTGGGGAAAAACAGGTCATTTCCCAGCTCTGTATCCACCCCCCCACACACACACTGGGACCCCCTTCAACTCCAACCCCTGGATAAAGGACCCCAGCTGAAGGGGCAAGGAGGTTCTGAAACATAGACTTCCTGAGAAAGCATTGAGCTCTTTGCCCTGGGGGCAGGTAGGGACATTTTCCCCCACCCCTGATATATACAGACACCCTCTACTGGCCAGTAGTGCTGTGCCCTGGGCAGTTAACACCACCCACCTGGGGAGTAAGGGAAGAGAAAGCTGCAGATGTTCTGCCTGCCTTCCAGAGCCCCAGGGAGGAAGTCAGGCTGGTGCTGTGTTCTACATTGAGGAAATTGACAGATATGGCTGAGTCACTCATTCACTGATTCATTTGTGCTAGGGTTTCTGGCTGCTCACACATCGGTGTGCCAGGACTGGGGTTGAGGGGCAGAGATGCCTCTAACCTATCCCTCTGGCAGGGTGGATGCTCAGGAAAGCTGGATTGAAACCTAGGGCCTCTCAGCCCACATTCTGGTCTGATCTCCTTCCAAGAACAGTTTCCTCTACTTCAGAAGCTGCCACAAAGCCAATGGCTCTGGACCACCCAAGACCTGTAGGGTGAGGACTTGAAAGGCCAAGGATCCTCCCACCCCTTCTCAGTCACCTACTTCCAGTATCAGCTCTCAAATACCCCAAGGAGGGACAATCCCTAAGTTAACAGTGTCTTTTACCCAAGTAACAATCCCTGAGAAACACCGACAGGTAACACTCCATCCCCTAATAGGAACTCTCAGAGTAAAAAAATACCCATGAGTAACAAACCCCAGAGATGCACCTTTAGATCTACACTCCCACAAGCACTGAGCCCTAAGTCTTAGATGGATACCTGCAAATAACACGCGTGCTTTCCAAGTAATAAGCCTCTGAATTACACCTAGGAGAAATAGTCACTAGAGCCACATCTCCAGAGTAACAGAGCCCTGAGAAACAGTCCAAGTTTTACACAAAAGCCACAGAATCTAACCACAGATTAACACTTCGGGAAAATACCCCAAACCAACACCCTATGAGTAACACCACCAGAATAGCACACCTAGAATCAGTGCCCTGCATAACACCTTCTAATGACAGCCTAGAGTAGTGCCTTAGAATAACATCCAGATGGGTTCTGAGGGGATGAAGAGCCTCAAATTAAGGCCCTGTGAGTAAGGTCCTGTCATGCCCAGCTGCCCAGGGGCCCTTCAGTCCCACTGTGACTGTAGTGGTCATCATGGGCTGGCAACTGTCACCCCATAGGACTCAGGCCAGGAAGAGGATTTGGATGGGGAGAAGGCAACAAGAAAGAGACGAGGTGGATATCAGCTTGCCAATGGAGTGGCGACCTCCACTCCACTTTTAAAGCCAGAGGAAGGCATCCCAGGACACCTCGACTGGTCCCTGGACTCTGACCTTGTGACTTGATGTGGAGAAGGTGGCATAGTGCTGGCACTGGAATCCCCAGTTCCCAGATCCCCCTTCCTCAGAATTCTTGAAGATTCCTACATCCCTCCCCCTTGCCCTTCCAGCCTCAACAACAAGTGCCTTCAGTCTGTCGGCCTCCATTTTTCTGGGTGTCTCCTGCACCTCGCGGTGTGTGCCTTCTTTCAGTCTCTCGGGCGTGTCTGTCTCTCCCTCCCTGTCACTGTCTCTCCCTGTCTCCCCACGGTCTCTCTCCAGGTCTCTATCTCTGTCCTTCCATCCTGCAGAGCGCAGTGGGGGTGGGGGTGCTATTAATCCCCTTGCTCTGTTTTGCCCAAAGAGTAGGAAGGGGGAGGGCCTGACATTGAGAGGGTCCTACCTGCTTGAACTGCTCCTCATAGGTCCACTCGTGGGGATGAGGTCCAGGGGGCTGGCTGGAAGGTGAGCTGCTGCCCCGGGTCCCTGGCCGGCTCTCCTCGGCTGCCTCATCCTCTGCTCCAGCTTCTTCTTCCTCCTCATCTTGGCCATCCTCTTCTTCCTCAGCTCCAACCTCCCCCAACCCCCTCTCAGGGGCCTCCAGGGTGCGGGATCCAGGAAAGGAAGGCCCTGGTGGTGCTGGTGGTGGTGGTGGTGGGTGTGGAGGGGCCAATGGCCCCACCCCCTGGGCCAGCCTGGCTGCCTGCTGCCTCTGCAGGGCTTCCATGACAGCTTCCAGGCGCAGTCCCCCCACGGGTGGAGGGGCTGGCACCAGGCGGGGCCCTGAGGAAAGGGCTGCCTGTGGGGGAGGGAATGATGGGTGTTGGATCCAACCAAGGGGAGGTGGTCATGGATTCAGGGAAGCACCAGTGGGGGCATGAGGAAAAAGTCAGAAAGATCGCTTTCTCAGAAATCCACCGAGGGGTAAAAAGAGCAGGACAGGGACTGGGCCCAGAGAGACAGACACGGACATTGACAGAGCACAGGTAGAGACTGAGCAGATCAAAGAGGGTGACAAGGACCAAGAAACAGAGAGAAATGGAGGGGAGAGAGAGAAGGACAGGGAGATGTGAGGACAGAAATGGAGATGGGCCGGAGAGATGGGGAGAGACAAGAGACTGAGAGGGACCAAGGTGGAGAGAGGCAGAGACAGAGATGGGGAGAGATGAGATTAATAGAGACATCAGAGAGAGACTGGGCAGATAGGAGCTAGAGGAGCAAGAGATAAAAATCAAAGACCTGAGTGACAGGCTGTCCAGGGAGAGTCACAGAGAGACAGAGGCAGACAAATAGTAAGACCAGGGGAGAGAGGGACCGGAGAGGACCGCAGCAGGAGGCAGAGACGGAAGAAAGAGATTAGACAGAGACAGGGCAAAACAGTTAATAGACAGCGGGGCAGAGACACGGACAGGGGGAAAGACGGAGCCGAGGCAGAGAGGCTGAGGACTAGACCCGAGGAGGAGCGGGAACAGAGGACCCCCGGGACAGACCCCGGGACGGGCCGGGGACGCCGGGGTCTCGCTCCCAGCTGCCACACTCACCAGCCTGGCGCGGCCCGCTGCCCCCGTAGTCTCCACGGCGCTCCCTCCGTTCAGGCCGCCTCTCGGGCGGCCCCTGTCGCGGCTCGGTTCCCTGCGCAGAGTCCCCTGCCGTGCGCTCCAGCCGCCGCGCGCCCCTCCGGCCTCCGTGCGCTCACTCGCTGCTCTGCTGGCGGCGGCCGCGAGGGCGGGACCCGAGCGGGGCAGGGCGGGCGGGGAGGCAGGGGGAGGCCCCGGGAGCGGGGGGGGGGGGCTCTGCGGCTTCCAGCCCCCAACAGGTGTCTCCCACCCTCCATACAGCCAGATTCGGGGAGGATAGGGCGCTGGAGAGCTTCTTGGGATCGTGCAAAGGAGAGTGAGGCGTCTCCCATCACTGAACTCCGGTCCTGGGTCCTTCCCCGGCCGCACACGTCCAGGGTAGGGGCCCCACACCAGTCCTCCGTGCCCGGCATCCTAACGACAACATTCGTGTTCACACACCAACACACTCTGTCCCGAGTTCAAGGCACAGCGCCGCGGTGTCTCACACACTTGCCTACAGGAATGCTGTGGCGCCAATGCCTAGACTGGCTGTGATCAGAAGGGGAATCACTGCAGGGTTCTGGGGTGAACGTGCAGGGCCTGGACAGAGCAAAAACTTCCCCTTGCCCTGCTTAGGTGCTGGCCCCAGCTGCAGGCACGCTACAGCTTGCACCATACTCACATATGGTGAACTCACTTCTGCACTCACACACTCAGAGGTCTCTGAGCTGATTGCACACCAACATCAGGGCACACATACCACCTGCAGGTACAAAGCTACACCGCGGTTAGCTCTTTTGACGTTCTATTATGGAAAATGTCAACATATTCCCAAGAAGAGTGACTAGAATAATGAGTCTCTGGCATTCCTCATGAATTTCAACAGTGATCAGATTTTGCCCATTTTTCCAGACACCCTCTACCCATGTTTGCATAACTATTTCCAACTGTTCTAGGCTCACCCCGCCCCCAGTTATCCTCCAGATGAGGAGATGCCATTCCTTAGCAGCCTGGACCCCACTCTTAAGCACCCTCATACATTCCACAGTTTCTTCCTATGCCCAAGGAAATTGACCTACTAAAAGCACTGAGGGTCACCCAGAGGTGATGCCAAGTGCGTGAGTGAACATCAGGCCTCTGCAGGAGTGATAGCTGGCATGGTTGTGAAACTCTGCTGTGTCAAACACAGCACTTGGCACCTGATGTCATTCATACTCACTGAGATAAACTGTGCCAGGGCCAAGATTCCTCTAGGAGGCAGAAATTCAGGGGTGAGTTTTACCGTCTTCTTCCTCATCCACCTTCTCCCAATCAGTCTGTTCCTCTCAGACACAGGTTGCCCTGGCTTGGACCACCAACTCTTCTTACCAGGATCTTGTGGTGGTAACACCCCTGTGCTCTCCCTGGCTCCAGCCTCCATCCTGTCCCCAGCTCATTTCCTGCTATGGCAGGAAGCCCTTGTTCTTTTAGCCCACCCCTGGTCACAGTGAGCCTCAGTCCTGCTCATACCCTTGGATCACTCCAGTGCCCACCTGCTCAGATTTCAGATCGGACAGCCAGTCAGACACCACCTCCACCAAGAAGCCTTGGTGATCCCACCACTTTCAAATCCGAAGCCCCCTGCCCCCACGGCTTTGTGTGGTGTAAGTTCTCCTGGGGCAGAGTCAAGCCCCTCTGCTGCCCCACCTCCAAGGTAACTCCTGTGCTCAGCTTGCCTGCCTCCCTCCTCACCCTCCAACTTCTCAGGCTGTTCAGAGGAGAGGAGGTACCCGGAGAGGGATAAAGGTAAGGTTCCTTCACTTTCACTTTTCACTTTCATGCATTGGAGAGGGAAATGGCAACCCATTCCAGTGTTCTTGCCTGGAGAATCCCAGGGACGGGGGAGCCTGGTGGGCTGCTGTCTATGGGGTCGCACAGAGTCGGACACGACTGAAGTGACTTAGCAGCTATTGCAAATGTAGGAACTGGCTTGAGGGAATTCCAGTTCTGAGGGTTTGGAGATTGCTTTGGAGGGGATGGAGAGGGATAAGGGACTGGGACGCTACTCGCCAAGGAAAAGAATCAAGTGGGGCTTCAAGAACTGTGGGGCTTCCCTTGTTGCTCAGTGGTAAAGAATCTGTCTGCTGTTGCAGGAGACATGGTTTGATCACTGATCCGGGAAGATCCCACATGCCACACCACAACTATTGAGCCTGTGCTCTAGAGCCTGGGAGTCACAATTCATGAGCCCACGTGCCACAAGAACTGAAGCCCGAGTGCCCAAAGCTTGTGCTACGCAACAAGAGAAGCCACTGCAATGAGAAGCCCTCGAACCACAACTAGAGAGTAATCCCAGCCCACCACTAGAGAAAAGCCTGCGAAGAAACAAAGACCATGCACAGCCAAAAATAAATAAAATTATGTTTTTTAAAAAGAAGTATAGTAAATTCACGTTTGGGTCTAGGCTGCTGCTGCTGCTGCATCGCTTCAGTCATGTCCGACTCTGTGCGACCCCATAAACGGCAGCCCACCAGGCTCCCCCGTCCCTGGGATTCTCCAGGCAAGAATACTGGAGTGGGCTCCCATTTCCTTCTCCAATACATGAAAGTGAAAAGTGAAAGTGAAGTCGCTCAGTCGTGTCCGACCCTTAGCGACCCCATGGACTGCAGCCTACCAGGCTCCTCTATCCATGGGAGTTTCCAGGCAAGAGTACTGGAGTGGGTTGCCGTTGCCTTCTCCGGTTGGGTCTAGGCTAGGAAGGCACAACAGGGAAGGGCAGAGGAGAAGGAATAAGCTGACTGGAACCTGGTTTCTCTTTCTCTCTCTCCATCTGTGAAGAAGAAAGGCATCTTATACCCGTATATAGCCCCGCTCTGAGCCTGTACCTCACAGGTAGATAGATCTTAACCTCCATTCATCCAACACATACTTATGGAGCACCTACGTTATGCAAGGCACTGTTGGACGCAGGAGTAAATATAGCAAAGTCCCTATTATAGTGGCATAATTCCAGTGGGAGAAATATATAGTGTGTATAATAAGCAAAATGGAGAAAAATAAATCTGGGTTGAGGGAATAGATAGGGAATAGTGTATTAGTTACCTATTACTGTGCAACAAATTACATTCAAACTTAGCAGCTTGAAACAGCATTTATTTTTTCACTATTTTGTGAATCAGGAATTCGAGAGTGGCTTAGCTGAGGGGTGCTGACTGTTTTTCATGAGGTTGTAGTCAAGATGTTGGCTGCAGTGATTTGAAGGTTTGGCTGGGACTGGAGGATCCACTTTGCTCGCATGGCTGTTGGCAAGACGCTGTTCTCCCCAGCTGGGCTGCTCCATAGGAGAGGACCTCATGTCTGAGTGTCCTCCCAACCTGGCAGCTGGTTTCCCCCAGAGAGAGTGACTAAAGAGGGAAGAGAGCTTTTTAAAGCCTAGTTTTAGAAGTCACACACTGTCACTTATGCCATATATTATTTGTTAAAAGTACATAACTAAGTCCAGCCTACACTTAAGGGGAAGGGAATTAGGCTTCACTTCTTAAAAGGAAGAGTATCAAAAATTTACTATTTGAAAACCAACACAGAAGTGCTGATATTACCCAATGTTAAGGGAAGGACTCACTGAGCAGGAATTGAAGGAGGGGAGGAAAGGCCATCCAGATACTTAGGGAAGAGCCTTGCAGTCAGAACAGCAGGTGCAAATATCCTGAAGTGGAAGTTTGATGTATTGGAAGAAAAGCAAGGCCACTGGTCTAGAACACAGTGGCCAAGGTGACCAGCTGGATGTTTGGTCAGAGGTAACATGGACCTTGGAGTAAGTTCTTGGAGGCAGTGAAGGACTGGATGAGATGGGAAGCCATTGAAAATGGCTGAGCAAAGAGTGAAAGTCTGACTCTGGTTGTTGAGTCTGACTCTGACCTTCCACGATGGATGTAAGCATGAGGCTCAGTTAGGCCATTGCGGTAATCCAGGCAAGAGATGATGATGGCTTGTACCAGGGTGGTAACAGTGGAGGTGGCAAGGAGTGGTAAGATGCTGAATATGTTTTGAAGATAAATCTGACAGGATCTGTTGATGTCTTGAATATAGAATGTGAGAGAATGAAAGGTATCCAAGATGACTCCAAGGTGTTTGGCCAAAGCACCTGGGTAAGTGGAGGTGCTCTTAACTGAGGCCATAAAGACCGCAGGAGGTGCAGGATTGGGAGAGAAATCAGTTTGTGTTGAGCATTTTGAGATGCCAATTAGATGACCAAGTGAAGGGGACAAGTGAAAATAAATGTAATCAGCTATCTGAATCTGGAGCTCAGAGGAGACCAAAAATGACTCATCAAGACACATAGATGGTCCTCAAGTTCCAACCACTGTTGCAAATGGCAGGGTTTCCTTCTTTTTCATGGCTGAATAATATTCCTTGTAGATATATACCACATTTTCTTTATCTATTCATTTTTGAGAGTATTATGTGAAATGAAATAATCAGATAAAGACAAATGTTATACATTCTCACTTAAATGCGGACTCTAAAAAAATAAAAAACTGAACTCATAGAAACAGAGAACAGATTGGTGGTTGCCAGAGGTTAGGGGTAATGTGGAGGCAGGGGAGAAATGAGAGTTGTCAAAAGGTAAACTTCCAGTTATAAGATAAGTAAGTCCGGGGGATGTAATGTACAACATACTGACTATAGTCAACAATATTATATGGCATATTTGAAAGTTGCTTAGAGAGTAGATCCTGAAACCTCTCATTAAAAGAAAAAAATTATGACTGTGTGGTGATGAATGTCAACTTGTGGTAACCATTTCATAATATAGACATTTATCAAATTATTACATTGTATACCCTAAAATTAATAAAACCTTGTGTATCAATTGTATCTCAGTATAGCTGGTTTATAGGCATATAGGTGGTACTTATTTATTTATGGTTGTCCCGTGTGGCTTGTGGGATCTTAGTTTCCTGACCTAGGATTGAACCCAGACCCCAGCAGTGGAAGCCTCAAGTCCTAACCATTGGATTGCTAGGGGATTCCTTAGATGGTATTTAAAGACATGAAATGGTTGCAATCACCTCAGAGCAGTATAGACCTGGGAAGTCAGAGGTTGAGGAAATAAGCAAGATCTAGCAAAGGAGGCAAAGAAGGAAGAGTAGTGTCCTCTGAGCGACATGAGCGTTTTAAGATTGTGTCAAGTTAGTGAGAAGAAATAACCACTGGACGTAGCAGCAGAGATGAGGAGGAGCCTTGGAGCTCAGTCCTATGTGAAAGAAAGAAATGACACAGGGAGTTGGGGCGCCCCTAATAGGTGTGGGCTCTAAGCCTAGAGGCAAAGGCGGGTTTCCTGGTGAGAGAAATTCTGAGGCTTGACCTTGCAACCTGTGATCAAACGGAGAGGCTGCAGCCAGGGCCTGTCATGGCCGACACGGTGGTGGTGGACTCTCAGGAGGCATTCTTGCCTGGGCCTCACATTCATTCTGTGTGACCAGTTTAGACTTTTGATGTTCTCAGTGGTTATATATGTAGTCTTTTGTATTTTTGTTCATTAGAATGTCAAATTTTTAGAATAAGACATTTTTTATAACCATGTTTCTTCCATTTTAAATATATTAGAGTGCGAAGAAGTGAGGCCTGAGCCTTGCTCAACCTCAGAGCAAGGTAGGAGGGTGAGGCAAGTGCAGGGCCCGTGGGAGTGTGCACTTCAGGCACCTCCCTGATCTCATCCTAGTCCCAGCCCTCACTACCTCAGACATCACCAGATAGTGTGCCTGCTGCCCACTCCTGGGAGCCTCCACCGAAGTAAGGGATCCTGGAAAAAGCAGACTGGAGAGGAGGAACTCTTGCTCTGGGTGGAGGTGAACATGCTACCCTGGAAACCTAGTACAAAGCAGATGGAGAATGACGCTGCCTTACAGCTCAAAAGTGGCTGCATACTGCCACCCGGTGATCATTCAGGGTAGGAACCCCAGGACTGTTCCCAGAACAGCACTAGCAGAGCTAAGACCAAGACACCAAGAGGAAGACACACACCTCAGTTAACCTTGAATTTCTTAAACTGTGGCATTCAAACTTGGTGGACAGAAACTTATTAAACATGCTGATCTCAAGGCCTCAACCCAGAACTGATCTCTGGGGATTGGGCACAATAATCCATAGAGTCAATGAGCCTGCGGGTGATTCCTGGGAACACTTAAGTATTGAGTAAAAAGCCGCTGTCATATAAACTGAATCACACAGTGAGGGAGAGACCTTCTTGAGGCCTCCAGGAGTTAGAGGTTTTCCTGCTGCTCAGACACAAAAAGAAATGAAACTGTTCAACAGGTCTTTATTAACAGAGATAGACAGATGGACAAAGAATGTAGCAAGGGCAGTGCCCAGAAGCTGTGATGGGTGTGTGCGCAGAAAAGGCTTTCTCTAGGCCAGCGACAGCCCCTTGGATCTGGGCCCACCTGTCCAGGTACTCGTCCCAGCAGTGGGCCCTGGGCTGAGGCCAGCTTCCCCATCATACCCTGGAGGGAGGTGTGACCTCAGCATTTTCCATTCTCCTGGTTCTCCAAAGGGTAGGGGACAGACCATGAGGGTACTTGCATAGCAGGGGAACAAAAAGGGGTAAGGCATATGGTGAGGATGGGAGATGAAGGGGAAGGGAATCATAGCTGTAGGTGAAGGGAGCCTCCAAAGGCAGTCCCTCTTCTCCCCTATCCCCCCTAAGCAATGGCTGCTGGGCTGCAGGTTCAGACCCAGGCAGTTTGAAAGAGCCACCCCTATCCCTAACTCCAGAGCTCTGACTAGGGGCAGAGAGGTTCTGGAGAGGCCTGAGTTAGTGAGTCGAGCTTGTGGGATGTGTGTTGGAACATGCCTGGCTTCCTTGGTACACGTGGGGCTCCCTCTCTGGATGGGTGTGAATGCTGCCATACACACAGGATTCAGTATCTGAATGTGTGTCTCATGTGTTCCCATGACTCTCTATGTTTGGTTGTATAAGCATGTATGTCGCTGCTCATACATCAGGAACTCAGTATGTGCATGTGGTATGTTCCTGTCTGTTCACATGGGCTCCAGCAAGTGGATGTGTGCGGGCCCGCCCGCTTCTGTCCATCCACAGGTCCTCCTTCAGGCCTGGCTGGTCAGGCGTCCTGGCCGAAGAGGTAGGTGGTGAGTTCCAGTCGGAGGCCCCGGGCATAGGCTCGAAGAGTGTAGAAGAGGGTGAGGAAGTCCTGGGTGCTGAAGACAGTGTCAGCCAGTGCGAAGCCCAGGGTTGAGGGGATGACACCCCGGCCATACTCCACCATCCATGTGTTTGGCCCCCACTCCACAGCCGTTGCCTCACCAGGCCCGTGCACCACTGTCTCCCCTGGGGGGACAGGGAGCAACCACCTGAGGATCCGGGCCCTGCCCTCCCCTTCCATGGCCACCCCCACCCCTGGCCTATAGGATCTCTAGGGGTAGGGAATGGACAGGCAACTTCAGGAAAGGAAAAGCTTTACCTCACTGGTTTGGTTGGGTAAGGGGCTAAGGTGGCCACTCCTGAACTTTCCGTTGTGGTATCACCTGGCTCATGTCCTCTCGTGGGGGAAGTCTCACTTGGCCCCGCACCACTGTCTGGGAGCCATGGAAGTCTGCATTCCCAAGCCTCACTCATGTCAAGCAGAAGTTTAGCTAAACTTGGGCTGGGCCTATTAGATAGGGTGAGATGAATATGAAACTTGCTAGGCTTTCTGAGAAATGTAGCTGTTCAATTACAATACCTGCCACACTTGGTGTTTTGTTTTGTTTTTTTTTTTTTGCTGTGCTGTGCAGTATGCAGGATCTTAGTTCCCTGACAAGGGATCTGACCCATGCCCCCCTGCACTGGGAGTGCAGTTGTAACCACTGGACTGTCAGGGAAATCTCATGCCTGCCATGCTTGTAACATTCAACACCAAAGTTACTCAGCAGTCCAAATGCTTCATTATACAAAAAAGGGGAGACAACTGTCTGCCTTGTCTTGGGGCATGACAGCATTTCTGATTACCCAACTGACTCCAGTAACTGCTGGGAATACTGGATGATTAAAAATCAGACATGGTTAACAGGAGGTTATGTTTCCACTTGGACAGGGGAAAAGTCACAGAAACCCTCAACACTGCCTCACCAACCACCTGTGGCTTACCTGGAGGGCAAAGGAACTAGGTGGAGGGCCCCTCAATGCACCCCCTTTTCCATGGCATCGCTCCTTCCCCCAACTACAGGTACCCAAGAATGAAAAGACCCACCTCTCTGACAAAGTCACCCTACCCACCTGGGTAGAAGACCTCACTTTTAGTAGTACCCTCTCTCCACTGGTGGAAGGTGCCTGAGATGATGGTATCGGAGATCTCAGCCCAGTAGCGCCCTGAGGAACAATCAAATGGACACTGAGTACCAGGGTATCCGTAGCATCCTACAGCTTGGCCAAACGGCAGAAAGGAGGGCATGGGCCTTTGTACAGCCCCAGCCTCCCAGTCCGGCCCGCTGCCAGCACTGACCCGAGTGGCCGCTAGAGCCCAGAGCGGTGCCGAAGAGCAGCACGTACTCGGACAGGGAGGCGTGCAGAAGGCACATGGCGCCCATCCAGCCTCCCGCGTTCACGAACACCCACTGCAGGTCCTCGTCGGGCAGCACGTGGCCCGGGTGCAGCCGCCGCAGCTCCACGATCAGCCGAGAGAAGGCCAGCTCGTGGTCCAGCCCTGGCGGGGGTAGAGGAACAAGAGTCAGGGCCAGCACCGGTCCGGAACTGGGAAACGGTGCCCCCGGAACCTCCAGCTCGGTCCGGCCCGCCCCAACCCCGTGGTCCTCCACCCGTTCACCCGCCGGCTCACCCGCGTACTGCCGAGCCAGCTGCGCTATCTCTTCGTGCTGGAAGACGAAGCTCTGAGTGCCCAGCCAGAGCCGGACCACCTGGGCCAGCACAGCCGCGACCGCCAGGAGCAGCGCGGCCCACGCCCACCGCCGGCCCACGGCCCAACACATCCCGGTGGGTGGCCTGGCACAGTGCAGCGCTAGGAGGTGCCGAGGCGGGAGGCTGTGACTCTCACTGCCTCCGAGTCTGCGGCGCGCGGTCCACTACCCGTTCCCCCGCCACCGCCGTGGTACGGCTTGCCCTGGCCAATCGGAACTGCCAGGGCGCCGGGGCACCGCCTCTCGGGTTGAACCATTATCTCTCCGGGAGCGGGGAGCCGGGAGCTCCGAGGGGGCGGGGAGCCGCCGCACGCGTCAGGCGAGGGGGCGGGGCCAAGCCCTCCGAGCTGCCGGCCTTCGGGCCTCTAGGCGGGGTCTCTCCTACTGCCGTCCTACTGCCGTCCTGCTGCCGTCCTACTTGCGGTAGGAGAGGATGGCGGTGAAACGCAGAAGGGACTGGCCCTCCTGCGCTCACTGACTGGTGAAGCAGGTGAACCCGGAAGCAGAGCCTTCCGGGACTTGTGATGGTAAATGCCCGCCTTTGTTAGCACAGATGGTGGGAAGGAGGCTCTTCAACTTGGGAACGTATGCAAGGCTTTTGGAGGCGGTGACACTTGAGCAGTGTCTTTAAGAGAGATGGGAAGGGCATTGCAGTGAGCCAGTGAGACCTTCTCCAAGAGCAAAGGCATGAAGGAGAGACACAGCATGGGGTTTTCCGGGGGCCGACAATTCTTTATTAAGAAGCACAAAATGTGAGAGGAGGGCCTTGTAAACCAACTGAAGGTTATCAGCCGCGGGAGAGTGATAAAGAAAGAGAAGCAGAAGCAGCAGAAAAAAGGCAGCATAGTGCGGTGATAAGAAAGACTGACTGGATTAAAAACCTGGCCTCTGCCACCTACTAGTTGTGTGATCTTGGACAAGTTGTTTAAACTCTTTGTAACTCAATTTTCTCATCTGTAAAATGGGATGAATAAAAGTACATCGTTTATTGTGATGAAGACTAAACCAGTTAATATTTACAAAGCAATTAGAGTCTGGCATGTGGTGTCATGTGCTCAGTTCAGTTCAGTTCAGTTCAGTCGCTCAGTCATGTCTTTTTGCGACCCCATGAATCGCAGCATGCCAGGCCTCCCTATCCATCACTATCTGCCGGAGTTCACTCAGACTCACCTCTATCAAGTCAGCGATGCCATCCAGCCGTCTCATCCTCTGTTATCCCTTTCTCCTCCTGCCCCCAATCCCTCCCAGCATCAGAGTCTTTTCCAATGAGTCAACTCTTCGCATGAGGTGGCCAAAGTACTGGAGTTTCAGCTTTAGCATCATTCCTTCCAAAGAAATCCCAGGGCTGATCTCCTTCAGAATGGACTGGTTGGATCTCCTTGCAGTCCAAGGAACTCAAGAGTCTTCTCCAACACCACAGTTCAAAAGCATCAATTATTTGGCGCTCAGCCTTCTTCACAGTCCAACTCTCACATCCATACATGACCACAGGAAAAACCATAGCCTTGGCTAGATGGACCTTAGTCGGCAAAGTAATGTCTCTGCTTTTGAATATACTATCTAGGTTGGTCATAACTTTTCTTCCAAGGAAGAAGTGTCTTTTAATTTCATGGCTGCAGTCACCATCTGCAGTGATTTTGGAGCCCCCCAAAATAAAGTCTGACACTGTTTCTACTGTTGGCCCATCTATTTCCCATGAAGTGATGGGACCGGATGCCATGATCTTTGTTTTCTGAATGTTGAGCTTTAAGCCAACTTTTTCGCTCTCCTCTTTCACTTTCATCAAGAGGCTTTTTAGTTCCTCTTTACTTTCTGCCATAAGGGTGGTGTCATCTGCATATCTGAGGTTATTGATATTTCTCCCGGCAATCTTGATTCCAGCTTGTGTTTCTTCCAGCCCAGCATTTCTCATGATGTACTCTGCATATAAGTTAAATAAGTAGGGTGACAATATACAGCCTTGATGTACTCGTTTTCCTATTTGGAACCAGTCTGTTGTTCCATGTCCAGTTCTAACTGTTGCTTCCTGACCTGCATACAGGTTTCTCAAGAGGCAGGTCAGGTGGTCTGGTATTCCTATCTCTTTCAGAATTTTCCACAGTTTATTGTGATCCACACAGTCAAAGGCTTTGGCATAGTCAATAAAGCAGAAATAGATGTTTTTCTGGAACTCTCTTGCTTTTTCCATGGTCCAGCGGATGTTGGCAATTTGATCTCTGGTTCCTCTGCCTTTTCTAAAACCAGCTTGAACATCTGGAAGTTCACGGTTCACGTATTGCTGAAGCCTGGCTTGGAGAATTTTGAGCATTACTTTACTAGCATGTGAGATGAGTGCAATTGTGCGGTAGTTTGAGCCTTCTTTGGCATTGCCTTTCTTTGGGATTGGAAAAAAAACTGACCTTTTCCAGTCCTGTAGCCACTGCTGAGTTTTCCAAATTTGCTGGCATATTGAGTGCAGCACTTTCACAGCATCATCTTTCAGGATTTGAAACCGCTCAACTGGAATTCCATCACCTCCACTAGCTTTGTTCATAGTGATGCTTTCTAAGGCCCACTTGACTTCACATTCCAAGACGTCTGGCTCTAGATTAGTGATCACATCATCATGGTTATCTGGGTCATGAAGATCTTTTTTGTACAGTTCTTCTGTGTATTCTTGCCACCTCTTCTTAATATCTTCTGCTTCTGTTAGGTCCATACCATTTCTGTCCTTTATCAAGCCCATCTTTGCATGAAATGTTCCCTTGGTATCTCTAATTTTCTTGAAGAGATCTCTAGTATTTCCCATTCTGTTGTTTTCCTCGATTTCTTTGCATTGATCACTGAAGAAGGCTTTCTTATCTCTTCTTGCTGTTCTTTGGAACTCTGCATTCAGATGCTTATATCTTTCCTTTTCTCCTTTGCTTTTCGCCTCTCTTCTTTTCACAGCTATTTGTAAGGCCTCCCCAGACAGCCATTTTGCTTTTTTGCATTTCTTTTCCATGGGGATGGTCTTGATCCCTGTCTCCTGTACAATGTCACGGACCTCATTCCGTAGTTCATCAGGCACTCTATCTATCAGATCTAGGCCCTTAAATCTATTTCTCACTTCCACTGTATAATCATAAGGGATTTGATTTAGGTCATACCTGAATGGTCTAGCGGTTTTCCCTACTTTCTTCAATTTGTCATGTGCTAGTTATAGAAATAAAACATAAAGGAGAAGAGAATAGGAAAACTGTAGCCTCACCCATGAGAATGATGGAATGAGTGGTCAACACTGTCAAATATAATTGAGTGGTCCTATTAAATGATGGGAAATGGTCACTCAGTTTCTTGGGAGGGACATGTAGCGGAGAGGTTGCTATACATTCACATATCCATTCCTTTTGCTCTTGGGCGGCCAGATTATATTCCAGTCTACTCAGTAGTTAGGTGAGAAGTATAGGCAGAAATGATGCCAGTGAAGTATAGGCAGAAATGATGTATGCCATTTCAAGGTCTGGCTCCTAAAATCTGTAAAATTATTGACACATTCTCTCTTGCCTTTTCTATTATCATAGTTACATACAGTTAAGCAGTTAGTAGAGAATTCTGAATGTTGCATGGGACAGAGCGCTTCCTCTCTCCCTCAGTGGACTATGGTGCTAAGCCACTGAGTTTGCGAGTTGTTTGTTACAGCAACTAAGATTATTTATCCTGATTACTAAACGGCAAAAGACTTGTTACAGTGTACTGTGCAGATAAGAGTAGAGGCTGGGAAGATGGACTTTTTTTTTTTTTTTTTGAGATACTTTTAACTAAGAAGGGAAAGATTTAGAAAGGGATTATTGCAAGACTGAGGGAACATGTTTTTGTATTGGCTCTGGCTTCTGTGACACTCCTGAATTGACCATTCTTTAGTATCCCGAGTAGCAGGGACTAGCCCAAAACTCTGGTCTCTGCCATGCTGTTTTAGGAAGAGTCCTCTGGGACTGTCTAGGTCTGCAGCTCCCCTACCTGGTCTTTCAGAAATCTTCCCCAGCACACACTGTTTTAGAAAAAGAGAAAGGCTAATTATTACAGAGATGCAAATCAAAACCACACTAAAGTATGATCTCACACGGGTCAGAATGGCCATGATCAAATTGTCTATAAATAAATTCAGGACAGGATGTGGAGAAAAGGGAACCTTCCTATCCTGTTGGTGGGAATGTAAACTGGTACAGCCACTATGGGGAACAGTATGGAGGTTCCCTAAAAAATAAAAATAGAGCTACCACATGATCCAGCAATCCCACTCCTTGGCATATATCCAGATAAAATCATAATTCGAAAAGATGCTTGCTGTCTTCTCTGGTGGCGTACTGGATAAGAATCTGCCTGCTAATACAAGGGACACGGGTTCGACCTCTGGTGCAGGAAGATTCTACATGTGGCAGAGCAGCTAAGCCTGTGTGCCGTAACTACTGAGCCCACCTGCTGCAACTATGGAAGCCTGAGAGCCTAGAGCCTATGCCCTGCAACAAGAGAAGCCACCACAATGAGAAGCCCATGCACCAGAACAAAGAGTATCCCCTGCTAACTTCAACTAGAGAAAGCCCACACAACAAAAAGTAGTGAAGACCCAACACAGCCAAAAACAAATAAATAAAATTATATTAAAAAGAGAAAGTATCCTAATGTTCATTGCAACACTCTTTATAATAGCCAAGACATGGAGTCAACCTAAATGTCCATTGACATGGATAAAGAAGATGTGGTACATATACACAATGTAATATCGCTGCTGCTGCTGCTAAGTCATTCAGTCGTGTCCGACTCTGTGTGACCCCATAGACGGCAGCCTACCGGGCTCCGCCATCCCTGGGATTCTCCAGGCAAGAACACTGGAGTGGGTTGTCATTTCCTTCTCCAATGTATCAAAGTGAAAAGTGAAAGAAGTCGCTCAGTCGTGTCCAACTCTTAGCGACCCCATGGATTGCAGCCTACCAGGCTCCTCTGTCCATGGGATTTTCCAGGCAAGAGTACTGGAGTGGGGTGCCATTGCCTTCTCCAACACAATGTAATATTACTCAGCCATAAAAAAAGGATGAAATAATGGCAACATAGATGGACCTAGAGATTATCATACTAAGTGAAGTAAGTCAGACAGAAACCAGTAACCAAAGCACATATTGCTGGGACTTCCCTGGCAGTCCACTGGTTAAGACTTCATGCTTCCCATGCAGGGAATGCAGGTTGGATCTGTGGCCCTGGAACTAAGATCTCACATGCTATGGCAAAAAAAAAAAAAAAAAAAAAAAAAGGCTGAATATTTGGAAACTGCCTGGTAGTCCAGTGGTCTGTGCCTCCACTGCAGGGGGAATGGGTTTGATCCCTGGTCAGAGGATTAAGATCCCGTATGCCATGTGGTGTGACCAAAAATAAATAAAATAAATAGTTTTTTTTTTTTTTTTTTTAAAGCACATAACCCTTCCTGTTTTTCTTCATCCTGAACTCCCCTCTGGGCACACCACTGTGGGGTCAGCTACAGTGGCTGCTGCAGTGGCAATATTTATTGTTAGCAGACAACATGCCCTTTCCACAAAAAGCAGATTTTTTTATCCCTTTCCCTCCCTATTTCACTTTCATGCATTGGAGAAGGAAATGGCAGCCCACTCCAGTATTCTTGCCTGGAGAATCCCAGGGACAGGGGAGCCTGGCGGGCTGCCATCTATGGGGTCGCACAGAGTCGGACATGACTGAAGCACAGCAGCTCCCTATTTCATGGGCAGTCAATGGGATATATAAAGCTCTGGTTTCTCAGCTCCCTGCCCTCTAGTGGTGGGCTTTAGATTTCAGTCTGAGGCCCCTGGGGCAGAGAGAAGGTAAATGACCTAAGACCCAGTTTTTACATCTGAGCTCAGCAAAACACCTGGCTTGACCTGGTGTGGCTTGGGGGAAGGGGCCTTCCTGCTATTGCGCAGCTCCTAGCTCACTAGGTTTCTATCTTAAGGTTCACTGAGGGAGTTCCCTGGTGGCCCAGTGTTTAGGATTCTGGGCTCTCACTGCCATGACTCAGATTCAATCCCTGGTTAGGGAACTGACCATCCTGTGCATGGTGTGCCAAAAAAAAAAAAAAAAAAAAGAAAGGAAGAAAGAAAGGCAAGCTCACTGAAGTCTCAGAGACATTTCAAAGCATCAGGAAGAGCTTGTAAACTTGGGTCCACATCTCAGTTTGGCCACTTATCCTCTGGATGAACTTGAGGTGTCTGTTCTCCACTGCGAAATGGGGAGGAGGTTCAGGCAATATTTAGATGACTCTATAAAGTGCCAGGGGAGGAATTAATTTGATATTTATTCTAGTTTTAGCCAACTGGTTTGATCCAAGGAAAAGTTGGAGAAGGGACAGGACTGTGCAAAGGAAACACTCCTGACCTCACCCAGATGGTCGTTGGAGCTACTGATAGTCCTGTCCTCCCCACAATTTCAGATTTCTTATAGCCTTCTTACCCTGACCACTTCCTGTGCTTTGTGTGTGTCTGTATATATGACACACAGAGAGAATATGGTTAGTTAGCCCCCTTTCCCCAAGTCTGTTTCTGCTGCCTGGTGGGGCTAGCATATGGTTACAGTGAGGTACCCACTACTCTAAGTAGTTCCTGAAGCCAGGGTTTAGGTGAAGCAGATCAAACCCCGCAGCCCCATACCCCATCCCCTTGCTCTTCCTCCACCAGAGTCACTGAACAGGTAAGTGAGGTGATTGTGGATCCAGGGTTATACCCTTACCTATCCTAGAATATCAGCTCTGGGAGGGCTGAGACTATGGCTTGTGCACAAAGGGACATCCTTTTGCGCCACATGGAGCCTAGGTTCCTGGCACGCGGTAGATGCTCAGTAGGTAAATATTTGCTGAATGAATGACCAAATGACTCAATGCAGCAAAGAAGTCTTTTAAGCATCCTGGAGCTGAGGGATCTGTAGTAAGCAGTTTCACAGAGGCTGTTTCAGGGTAGTTAGTGGCTTTGGCCCTAGAGTGGGATCATCAGAGTCGCCCCCTGTAGGGGTAGTCAGTCCTGAGCCCCGCCCCCAGGTGGCAGGGCGGACCCTCGGGCTGTCACGTGCCGGCGGCTGTTCAATCATCGAGGCCGGGGCGGGGCCAGACAGACGAGGCGATGGGGGCGAAGTGAGCAAGCTCCAAGTTCCAGACGCTACCTCCCCCTCGGTGGCCTCCAGTCGCGCCGCGGAGTGTGTCCTGAGCAGCGCCAGCAGGCGTTGGAGGCGGACGCCATGGCCACAACCTTCCGGGCAAGCGGTAACTGCCGGGCGGCCGGGACTCGCTGGGACGCGAAACTGAACCCTCCTCTTCCTTAGGAAGTTGTCGTCCCTGCCCGCAGGTCGGCGCGCCCACCGGTCCAGGCACGCGCGGCGAAGGGATACGCCAGTGTTGGGGCTGCAGGCTAATTGGCGCAGCTCCGGCCTTTAGCTCTTGAGCAGGGTGGGGCCAAGAGGGTGCATCCGAGCTTGGGCCTTCTGCAGGGGAGAAGGGGGCGGAGAGCTTTGTGACTGATCTGGATTCTCTGCCGCCAGAGCATCAGCATATCCGCTACAACCCGCTACAAGATGAGTGGGTGCTGGTGTCAGCGCACCGCATGAAGCGTCCCTGGCAGGGGCAGGTAGAGCCCCCGCTTGCGACGACAGTACCCCGCCATGACCCCCACAACCCTCTCTGTCCGGGGGCCACACGGGCCAATGGAGAGGTCAGTCTTTGGATCCTACATCTGCAGGCTTGGCGGGGAGTGGGAGTAGGGGGAGTAGCTGCATCTCCTTTCCCTTACAGCTCCCCTTCACCTCACAAAGGAATGGACCCTAACCCTTCATCTCACAGGGGGAGTGGATCTCCTTCCGGGTCATATCCCACCAAGTCTTTTTGACCTCAGAGTGGCCTTCCCCACCTACTTATAACCTTGAGACCCACCAGATGACTGGTGGTATAGGCCAGCAAAGGCTTCTAGCCCATCCTTGTCTGTAGGTGAATCCTGACTATGAAGGCACCTTCCTGTTTGACAACGACTTCCCAGCTCTGCAGCCTGATGCCCCTAGTCCAGGTAACCTGGTTCTAGGCGCTGTTGGGGAGCAAAGAGGTTGTACCTTGGTGGGGGACTTCTGCTGCATAGAGTAATACCCCTTTATCTTAGGACCCAGTGATCACCCCCTTTTCCAAGCAGAGGCTGCTCGAGGAGTTTGGTAACAATGAATTTCTACTCTTACACCCTTCAACCTGGGGCCTGGACTGAATACTAGGATTGGGCCCTACCCCCAACGCAGCAAGCCCTATACCTATGTCATCTCTCCTTCCTTCACCACCTAGTAAGGTCATGTGCTTCCACCCCTGGTCGGATGTGACACTGCCACTCATGTCGGTCCCCGAAATCCGAGCTGTCGTTGATGCTTGGGCCTCAGTCACAGAGGAACTGGGTGCCCAGTACCCTTGGGTGCAGGTCTGTGAAGTTGCCCCCTCTACTAGATGGTCAGGGAAGGGGTGGTACAATTTGGTTCTGGGAATTGGCACTTTTATTTCCATGGGCTGTGGTCGTGAGGGGTTGACTTGGTGTCTTTTTGGCTATAAAGCTCCCTACTCCTACCTCTTAGATCTTTGAAAACAAAGGAGCCATGATGGGCTGTTCTAACCCCCATCCCCACTGCCAGGTAAGAGTGTGAGGGGCTTTCATAGATATCTGGGCTGAGTCCAACCCAGCACTGTGGGGTGGGGAACTGGAGTAAGGGAAGGGCCAGAGGAAGTATGCTACTGATGTGGAGGCTCAGGGGGTGAAGGATCTGCCTGCTCTTCTACTGCCCCTTGACAGGTGTGGGCCAGCAGCTTCCTGCCAGATGTTGCCCAGCGTGAGGAGCGATGTCAGCGGGCCTATCAGAGTCAGCATGGAGAGCCCCTGCTCGTGGAGTACGGCCGCCAGGAGCTGCTCAGGAAGGTGGGAGAAAGCCAAATCTTGTGTTCCTAAGAAGCCCCTAGCATCACCCCAAAAGGAGAGGTGTGTGATGGAGAAGGGTAGAAGGGAAGTAGCAGAGAGACTTGCTAGGAGGACACAGCAATAAGCTAAAAGAAAGATAATGAAGGCTTAGACTAGGGTGATAGTGATAGAGGTGGTGAAAAGCCATCAGTTTCTTCATAGGTTTTTTGGTCTTCCCTTACCTATTTGCTGGCCTCCTCACACCCACCTTGATGACATCATTTCCATTGGGTTGGCCTAGGAACGTCTGGTCCTAACTAGTGAGCACTGGTTAGTGCTGGTCCCCTTCTGGGCAGTGTGGCCCTTCCAGACACTACTGCTGCCCCGTCGGCATGTGCGGCGGCTGCCTGAGCTGACTCCCGCTGAGCGTGACGGTGAGTCTCCCAGCTGGGCCCCTGGGGCCAGGTTTTGGCTGGGGATGGCTCTGGTGGGGACAGCATTTGCACCCCAGACTGAGAGTCAGGCTCTGATTCCAGATCTGTCCTCCATCATGAAGAAGCTCTTGACCAAGTATGACAACCTATTTGAGACATCCTTCCCCTACTCCATGGGCTGGCACGGTGAGGCTTCCAGAGCACCCATATCTATCCCCAACGCCATTTCTGGGCTCCTGGGTCCCAGCTTAGTGGACTGAAACTCCCAGCAGGCCTTGGAACACTTGCTGGGGAAGCATTCAGAGCAGATAAGCCGGAACTGAGGGTGGAGATGCGAACTTAGTGAAACTGTCTCCCAGAGCACTTTCCGGTGCCTTGCCTCTCTGGCAGAGAATGCTGGAGGATGTAGTTTTCAGGCACCTGCTACGGTTTGGGGAGCTAGGCTGAAGAACTAAGAAAGGACCTTTCCCAACCATCTCTGCCTTCTTTCTGTCAGGGGCTCCCACAGGATCAGAGGCTGGAGCCAACTGGGACCACTGGCAGCTACATGCTCATTATTACCCTCCACTCTTGCGCTCTGCTACAGTTCGGAAGTTCATGGTTGGCTATGAAATGCTTGCCCAGGCCCAGAGGGACCTCACCCCGGAGCAGGTCAGGATTTGGAACACCCTGGATCCTTGGGTCCCCTTTTCTCTCCTGTTTCCTCAAGGGATCCCAACAATCATGACCCTAAAAACGCCCATAACTTGGGTATTCCTGGGGACTCCAGAGCTGCTCAACTCCTTCATCTCTGGCTATTCCAGCAGCCCTTCTCACCAACCTCCCTGTCCCACACACCCTCCCCAGTGCCTAGTGTCTTCTCGCACTCAGAACTCCATACCCCACTCTGGGCAAACATTACCCTCCCTAATTATCCCCTTTCCCCCTTCCAGGCTGCAGAGAGACTAAGGGCACTTCCTGAGGTTCATTACCGCCTGGGGCAGAAGGACAGGGAGACAGCAGCCATCGCCTGACCACGCTGACCACAGGGCCTTCTGCCTGAGGAACCAGGGCTTAGAATTTGGGCAGATGTGGGATCAATAAAACTATGCTTCTCAAACTTTAATCACATATTCTAATGCCAGAGGAGTGTGAACTCTGATCCCTGGGGGTCTGGGGTTAAAGGCTGAAGGCATAGCTCCAGCCACAACTTTCTTTGTCAGCTTTTTTGCTTACTCAGTCGCTCAGTTGTGTCCGACTCTTTGCGACCCTTTGGACTGTAACCTGCCAGGTTCCTCTGTCCATGGAATTTTCCAAGCAGGAATACTGGAGTGAGTTGCCATTTCCTCCTCCAAGTGGATCTTCCCGACCCAGGGATTGAACCTGTGACTCCAAGAGATGTGCAAAAATTTAAGAGTGCGACCTCCCCACCTCTCCTTCGCCCCAAATCTCTGAACAAAATTAATACTCAATGTCATATGTGGCTTATAGAGTCTTTTACTCCTAGGGTAACAAGGCAGCCCAGTTTAAAATTGTTTTAGAATCCTTTGTTCTTATCTTTGGCTGAGGCTTTGGGAAAACCAGAGCCTCCCTTGCACCATCCCTAGGGTGTCAACTCACCACGCCTGGGACTGAGGGTTTGGTGGGCATCAGGCGAGGAGGATCCTAGTCCCAGTGGTCAGTGGCCAGGCACTGGGCCGCTGGCCAGAACCCTGGCTTTGTGAGTGGCTGCATCTTGGCTCTGCTCCAGCCCACAGAGGCTGAATGGGCGGGCAGGGAACGTGTACGTGGCTTTTTGTCCTTGGCCTTTCCAGACTCCCACATGCAGCATGTATGCATAGTGTCTGCACACCTCTGTTGCCCCTGTGCCCCAGTCATTGCAGAGGACAGAAGATAGCCCTGGCAGGGCAGGGCTGCCAGAGTTAGGAGCCCTGAGGCCTGGAAGGAGGGCATGATATGCAGAGTGACCCTCGGTCCAGCCACGCTTCTCTGGACCTGTTTCCCTGGCAAGACTGTAACTGCGGGAATAACAAGTCATACAACCCAGGAGATGTGATGCACCTAGGGTCTTCCAAACATTTAGGTGAAGTCAGGAGCTTGTGAGTGATACAGGAATGGCCAGAACACTTTGTCTCCTTTCTTTCCAAGGGAATTAAGACTCTAGGAGGGGGAATCACATCAGGCAGGACCGTAATACCCTGACCCAGGATAACGTTTGCTGCCTTCCAGCCCCGTGTCCTGTCTTCCTAGAGACCCTGGAGGGGAAGGGTCAACTTGGAGTGTTGCCCTGTTTTGAAGAAGCTCAGCGACTTCACTTTCACTTTTCACTTTCATGCACTGGAGAAGGACATGGCAGCCCACTCCAGTGTTCTTGCCTGGAGAATCCCAGGGACGGCGGAGCCTGGTGGGCTGCCGTCTATGGGGTCACAGAGTCGGACACGACTGAAGCGACTTCGTAGCAGCAGCAGCAGCAGCAGCAGCAGACAAATGTGGCACACATTTTCCTTGAGCCCCCATTGACTGGGGAATGGAACCCTAGATGGGTGGCTAGTTTCTTAAGACATACATTCCTACACCACACACACACAGACACACACACACATTTGATCCTACACCTTTGAATGGCCTGCATTTTGGAGTCATCCGGGGAGTTTTAAACAGTACTGATTTAATTGGAGTGTGGCTTGGCGGTTATAAAACCATGATGCCCAGTGACGTCTGAGACCCACCGCCTTAACAGCAGTCCACCTCCTTGTCTTATCTGGAGACAGGGGCACCTTCAGCTTCCCCGGTCACCTGCCCAGTAGCTCCTAAGCCACAAAACCTGAGGCTTTCTTTGCGGACAGCTGGGAGCGGGGAGGGGCCTGGGAGCTTCAGGTCCCGCGGTCCCAGGAGGAGGGGCTTTCGGGCCCCGGACCCAGGAACCCAGCTCCACACTCTGTCCCCCGGCGGCAGCCTCCTCAGTCCCGGACGGGACAGGAAGTGTCCGGCCGAGGTGGGGGTGGAGGTGATTGGCAGTTGGAGGCTCCAATGGGCCGAGACCCCCCCTATTTCACCCTGCTCCTTCCATTGGCGCCTGGGCGGAGCCGCCCCCACGGCGGGGCCCCAGGCCGGGAGGGAGTCGAGGCCGGGGCAGAGGGCGAGGGCGAGGGCGAGGGCGAGGGCGGAGGGCGCTGGCGGCGGCGGCCGCGGAAGGTGAGGCCTGATGGGGCCGCGGGTGAACTGGCGGGAACCTCGCCAGGAGAGGGCGGGGCAGGGGGGTGTGGGATTGAGCGACTGACGGACTGTCAGTGTGCCTGTGTGTGTGTGTGTGTGTGTGTGTGTGCGTGCGCGCGCCTGTGAGACTGCCAAGGCTGTGTGTGACGCTGTCAGTGTGCGAGACTTCACAACAGTGTCGCCTGGTGCAACTGTCGGCTAGTATGCCTGCGGGTGTCGCTGTGCTAGCGGCTGAGTCTGCATGTGGCTGTGCGGGTGTGCGATTCCGTGTGCGTGTGTCTGTCAATGTGCAGTGTAGGGGCAGAGACTGGGTCAAACGTTTGTGCGGGTGAGACGGTCCGTGAGCACAGCGGGGCAACTGTGTTTTGGGAAGGTCTCTGCGGGATCTGAGACCGTGTCTGCCAGCGTGAGAGTGCGTGGCTGGGTCTGTGGGTGCTCAGGTGTGCCTTCAGCCGTGGCAGAGTAAGAATGAGACTTACACTCCACGTGTGTCCTGTGTCCTGACTGTTAGACTGCGTGGAGCTGGGTTTGCATCTTGAGGACCCACTTCGGTAGGTAGCCGATGACACTGACCTTTCTACTCAGTGGCCTGCATGGACAGATCCATCTCAACACACTTGGCTTCCCCTTCTTTTAGTGCTCCTGTCACTGGCCCCTTGACCCGTATTTTCTGTTTCCCTGGCTGACTCAGTTTTCTATATGTCTTTTTCTCTCCCTAATCCTTTTTTTCCTAGAGCTCATACTCTGTGTCTCTTCACAGTTTCATCTCTCCAGGGATCTCTGCTAAGAGCCCCTTGGAAGAAGAAGCTTAAACCATGATGAGGAGTTGCTCACAGGGAGTGCTGTGACCCCCATCCCAGGGGCGGAGTGCTAAGTGTATGTGTGACTGTGCAAGGAAGACTTCGGTGTCTGTGTCTTTGTGCATGTCTGGGTATTTGTAAATGTACATGTCTCAGTGTATCGGTGTAACTGTGAGTGGCTATATCTAAGAGTGTGTGTCTGAGGGTAAGTGTGGGTCTTGTGAGTCTGGCACCAGGGACCAAAGGCATTTCCTGGTACTGGGGCCTGAAGAGGAGAGGAGGGAGGTAGGAGGAGGTGAGAAATGGCTGGAACGTCCAGGGGAGGAGGAAGCTGGACTCTTTGGCTTTTCTTTATATCCCTCAACATGGGGCCTCTCTTCCCCTTAAAACACAGCCAGCTGTACCCTAAGGAAATATTTGCTGGGAAGTTAATATGAAAAGAGTGGAAGCACAAGTGTGTGTCTGCTTTTTCATTTGACTGTGTCCACGTGTGTTCAGGGGAGTGTCTTTGTTGATGGTGCCTAGGGAATCCCCCCTTGAGTGTGCCTGTGTTTGGCTGTGTGAGAACACAGGGAACCTCTCACTGACAGGGACAGAGCAGCCCTCCTTCCTTTCTCTCTGGCTGTGCCTGGCTGTGCCTGTGGCTTCCTTTCCAGACTTGGGGGAGGCCTCTTCCCTTCCCAGGGCCTTGGGTGAGAGAGGGTGGGAGGGGAGGCGGGAGGAGGGGGAGGGGGCCTGGCTAGGGGCCTGCGGAGCTGCGGGGGCGCAGAGGGGCGGGGGCAGGGAAGGGGAAGGAGGGGACGATTCTGGGGTCGCAGAACTGAGTGGAGCTGAGACGGTACTGTAGCTGGTGGGAGGAAGTCCTGGAGGCCATGGACGGTCAGCCACTGGGATCACCGAGGTAGGGCAGGGCTGAGCTGGGTAAATGTGGCTGGGGGGCTGGGGTGAGCCACTGGACACACTCGGACAGACACAGAGACACATAGAGGTCCCTGCTCAGTTCTGTGGGTCGGGGCGATTTGGGCTCTCCCTCTTCTAGAGCCCTTGCCTGGGGCCCTTTCCCCGTCTGCCCCTTCTCCTGCCCCAGTTCCCACCTCCCCACTGCCTTCCTCCTCCTGTTTTCTCCCAGCCTGAATCCCTCTCTTGTAGCACCCCAACGCCCGACACATACACAGTTGGTTATGTTTTCAGCCTTTGTGAGATCCTGCTGCCCTAGCCCAGCCCCCACCGCCTCCCAGTCCTGATCTCTTGCATCTCTGGCCCCGTGGCCCCCACCCAGCCTCCTGTTCCCCCGGGCTCCTAGCTCCTCTCAGCCTCCTCTCCCCTCCCGCCACCCTGTCTCCATCTGCTGGCTCCTCGCCCACCCCAGCCTCTGGCAGCAGCCCGGGCATCTGGATCTGCTTAACTCTGCAGCCTCAGCCTGCACCCTAGCCCTGTCCAGCCTCCCAGGCTCGAGACCAACAAGATTCCAGAGTCAGGCTCAGAGGAGCGGCCCAAATAGCCAGAGCAAGGGGCCAGGCTTGGCAGCCAGGGCAGGGCTAGGCCTCATGGTAGGGGAGCAGGGTGGGCTCAGACCCACCCTTGACAATCCCCGCCCCAGGGTGATAAGGGCGGCCACAGGTCAGTCAGAGGCAGCAGCTGTCCCTGGGCCAGGTGAGGATGGACACGAAATTCCCAACAGCTGGACTGGAGGAGTTAATGGGAGTGATGGAGCCTGAGCCAGCACTTGGTGCCAGGGGTGGGCGCCAAGGGTGGTGCGGGGGGGAGGGGGGGATGGCGGTGCTGGCAGAGGCTGTTGCCTCGGGCTTTTGTTCTGGGCCCTAAGCCCATGGCTGAGAAGGAGGGTATGATGGTGTGTGATGGTGTGTGTGTGTGTGTGTGTGTACTCACACACAGCACTAGGTGTATGGTGGAAAGGGGACCTTACATCAGATCCTCCAGTGATGTCTGATAGCCTTACCCCACATGGATCCTCTTTTCCTCCTAGAAAGCCCCAGTTTGGAAGAGGAGGAGGCAGGCTTTAGCCTCCCGTCTTGGGCGTGGGGTATCGCTGACCTTGCCTTTCTCCTCGCAGATGAGCAGCAGCTGCTCAGGGCTGAGCAGGGTCCTGGTGGCCGTGGCTGCAGCCCTGGTGTCTGCCTCCTCTCCCTGCCCCCAGGCCTGGGGCCCCCCAGGTGAGAAGAATCCTGCTCTATGACCCCCAACTCTGATTTGTGATGCCACCAGCACTGTGGCCCCTTCTCAGGCCTGCCCTGTGACCCTCCCAACTGCTGACATCCAACCTGGCAACATTCCCTCTCCACCCTGCCCTTTGAGCTCTGTCTCCAGATTATAACATGATGCACTCGGGTCTTAAAAGTCCACCCCTTATCCTGTCACTCTCACAAAGTGTGGGGTAGGATGGGAGAGAGGGAAAGGAAGAGCCTCTTCTCAGAAGTGCCTTCCACAGGGGTCCAGTATGGGCAGCCTGGCAGGGCCCTGACGCTGTGTTGCCCTGGAGTGACTGCTGGGTAAGTGCTCCATCGGACTGTTGGGTTGATGGAACCCTCTCATGATGCTTTCTTGACTTTGCCCAGTCCTCAGACCCCTCCCATCCTTGCCCCTTGTATCTGTAACCTTCACCTCTCTGTCCTAACCCTCAAACCATCCTTATTCAACTGAACCTTTAACCTACATGTACTGAGTGCCTGCTAATTGCCTGGTCTCTTCTAGCTAGACCTGGGATACAGCAGTGCACAAGCCAGGCAAAATGCCAGGTAGTAATACCTGCAGGGCAGGAAATCAAAAGGGAGTGATGTGGAAGAGGAGAACTGAATGATCACTTTTTATTGGTCATCAGGGAAGGCCTCTCTGAGGAGGTGATATATATATATTTTATTTGGTTGCACTGGGTCTTAGTTGTGGCATGTGGGATCTAATTCCCTGATGAGGGATCAAACTTGGGGGAATGTGGGGTCTTAGATACTGGACCATTAGGGGAATCCATGAGGAGGTGATACTGATGCTGATTTCTGAAAGTAAAGTGAAAGTGAAGTCGCTCAGTCATGTCCGACTCTTTGTGACCCCGTAGACTGTAGCCTACCAGGCTCCTCTGTCCATGGGATTTTCCAGGCAATAGTACTGGAGTGGATTGCCATTTTACCTTCTCCAGGTGATCTTCCCAACCCAGGGCTCGAACCCGGGTCTCCTGCATTGTAGACAGACGCTTTACCCTCTGAGCCACCAGGGAAGTCAAGGTTATGGTATAAGCAGCATTCCTGACAGAGAGAACAGCTAGTGCAAAGCCCTGAAGTGGGAGTGAGTTCCATACTTTTTAAAAAAATCACAGTTTTAAACTTTTAAACTTTATTTACTTTTGGCCATGCCCTGGCTTGCAGAATCTTAGTTTCCCAACCAGGGATCGAACCTGGGCCCTCAGCAGTGGAAGCACAGAGTTCTAATCACTGGACCACTAGGGAATTCCTGAGCTCCATAGTCTTGAACTGAAAGAAGCATAACCTAACTGAAGTCCAGTGGTGGAAGGGGAGAGAGGGAGGTGATGAAGAAAAAAAGTAAGGTGAGGGCTAGATCACCAGGGGCTTTGTAAGCCAGCAAACGGAGTTTGAATTTTACCACAAGCACACCAAGAAGCCAGGGGAGAGCTATGGCGTGGTCTGACTCATACTTTGACTCTTCCTTCCATCTATCATCATCTCGTCTCACCCTCAGGACCCCGGTGTCCTGGTTTCGGGACGGGGAGACAAGGCTGCTCCAGGGACCTGCCTCTGGGCTAGGGCCCAAACTGGTCCTGGCCCGGGCAGAAAGCACTGACGAGGGCACCTATACCTGCCGGACCCTGGACGGTGCACTTGGGGGCATGGTGACCCTGCGGCTAGGCTGTGAGTTGGGGAGGAGTGTTGTGGGGGGGTGATGAGAAGTGGGGCTCCTGAGGGACTGCAGGCCCAGAGGAAGCCCTCTGGGATGGGGAGGGCCTGGGGGCTTCTCACTCTCCAGCTGTGCCCTCTGCCTCTAGACCCCCCGGCCCGCCCCGTTGTTTCCTGCCGGGCTGCTGACTATGAGAACTTCTCCTGCACTTGGAGTCCCAGCCAGGTTAGCGGTTTACCCACCCGCTACCTCACCTCCTACAGGTGTGTCCAGCATCGGCTGCATATGCCTATATGTTTGGGTGTATAGCAAAACGTGGGTGTGGGAGTAGGTGGGAAGGTATTGAAGGAGGCCTAAGAGAGAGGGAGGACTCTCTTTTCCTTCCTGACCTCAGATGACCTCTTCCCTGCCAGGAAGAAGACTGTGCCGGGAGCTGATGGCCAAAGGTAGGACGTGAGGGGGAAGCTGGGGGCTCCAGCTGGATCCCACAGCGAGCATTTCCAGAGTTCAAGACCACATCCTTCCTCCTAGGATGAGTCCATCCTCAGGGCCCTGGCCATGCTTACAGGAGCCCCCTGGGGCGGCCCGCTGTATAGTCCATGGGGCAGAGTTCTGGAGCCAGTATCGGATCAATGTGACTGAAGTGAACCCCCTGGGGGCCAGCACCCGCCTGCTGGATGTGAGCTTGCAGAGCATCTGTGAGTACCCAGTCCTAGAGGTCTCCCCAGATCCCTACCACAGAGACCCCAGAGACCCCAGATTGGACCCCAGAGTATAGATACCACCGTAATTCATAACCCTCCTCCCGCTGAGCTCCCACACAGTTCCCTCCCAACACAGGTCCATTTCAGCACACAAATGGCCCCCAGGGAGACTTCAGCAGAATCCAAAGAGATCAGAACCCTAGGAGGCAGGGTTACTTCAGCTTCTAGAGGTTATTGCCACCACCCCCTTCCCTTTCAAGTCCTTCCTGGCTGCCCAACCCCAGTGCTGCCTCTCTGCTTCCAGGCCCGGTGCTGAAGGCAGCTCCATCTCGCATCCTCCCTGCCCAGTGGAAAGCCCTCTCTGGCTTTCTCTTGACCTGTGTGTAGGAGGGGATCACGAAGGCTCTGGCTGGAATTTAGGCCAACTCATCTTCCTTGGAGGGAAAACAGATCACTCTTTAACTCACTCAACAAACATTTCAAAAATCCATCCTCAGATAACAGGGATTACAGATCCTGAGCCTAAGGGATGATCAAGCCTAAGATTTCCCCAAGTTCCTCAGCAGTGCCTCCTCTCTGGGACTTTTAGGCACACACCTGCCTTCCCTCGGAGGCGATGAGGGAAGGATGAGCACCTCTCTTGTGCCCTGACTTTGTGTCCCCCCTCCCCCTTCACCTGCCCTCAGTGCGTCCTGACCCGCCCCAGGGGCTTCGGGTAGAGTCGGTGCCTGGCTATCCTCGCCGCCTGCGTGCTAGCTGGATGTACCCTGCCTCCTGGCCCCGCCAGCCCCACTTCCTGCTCAAGTTCCGGCTGCAGTACCGTCCAGCACAGCATCCAGCCTGGTCTACGGTGAGGCCTTGGAGTGCACCCTGGTCTGGGGCTGTGGGTCCTGTCTCTAGTTGCCTGTTGCTGGTGTTCTGCATGACCAGATCTGGGAGGTTACTGATGCCCCGTGGGCTCCCCGCCTACAGAGCACTCTCCCTAGGCCAGGCCTTGTCACGGGGACTGCGCCTCCTCCCTCCGCCTTCCAGGGCTATAACTGATGTCAGCCCATCTGTGGGTAGATAGCAGTGACTTTTTAAAAATAACTTTTCTAGGAAAGGGAGGGCCTTTCACCCAGAGGCACAGACACTGATATACTCATGTGTGAATAAAGGTGAATTCCCACCTCTGGAGGTGGCAGAGATTGGCTAGCATCAGGCCCGGGGAGCTGCTGCCTCAGATAATAACCAATATTTACTGTCTGTCAAGCACCTTGCTTCACATTTACTATCTCCTTTAGGTGTACACCAGGACTTCCCTGGTGGCTCAGATGGTAAAGCTTCTGTCTACAATGCAGGAGACCTGGGTTCAATCCCTGGGTCAGGAAGATTCCCTGGAGAAGGAAATGGCAACCCACTCCAGTACTCTTGCCTAGAAAATCCCATGGACGGAGGAGCCTGGTGCAGGCTACTGTCCATGGGTCGCAAAGAGTCAGACACGACTG
Source organism: Capra hircus (assembly GCF_001704415.2). NCBI lineage: Eukaryota > Metazoa > Chordata > Mammalia > Artiodactyla > Bovidae > Capra > Capra hircus. The sequence continues at coordinate 75,850,167 of NC_030815.1, forward strand.
AGTGACTTCACCTCTATTGTACAAATGGAGAAACTGAGGCACAGAGAGAGGCCCAAGGTGACTCAGTAAGTGGTACACCAAAGATCTGAACCCTGGCAGTCAGTCTGAAATCACAGTCTATCTATAGAGCTATGCACTTTTATCTTGTGAATGCTAGGTGTAGACCTAACACCACCAGCCACCCTATATGAGGCTCAGAAGGCCGCATCAGACTGACAGGGACTGGACTGGGAGGAAAGGGTGCTTTTTGCACACTGGGGCTGGAGGGGGGTGGGAGGGCAGGAAGGCTGAGTGCTTATAACTGGATAACCTGCCAGGGAACTCTCTGCACTCCCAGGTGGAGCCAGCTGGATTGGAGGAGGTGATCACTGATGCTGTGTCTGGGCTGCCCCACGTAGTGCGGGTCAGCGCCCGGGACTTTCTGGATGCTGGCACCTGGAGCTCTTGGAGCCCCGAGGCCTGGGGGACTCCAAGCACCGGTGAGAGAGCCTAAGGAAAGGGCAGAGGCCAAGCCTATCTATCTGCAGGGATTAGCTGGCCACATTGCACTTGCGGCCCCAGGCTTCAGCTGTACTGCCTGCAGCCCTACCCTAACTTAAGCCCCGCCCTAGCTTTGACCCTGTCTCTCAGCTTCCCTGGTGGCTCAGAGGTTAAAGCCTATGCCTGCAATGCAGGGGTTCGATCCCTGGGTCGGGAAGATCCCCTGGAGAAGGAAATGGCAACCCACTCCAGTATTCTTGCCTGGAGAATCCCTTGGGTGGTGGAGCCTGGTGGGCTACAGTCCACGGGGTTGCAAAGAGTCAGACATGACTGAGTGACTTCACTTTCACTCAGCCTTTACCCCTGCTTACTTACCGAAAGCTGGCTCTGCCCCTTCTAGCTCTGCCTCCTAGGCGCCGCAGAGTCCAACCCCGGCCCTGGCCTCCCTGGCACCTGGCAGGCTCGGGCCTCTGTCCCCACCCCTCATGGACAGTTCTCAGGTCTCATCTCCCTCCAGAGCCCCTACCGAAGGAGATATCAGTCGGGGACCAGCAACATACACAGACAGAGGAAGAACCTCAGGCAGACAGCCCTGCTCCCCCAAGGCCGTCCCTTCTACCCGACCCACAGCCACTTGGTGAGCTTGAGCAGATGGGCAAAGGTGGGAGAGAATGACAAAGCCCCAGGGAAAAGGGGACACCGAGTCTGGTCAGGCAGGCTTGCTCTTGTGGCTGACATCTGACCCTCTGCCTCAGACCACAGAGACCCCCTGGAACAGGTGGCCGTGCTGGCATCTTTGGGAATCTTCTCTTTCCTGGGACTGGTGGCTGGGGCCCTGGCACTGGGGCTCTGGTAAGTGACTGGCCCCTTAGCCTCTGATCCCACACAGATGCTCTGATACCCACAGACCACACCCATTCCTACTCCTCATGACCCCAATCCCAGCATATCTGATTCTGGAGCCATTCCTCCTCCCTCTTCCACTCCCAACTTCACGATTCTACTCTTTCCTCTCTTAACCCTTCACTAATAAAACCTTTTTGGAAGAGTCTGAGATGCCCCACATTGTTAGGGAGACAACTTCTTTTTTGTGCTGTAGGCTAAGGTTGAGACCAGTTGAGAAGGATGGACCCCAAAAATCTGGGCTCTTGGCCCCAATGATTTCAGTGGACAAGCTTCCAGGTGAGTGTGACATCTGGGAGGTTTGGACTTGGGAAATGTGTGACCTCATTTTGACTGTATGGATTAAGAGCCACATGCCTTAATCCTCATAAGGGTTTTGGGAATCAAAGGTGGGTCTCCTCATTCTAATGACTTCTGGACTCAGAGATGGGTCTTTCATTCTTGAGTCCCTGAGCTTAGAGTTGGGTCTCTTCTGTCTCTTGTAGGATGCTGGGGCTCCTAGATGGGACTCCTTCATTTTCAGGGTATTATGCTCAGAGCTGGATGTCCATCTTTATTCTTGGGGTATCTGGATCCCCTCCCCTATTCTTGATGTGCCTGGGCCCAGAGCTAGATCCACTTCCTCATCCTCAGGGTGTTGGGGCTTACACAAAAGTGGCTGTCCTATTCATTCTTGGAGTGTTGGGCTCATAACTGGGTCCCCTCCCTCATTCTCAGGGAATCTGGGACAAGATCTAGGCCTACCATCTCCCTTGATTTTCCTCTTTCTTGTAGGAGTCCCAAACCTGTAGAGGACTTGGAGGCCTTCAGCTGATTCCATCCAATGCTGGTGTGGATGGATGGACAGATGGAACCCAGGCAGGACAGCAGATCCCCATGGAGGCGGGTTCTCAGCTGGAAGTTCTGTTTGGAGCCCATTTCTATGAGACTCTGTGTTCCCAACTTGCCAGTTGAAAGGTTCCTGGACCTCTGACTTCATCCCAGAGCTGGAGGTCTACCTGAAGAATGTGTGTAGATGTGTATGGCTGTGTGTGTCCAAGTGTATGTGAGGCAGGGGACATGTGTTCTCTGCATGTATGTATATAGGTACCTGGGGAGTGTGTGTGGGTCTTATGCTCTTGGCTTTGCCCCTGGAGGAAGTTGTGAGGGTGTGAATAAAGAGAATGAGGAGGTTCTGTCTATTGACATGTCTCACAGCTCCAGATTCAGGACTCACAGGAGAGTGCATCAAACTTGGAGACCACAGTCAGAGACTATTGTGCATCACTGCTTTATTACTTTGGCTACTGGGGGCCCCAGCCCATTTTCCCCATGAGCTCCAAACTCTGGTTGGGCTAAGTTCCCTGGAGCCTCTTCCCTTGGCGCTCAATCCACCGAATCAGGCTGCGGTTCTGGGGGTGGATGCAGACCCTGCGTTGAGACAGGTGAAGCCTGGGAAAGGAAAGGTTCAAAGGTACGGTCATAACTGGGGGGATGAGGGTGAGACCCAGGAGTTAGAGGCAAAGGCCAGATGAAAACCTGAGTTGGCATCAGAATTAGCAATCGGGATGGGGTTGAAATCAGCATCTGGGGTTGGGACTGAGGTCAGAGTCAGGGACAAATCAGGGGCAGAGTCAAAGCTCACACGAAGGCTTGGAGGTGACAGTCTCCGTCAGCTTCCTGAAGTTCCACTCGGATGACCCTCCTCAGTAGCTTGTTTGGAAGTGGCTGTCGGTAGAGCTGAGTACAGCATGCAGTGCTGAGTGCCAGTGGGAATGCTAGGGGAACAGGACCATGTGTTCAGAGGGCTTCTGACCCCAAACTCCATCAGAAGGTTGGAGGCTGGGCTTCCTGGGCCCCTCTCCCTCCATCCCATTCACCCAAACCCGGGCCTTCTAGACCCCGACTCACTCACCTCCTCCAGGGTCTGGGCTCAGGAACAACAGGAGCAGCAGGAGGCTGCTGGTGGGTGAGGGCCCCTTCATGATGCTCAGCCTGGATAATTCCTTCTCTTTCCTCCTCCTTCCCTACCTTTTATCTGGGTGCCTTTTATACCTGGGGCACCAGGTGAGTCAGCCGCAGGTGAAGATGTATTGCTCATCTTGTGACATTCCTGGGCTCTAATTACCACAGACCCCTCCTTTTTTAGGACTGCCGTTTTCCATGGGCTCCTAAGTCCTGGGCAGAGAAGCTGGGGAGATGGGTTATGCACGTGGGGGCTGATGGTACAGTAAGGGGGGCAGAGGATCCACAGTGGCATCCAATGAGGACATTCACCCTCATACCTGTAGTTACACGTTCACAGTCACACCTCAGTCACTGGATCAACCTCACATGGTCAGACAACCCCAGACAGAATCATATAGCCCCAGTTATACTCAAAGTTGCACTCCCACACAGTTGTTTTTTCACAATCATCCCGCCACACAATCACACTAGCACACCCAAATTCTGATGGGGGCACTGTGGGTAGGGTGGGAGCACAGGGCAGGCTGGCATCAGCTTGCTTTCCTTTTCCCCTCCCTGTTTTCTGTCCTAGCCTGCTTGTCTTATCAGCAGACATTGATTGGAATGGGTCCCAAAAACCTTTTGGCCGAGTCGTCGTCTCACCTGGGCTAGTTACATTCAGAGTGAGAAGCTGGGAGAAGTCCCTTTTGGGTGGTAATGCGGTGCCTTGGGGATAACTGAGGTGGGGGTTGCTTTCCCAGGAAGATGAGACAGAGGAAGGATGAGGTAGATAAGAGCGCACATGCGGGAAGATCAAAGTTCTTTGGTGCCAGGTTGCTGCTGTCAAACAGATAAAAGACCCAAGAAATCTTACCTTCCTGTTTTTGCCAAGTCCTGTTCCAGAGATGCCAGCCTCTTACCAGCAGGGGCCTGGGGCTTCCAGTCCTTGGCTTCTTGAGACATCAGATTCCAGAGCTCAATTATCTCTCCTTTATTCTATTCAAATTCCTGTTTCTCTCTATTGTTGGCCTGGAAGATGCCCCCCACCCACCCCACGCCACCACACACACACACAACCAACCCTTACACCCTTTGCATCCCATACTCTTGCTGAAACCCCAAGCTCCCATCTCCTTCCTGTCCCTTCTCTTTTAATCCTGTATCCAGCCCTTACCTCCTCTTCCCCTTAATCCCTCCACCCCAATGCAAAGCTATGCCTCCTCTTCCTCCTCCTGTCCTTTCCAAGAAGCTGGGACCAGCAAAGGGTGGGGGCAAGCTGCTAAGTTTAGTGCCCTTGGCCCCTTGAAGAATTTCCCACTCTGTGTCTGGAGATTTCAACCCTCCTGTCCTGCTCTCTATGTGAAATGTAACCTGAGTCATAACTCAATAATCCAGCCCTTATCAGGTTGTTTCAACGATGCCGTCTGCAACCTTGTGCTCTGTGACCAGCTACCTACCCTCTATGGGGCAGGCCTACTCTTGGGACAGGGACTCACACTTCCCTGGGCATCTTCCTGCTGCACCAATCAGAAGGGACCATCAGTTCCCAGAATAGGGACTAATTCCCTCCCAGGCTGAACGACTTGAGCTTCTCCTCATGCTCCTGTCCAGGTTAAGGCTCAGAGGTCCTTCCCTGGAGTCTGTTTTGTGGATATTCAGGAAGTCTGAGTATCCTGAGGATTCTGAGGTTTAGGTCCAGGGTTGGACCAGGGTGCTCCACTTTGGTCACGGTTCTTGATGCAGACGTTGTGAGGAAATGCCTCAAGAGCCTACGTCCATTCTTGAGGGTGGCCACAACCCAGAGGTCACTCATCTTGGAATTTCTAATACCAGAGGCCTTACAGTCTTTTACCCACCCTCCAGTCTGGACTTGTGCCCCACAGCTTGGTGCAGCCACTAAGGCACCATTATCTTGTCACAAATCTTCATCAGCTGTCTGTCTGTCACACACCGTGTAGTCTTTCCCAGACCAGTCAGTCCAGAGGGCTTGGAAGGAAGAAACCAAGTCTTCCAGATATGTACCCATCTCTCCCCTCTGGCTTCTCCAAAGACAGGGCCAGCTATAGCCTGCTATGGCAGGGTTGGCCCCAGGCTAAAAGCCAGCTCTGCCCTCACTCAGAAACTGAGCTTTCTCTTTAGCTTAATTCTTGGTGCCCTCCCTGATGCTGGGGCGAGTCCCTAATTGAAAGCTGGTCCCCTAGGAGTCCCTGACCCTTCATCGCTTTAGGAACTAGTGGATTTCAGGCCAACTAGATGACAAGACAGACAAGGAAGGTAGGGAGCAGGGGCCACTAGGTTCTCCTAGGGAGGTAACATGTGGGGGACTGATGCCAAGAATCTTTGTACTTCATTTATTTATTTATTGGCTGTGCCACACTGGCATGCAGGATCTTAGTTTCCCAACCTGGGATGGAACCTGTGCTCCCTATGGTGGGAGTACGCAATCTTAACCACTGGACCATCAGGGAATTCCCTGATGTCAATTATCTTTAAACTTGGGATCAGACTGGAGGAGCCAGTAGCTGGGGTGTTAACTGTAGGAAAGACCTTCAACAGTTCTAAGTCATTCCCCCTATGGCAGGCTGACAGTACAGCTTCTATGAATCTTTCCCTCCTCTCACAGCCTACTTCCTACAACTATGGACTTGAAAACTATTTTAGATCCTCTCCCAGGTGAAGATTCTTCAGACACTTGGCAAAGTCCTGTCTAGGAGGAAGGTGGCAGCAGAGAGCTGGGGTTGTGAGAATTTAGGGATGCGGGGATCAGGTTGGGAGGAGGACCAGGTCAGGATTATTCAGTTCCCTCCATACAAGACACTCAGAGTGATGAGTGTGTGTGTGGCGGGGTGAGGGATTAGGTGGTGGAAGGCAGTCATTGATAGTAAGGGGAGGTTGATTCTCTTGAGGGACCCTTAGGAGTAATGGGAGCCTGTACACGGAGGGGCACTCTATCAGGGAGAGAGGCCCTGTCAGTAAGGAAACAGCCGGCGTGGAGAGGGGCTCCCAGCCCGAATGGCGGCAGCGGCGGCAGAGTCAGGAGGGCAGCACGGTGGCTCGGGTTTAAATCTTTAATGCACCGGCTGGCTGAGCAGTGGCAGCAGGGGTGCGGCGGGGGAGGCTGCGGCCGGAGCGCTGGGGAGCAGTGCCCAGGCCGTTTGACAGACAGCTCATCAGGCCCCGCAGAGGCTCCAGCTTCTGCTCCCGAGGGTGCGCCGAGCTGTGGGGCGACCCGACACTGGCATGAGATGGGGCGGGGGCTCCCAGCTTCCCCCCGATCGGTTCTCCCGGAGTGAGCTTCGCCCATTCCCCGGGCAGGTCCGCGGAATCGCAGCCCCCTCACCTCCGCTCCCTTCGCCACATGCGCAGCCAGGGGAAAAAGTAGAAGCAGCCCCAGTAGATCCTGCAAAGAGAAGGTAGAGCCGGGCGGGGCGGAGTGGGGCTGACCCCACAGACTCCGCCCCTTGGACGCCTGGCTCCTCTCTTGGAAGGCTTCGCCCCGCCCCCTAGAGGCGGTTCTCGATAGCCCACGCCCCTAAGAGGCCCCACCCCTCCCGCTTCTCCCGCCCCCAAAGAACACGCGCCCTCCCAACCCCCCAACCCCGGAGCGGCTTAGGTTCCTCCTCCGCAGAACCCCGCCTCCACTCACTCCTCCTCCGCCTCCAGCGCCACCTCGTATCTCCTCAATCCCGACATGTCCTGGGTTCCGAACGTCTCCTGGGGAGCGGCATGATTGGATCAAGAATTCCCCAACCCCAGGTCCCCTTCTCTGTCATTCTGTGGACAAGACTGACTTGTTCTCGGGTAATATGAGACAGGTGCCCTGGGAAGACTCGGGACGGGGCTGAAGATCTGGGAAGCACTAGACATTAAGGGATTGGGAGGTCGGTCATCTCGGGGGCATGGGGCATTTAGGTAGATAGGGCTTGGAGGTCATAGGGCCGGGATATTTGGGGCCCCGGGTGAGGATTTTCGGGGGATAGGGTCACCTGCAGGGGGGCTGAGGGGTCGGCGCAGCCTAAACGCCCACCCTCCCTGGCTCCACCCCGGAAGCAGACCTTTACGTTACGTCACAGTGACAGCGTCACGTTCTAGGGGTGGGGCTTACCTATTACCCGGAAGGGGCGGAGCCATAGCATCTCTTCGGGCGAGGCGGAGACCAGATGTCACACTAGGAGGTGGAGCCAGAGCCTAAGTCTAAAGATGGGAGGGGGTGGTGTGGGGAGAGTCGGTATTTATTATTAAGGTGCAGGGCACAGAGCCCTCTTTTATAAGGATGGAGCCAGATTTTGGAGCTCCACCCTGGGAAGACAGAGACCTCAGCACCAGGCAGCAAGAAAAGAGCTTTGGGACGCTGTCCTGTACTGTTTTACCAATCCCCTTTCCTCTCCATCTTGGCTTCTGCTCTGACAGTTGCCTTTCTTGTCTGACTCATTCTATATATATGGTACTGAGCAAAGGAGGAATAGGTCTCCAGAGAGAGCCCAGTTTAGACAGGCCAGGCTCTAGGAATACTTGTTGGTTGAGTGGCACGGGTCAACAGCCCTTCCTCTCTGAACTGAGACCTCGTTTCCTGACATTTTTGTTCCTGCAGTCATAACCAATATTTATTTAGTGACTGCTCTGTGCTGGGTAATGTGTGTGGATATGAGGAAACAGCAGTAAAGAGGACAGGTACAGATTCTGCCCTCAGAGAGCTTATCATCTGGGTTGGACCTGCACAGGGTGGGGTGGGAGTGGGGGTCAAAAGAGACAATAAAATCACATAGAGGAAGCTAACTGGCTGGGGGCTGTAGAGGCTATTCGACTAAAGGCAGGAAAGAGCAATTAACTTACTGTGGAAGGTTGGAAATAGCTGCCCTAGTTGGTCTGGGGAGTCTGGGAGAGAGCCTTGTGGCTGGACAGTATGGGAGAAAATGACCAGAAATGAATGAAGTAAAAGTTCCCTTAAGCTGAAGTGTGGAGAATGAATTCACCTCTCTTCTTCCCACCACCCCACACTCTTTTTGCCCTCTTGTACCTATCTTCCCCTCTTGGACTACATACAGACAGGTGACAGATAAATCCATTGATGCCAGTTGGAAGCATTGCAGTCTGGGCGTGGAGAAGCTGTGCCTTTACCACACTCATCCTTACTAATATTTGCTCTTACATCCACAGTGACACTCCTGTCCCCGCAGCCAAGTCATGTCTGCAGGAGGCCTGGTCCCCACTGCTTTGGTGATTCGCATCCATTCACTCAGATGCAGGGCTCTGTCTATTGTATAATAATTTGGCCTTTAGGCCAAATTAGGGAGACACTACATCTTTGGAATATCCCAACTAATACAAGTTCTTTGTTATTTGTGAGCCCTTTGGGTCACACCTGAATTTATGCTAAGAGATGAGGTGACTTGGGATAGAGGCTGGTCAGCAGAAAGACCAACCATATCATTGCAGAATTGAGGCTTTGAGCCAACCTGGCTGGGGAGATTGAGTTATGTCACCAACAATTCATTCTTTCCTATGTTTGAAATCTCAATAAAAATTCTGGACATCAAAGTTTGTGACCTTCCTGGTTGGTGAACACGTACTGTTGGCGAACAGGTACTGGGAGGGTGATGTGGCCTTTGTGTCTCCATGGGGAAAGGGCATGGGAGATCTGCATTGAAATCCTCCTTGTGTGTCTTTCCATTTGGATATTCCTGATTTATATTCAGTTTAGTTCAGTTGCTCAGTCGTGTCCCACTGTTTGCGACCCCATGAACTGCAGCACGCCAGGCCTCCCTGTCCATCACTAACTCCCGGAGTCCACCCAAACTCATGTCCATCGAGTCGGTGATGCTATCCAACCTCTGTCTTCCCCTTCTCCTGCCCTCAATCTTTCCCAGCATCAGGGTCTTTTCCAATGAGTCAGCTCTTTGCATCAGGTGGCCAAAGTATTGGAGTTTCAGCTTCAACATCAGTCCTACCAGTGAACACCCAGGACTGATCTCCTTTAGGATGGACTGGTTGGATCTTCTTGCAGTCCAAGGGATTCTCAAGAGTCTTCTCCAACACCACAGTTCAAAAGCATCAGTTTTTTCGGCTCAACATTCAGAAAACTAAGATCATGGCATCGGGCCCCATTCAGTTCAGTTCAGTTCGGTCACTCAGTCGTGTCCGACTCTTTGCCACCCCATGAATCACAGCATGCCAGGCCTCCCTGTCCATCACCAACTCCCGGAGTTCACTCAGACTCACGTCTATTGAGTCAGCGATGCCATCCAGCCATCTCATCCTCTGTCATCCCCTTCTCCTCCTGCCTCCAATCCCTCCCAGCATCAGTCTTTTCCAGTGAGTCATCTCTTCACATGAGGTGGCCAAAGTACTGGAGTTTCAGCTTTAGCATCATTCCTTTCAAAGAAATCCCAGGGCTGAACTCTCAGAATGGACAGGTTGGATCTCCTTGCAGTCTAAAGGACTCTCAAGAGTCTTCTCCAACACCACAGTTCAAAAGTATCAGTTCTTCAGCGCTCAGCCTTCTTCATAGTCCAACTCTCACATCCATACATGACCACTGGAAAAACAATAGTCTTGACTATTGCTTCCTGGCAAATAGATGGGGAAACAGTGGAAACAGTGGCTGACTATTTTTCTGGGCTCCAAATCACTGCAGATGGTGATTGCAGCCGTGAAATTAAAAGATGCTTACTTGGAAGGAAAGTTATGACCAACCTAGACAGCATATTAAAAAGCAGAGACATTACTTTGTCAACAAAGGTCCATCTAGTCAAGGCTATGGTTTTTCCAGTGGTCATGTATGGATGTGAGAGTTGGACTGTGAAGAAAGCTGAGCACCGAAGAATTGATGCTTTTGACCTGTGGTGTTGGAGAAGACTCTTGAGAGTCCTGCTTTATCAAAAACTAGTTGTGAGTATAGAACTTCTGAGTTCTACAAGTCATTCTAGTGAACTCTCGGATCTGAGTTTGAGAAACTCCTGGACTTGTAGCTAGCTAGTCAGAAATGCAGGTGGCCTGAGGACGCCACTTGTTGCTGGCATCTCAAGCAAGCTTGTTGGGATTGTGCCCTTAAACCTGTGGAATCTAATGCTAGATCTGGCTGGTTCATGTCTAAATTGAATGGCAGTTGAAAGAGCTCCTGGGCTTCCCTAGTGGCTCAGCGGTAAATAATCCATCTGCCATTGCAGGAGACACAGGTTTGGTTCTTGGGTCGGGAAGATCCCCTGGAGAAGGAAAAGGCAGCCCACTCCAGTATTCTTGCCTGGGAAATCCCATGGACAGAGGAGCCTGGTGGGCTACCGTCCATGGGGTCACAAAAACTCAGACAGGACTTAGCAACTAAACAACAAGAATTGCTAGCAGAATACCTTTCCACTGAATACACTCCCTACTCTCTCCATCTGTCTGGGTGAGCCTCTTTTCCCTTTCATAATTTGCTGTTCCCGTAGCTTCCCTGTTCCCATTTCCCACTGCTTGTCTTTAGCTCTGAGAATCTCAACATGCAACTTTTTGGACAAGGGAAGGGGACTGCATTGCCCTATTAGGGGAAGGTTTGCAGTGTCATCCTCTTGAAGGCATTTGAAAATCAATTTTTTTCTTTTAATTTATTTTGGCTGCGTTGTGCAGCATGTGGGACCTTAGTTCCTGACCAGAATCAAACCTGCGTTCCTGCCTTGGAAGCTCAGAGTCTTAACCACTGGACCACCAAAAAAGTCTCTTGAACTTCAGTTTTAAAGCTAAGGGTCAGGGCTTAGTTCAGAATTAGAGATCAGAGCAAGAGGGTTGCCTCCCTCTTTCTCAGGTTTCTGCTCACTCCTACCTCTTCTCTGCGGTCCTAAGATTACTGGAGTGGGAAAGATGGCACCCAGCTGGTCCCCTGGATTCCCTGAGGACAATCACAAGTAGCAGGTTAAGCCTGGAGAAAGTCTCCTCCCAGGTGTCCCTAAACCCATCACAGTGCCTACACATCCATTGTCTGAGACATATTCCTCTCTTGGCTGAGCAGGGCTAAAGCAAAGGTCCTTTGGAAGCAGGTCTAGGTCTCGGGGCCCTAGGCTCTACCTCCTGGCCCAGCCAGTACTGTCCCTCTCCCCCACTATTTCCCTAGGCTCCAAGCTGAGCCTAGGCAGCGGAAGGAGCATAAGGGCAACTTGACTTAGAACACCCCCTTCTGCCATGACTTCCCTATCCTCGGAATTGGGAGGGGATTTCTGAGGAGAGGGGCTGGTCAATTCACAGAGACACAAGAAAACTAGAGATGAAGATGGGGAGCAAGTGTTTCCCTAACCTGATCAGAGGGACCCAAGAGACAGACCAGAAGAGGAGACCTCTCAGGAGACATCAATTGTGGAGTGCTGTTTTGTTTCCCATTCCCAGCCCTAAAGCATATGTTGTGACAAACCTGTGGGCCCATTTTTGTCTTTCCGTCATCCATCCATCCATCCATATGTCTGTATGTCTCCCCATCTTTGTCTCTTTATTCGCCCATCTTGCCTTTCATCTATCTTTTCACATCTTCATCTTCATTTATTCATTTGTATGTTTAAATACTGGAAGGACTGATGCTGAAACTGAAACTCCAATACTTTGTCCACCTGATGTGAAGAGCCAACTCATTGGAAAAGACCCTGATGCTGGTAAAGATTGAGGGCAGGAGGAGAAGAGGGTGACACAGGATGACATGGTTGGATGGCATCACTGATTCAATGGACATGAGCTTGAGCAAACTCTATGAGGTCATGAAGGACAGAGAGGCCTGGTGTGCTGCAGTCCATGGGATTGCAGAGTTGGACACGGCTTAGTGGCTGAACAACAACAACAATATTTAACCATTATCCATCTATTAGTACATTCATTCATTTATCAAGTTATGGTAATTAATGTTTGTTGATACTTAAGTGCCATGCACCATGCTAAATGCTTTAAAACAATTTTCTCATGGCAGATCTCTGAAGTAGAATGCTAAGTGATATTTTTTGTTCATGCAGACATTTTTCTATACTCCTTTTTCTGGCTTCTTTAGAGAATTTCTCTCTCACTTCATGTGGTCCTGGTGGCTTTATCAGTCATAGTGTTCTGATCAGAGTAACTCATTGCCTGGCCACTGTAATATATTGAAAGAACTGAGTTTATGTCACAAGTACAGTTCAAAGCTTTGCATGAGATTTGATGTTAGGAGAAAGAGAGCCTGTATTTTGGATCACTTACTGTTACAGATTTAGACTTGAGGCTTTCAGTGGCCATATTTTCTGCTGCTAGAAGATAACTTGTTTATAATAGGAATAAGGCCCCCACATAAAAAGGATTAGAGAGAAATCAGGTTAAAAGATGGAGATAACATCTTTTGAATCCCTGGGTCCAACCAGGGCTGAAGTAGACTAAATCTTAATCTGTGATATGACATATTTAATTTTTTGCTTAAGCTGTCTTAAGTTGGGTTTTGTCATTTTCAACAGAAAAAGCCCTGGATAATGATCATTGTACTATTATCCCCATTTTACAGATGAGGAACTAAGACGCAGAAAGATTAACTTGCCCAATGTTTCACTGCTTATAAATGGCAGAAAACTGGTACCTATTTAGAGAAAAACTCTGATATACTACCTATATATGTCTGTCCATCTGTTTGTTCATCCATCCATCTATTGATCTATCCCATTTATTTATTTATCTGGTCACCCTTCAATGCTAAGACACCAAGGGCAATAAGACTTGTTAACTCCCATTTGAGGCTGGGTTTGGATCAGAGGTTAGTAAACCTTTTTAATAAAGGTCTAGATAATAAATAAGGTTTTACAGGCTGTACTGTCTCTGTAGCCCCAAAGTAGCCATAGACAATACGTAAATGATTAGGCATGACTGTATTCTAATAAAGCTTTATTTACGAAAACAGGCAGCAGGCTGGCTGGGCCATAGCTTGCCAATCCCTGATCTGGATCAATGGGGAAGATGCATACATTCTGTCATTGTTGGGAACATGAGTAAGGAATGGAAACCTATATCCCTTGCATTTGCCATTACTCATGTAGTGGAAACAACCGAATTTTTTACTCAAACTCTTGTATTTGAATCCAATTTTAGAACCCTGGACGGTCAAGGAAATGGGATCTGTAAAATGGGAATAATTTGTATCTTGTGAGGTAGTCCATGTGCCTGGCTCACCGTGAGTGGGTGTTCAGTGGTACTTAGGTCCATCCCCCTTTCTCATTTATCACCTCGCATGAATTACCAATATCAGAAGGCCTCTTTGTTTTTAGGGTGTCTGGAATGCAGTGGGGTTCGTTTAGTCTGGCTTGCTGAACTCAGGAGCTTCTAAGAATGAGCTTCAACTTCTAAGAACGAGATCTCATGCAAGTTATATAGATTAAGCTCTTGCATACTCCAAATTTCTTTTTAGTAGCTCTACCTCAACTATTTAAAATAAATAATTTTATTTATTTATTTATGTGTGGCTGTGATGGGTCTTCCCTGTTGCACTTGCTGTTTTCTAGTTTTGGCAAGTGGAGGCTACTCGTCACTGTGGTGCACTGGCTTCCTATTGCCGTGACTTCTCTCCTTGCGGAGCCCAGGCTCTAGGAGCACGGGCTCAGTTGTGCCTCACGGGCTTAGCTGCCCCGTGGCTTGTGGGATCTTTCCAGATCAGGGATCAAACCAGTGTCTTCTGGCAGGCAGACTCTTTACCACTGAGCCACCAGGGAAGCCTCTACCCCATCTCTTATCTGCACTGTTCCAAAACTATAACCAGCCTGCCAGTGCCTAGCAAAATAAAAGGCTGTCTAGTCAACAGTCCCCATTAGGACTTCCCTGGTCGTCTAGTGGTTAAGAATCCACCTGCCAATGCACGGGACACAGGTTCAATCCCTGGTCTGGGAGGATCCTACATGCTGCGGGGCAGCTAAGCCCATGTGCTGCAACTACTGAGCCTCCACATCTAGAACCTGTGCTCTGCAACCAGAGAAGCCACAGCAATGGGAAGCGTGAGCTCCACAACTAGAGAGCAGCCACCACTCACCACAACTAGAGAAGGCCCACGGACAGCAAGGAAGACCCAGCGATAGCCAAAAATAAAATAAATTTATTAATTAAAAAGAAATACCTTCTTTTATTAAGTCCACAATTCAGGTTATTACCCTGTTTCCCCAGTAGCTTTTTAACCTTTTCCTTCCAAACAAATACCCTTCTCTAAGAGGAAAGATTATGTCCATGTGTGTTTCTGTGCCTGCTCCCATGACAGTGTGTGTGTGTAATAATGTATGTGTGTCTATATGTGCCCTTGTGTCCACCCTGTGATTATGTACTTAAGTGTCTGTGGTGTGTCCTTGATAGATGTGAGTGGTTGGCTGTGTGACTGATTATGTGCCTGGATATGTGTGGGGGTATGGACATATGCATGTGGGTAAAGGTGACCCACCTGTGTGTTCATGTGTATGTGTGTGTACGCGCGCACGCACACACACACACAGAGCAGGCGTAAAATGTTAACCAGAGGAACTGTTTAATCCATCTATTGACCTCACATGGCCTGTAGAGGGCATCAGTGCATAGGGAAATGGGGAGTGAGGCTCCTGGCCTGAGTGCCAGCCTCCTGGGGCCTGCAGAGGGCGTCTCGTGTACAGAGAAAATGGAATGTGTGGCTGGTGGAAGTGGGGCTCTAGCCTGAGGAGCCTGGGCCCTCTTTATGCCAGAAAGAAGCTGGAAATGAGCAAGAAATCAGATGACTCAGCTTCTGGAAGTCCCCGATCCTAGGAAGGGGTCTGCTTCGCTTCTCCCCCTTATTCTCCAATCCCTCTATCCCTACCCAGAGAGTCCTGGCCCAGCCTACAGGGCAGAGGTGGCCCTTCAGTTCGAGTGTGGGTAGTTGTTGCACAGGACTTCTGGAGGTGATGGTACATCAGAAGGGGAAGGGAGTCTTGAGCAATCGAGCACCCTCCTCCCTTGACTCCTGCCCTCGGGAGCTTCATGTAAAGCCCCGACCAGGATTTCCTGAACACCCGCTCTCTTTCATTTTCTGTAGTTTGGGCCACTCTGGGCCCTAGTGTTTCTGGGCTTGAACTGAGCTTTCTCAGGAGATGTGCGGGAGACAAGGGTCTCTGAAATCAAGCAGAAGGTGGCCTGTGTGGCTGGTGATGGTGTCCAGAGCCAAGAAATAAGCAGCAGCAGCAGAAGCTCTCATGTTGCCCTTGAAGAAGCAAACTGCCATGTTGTGAAGAGGGCCATGGAGCAGGGAATTGCAGGCAGTTGTAGGAACTTAGGGCTTCTGTCCTAAAACCACAACCGTCAACACCCAGTGAATCTGGAAGAGAATTTCCGAGATGAGATGGCAGCCTGGCTGACGCCTGAGATCAGCCTGATGAGACCCCGAGCAGAGGACCCAGTTAACCTGTACCTGACCGTTGGCCCACAGAAACTGTGAGATAATACATTTGGGCTGTTTGAAGCTGCTAAATTTGTGGTGATTTGTTACACAGCAGCAGAAAACTAATATAAGAAAGAAATAATAAATTCTAGTTAAGCCTTAGGACTAGTTCCAGAACTACTGACTACAGCTTTTATTCATACTTCCTTCCTGGCTGTGTAATTCCTTATTTCTTTAACTGACTCCTATTTTCTTTCATCCCCCTTTATTCCATTCTTTTTTTTAAAATGAGAGGTTTATTTCATTTATTTGTTTATTTCCCTATTTATTTACTCTGTTTTTGGCTGTGCTGGGTCTTCGTTGCTGCGTGTAGACTTTCTCTGGTTGTGGCAAGTGGGGGCTACTCTCTGGCTGGTGTGCATGGCTTTCTCGTGGTGGTGGCTTCTCTTGTGGAGACCGGCCCGAGGGACCATGGGCTCAGGAGTTGTGGTGCACGGGCTTAGTTGCCCCCTGGCATGGGGAATCGTCCTGGAGCAGGGATTGAACTGGTGTACCCTTCATTGGCAGGTGGATTCTTTTATTTTTATTTTTGCCACTTTATTTTTTTAATGGAAGGATATTTGCTTTGCAGAATTTTGTGGTTTTCTGGCATACATCAACAAGAATTAGCCATAGGTACACTCATGGCCCCTCCCTCCTGAACCTCCTTTCCATCTCCCTCCCCATCCCACCCTTCTAGATGGTAGGTTGACTCTTTTTAAAAAAAAAATAAATTTATTTATTTTAATTGGAGGCTAATTACTTTACAATATTGTATTGGTTTTGCCATACATCAACATGAATCCGCCATGGGTGTACACATGTTCCCCATCCTGAACCCCCTTCCCTGTAGGTTGACTCTTAACCACTGAACCACCAGAGAAGTTCTATTCCATTCCTGAATACAAGTTGTTGTGGTGATATTACTACCACTCACCAAGATTCTGGTTTGCCTTCCCTCCTGGCAATGGCTCCCTTAAAGTTGGGCATGGGTGTATGACCCACTTTAGCTGGTGAAATGTGTACAGACATGGTGTGCGTCATTTGTGGACAGGAGCATTTAAGGAAGGGTTCCCCTTGCTGTCTTGCCTGGCTGGAGTCATCATGGAAACATGTGTTGATCTGAAAGAACCTGCCAAGGGATTGAAGCAGCCTGGAATGTTGAGCTGAGCCACCACATGGAGCACAGCTGTGCTAGAGATTGCCTAGACCCACCACAGGCCTGGTATGTAGGTGGAATAGAATTTTGTTGTGTTCAGCCACTCAGATTTAGATGTCATTTGTTATTGCAGCATCACCCAGCCTGTCCCAGCCAATCAGGTGTGCTGCTGGTGATCACCATATGTTGTAGAATAGGGAGATGAGATTATAACAAAACTAGAGGAGGGATGGATGTCATTCTGAGTTCTTGGATTTAGATTTGGCTTTTGCTGAAGAATGAATTTATATGTTGAAACCCTAAGCCTCAATGGGGTGGTGTCTAGAGAGAGGGTCTTTTAAGGAGTAATTTAGGTTAAATGGAATCATAAGGGTAGGGCTCTAGTCGTATAGGACTGTGGCCTTCAAAGAAGAGGAGGAAAAAGACAGATCTCTGCCCTGTGATGACATAGTAAGAAGGTGGGCATTGCACGCCAGGAAGAGAGCTCCCAAGAGAAACCTACAATGCTGGCACCTTGATATTGAATGTCTAACCTCCACAATGGTGAGAGAATAAATGTTGTTTAAGCAATTCAGTCCATGGTATTTTATTATGGCAGCCCAAGCTAAGACAGATGTGGCAATTGCCAAGGCGCTGAAGAGTCTATCTTTGGGGATCAGTGCATCTTTTTGGTTGTATAGACAAAAATGATCTTACATTAGATGATACCCTTAAAATGTTAAGTCTAGGGTTTGGGAAGAAGGATGCATGTTGTTGTTGGAAAGCCATAGGATGAACTATTGAGATATTTATCTTTTTTTTTTTTCCACTGCCCACAATCTTAACCCCTTTGTATGTTTGAGGGATTTCCTATTATATTAGTCTCAGTTATCAATAGAGCTTATCTTCCACTGTAGACTCCCCAAAAGATTACATTAGGCTCCCTGAAGCCCAAGATAGTATGTCTTGCTTGCTGTTGTACCACCAGCACCTAGAACAGTGCCTGGTATGAATAAATATTCTGACTTTCAGACAGTGATGTGGCATCACTTTAGACACAAGGGTTCACCAGGGCTGGGGCTCTATGTCATGGCAGCCTTTAAATCACGCTGCATTAACAGATACTCTGACCCTAAGGGGACTCATTGATCCTCTTAGGGCTGCCATGCCAGGAGGTGCCATTTATATGGGCTACATGCAAAAATGGTGTCCTTGTAGCAGCACATTGCTGCTGTCCTGCCTGACAGGCTGGGCTATTTCTGACAGGCATAGTATTTCCCAAGAGGAATGGTGTCCTGATAGTAATGAGGGGACCTTGACATGAATGGAGGTCTTGTCAGCAATGGGGACACCAATATGTATGGGATATCTGCCAGGATTCCTTAATTGATGAAGGGCTTTATAGTGCTGGGCCCCTACAGGTAGGAAGGGGTGCCTTCCTCTTGGGGGAGGATACTTGAAATCATGGTCTGACAGGTATGAGGTTGGCACGGTGATAGAGGTTTTGATGGTGATGGGTCCAGATTTCCAGTGAGTGTGATTCTGAGATCCAGAACTGTGGGGAGGTGGGGTGGGGTGGGTCCTGTTATCTGGCAGGGCAGTGTTGAAGCTTCTAGGGTTATAGCCGTCCTACTTTGGCTGGACTACTTTGCAGGGCAGCCCACATCTGCTTCCCCTTTGAGCCATGGAAGATTCAATGGTCCTAGGGATAGAAGTGGGGTGGGAGATCTGACTTCCCCATCCACTCTGATCCTCAGACTCCACCCTTACCTTTGTCCTCCTCCCCATCCTGCCCATGCCTGGCCCTTCAGGAGATGGAAGTAGCTGTCAGAGTGGCTCCTTCAGGAGTCTGATCCCACCCCTGCAGCCCTCAGATACTCTGCCCTGCAGGGGTTCCAGCAAGACTGGATTAGAGGCCCCCAAGAGGCCTACTCCCTCCAGAAGTCCTGCCCACGAAACCCCTAGACAGGCTCCTATCCCTGCCCTCTGGGTCCCAGCCCTGCCCTCAATTCCCCCTTTCATTTCAACGTTACCAGGTCCTGGCCTCTGCTACTCTCCTGGGAATGGAGGTAAGAAAATAGGCATAGTTGTAGCCTAAGCCCCTTCTCCACTCTCCACTCTTGGGAAAACTGAGGCCTGAGCAGACCTGGAGAACCTGTGCCCACTTTCTCCTGGATGCTCAGGGGAGGCTCCCCTTCTGCTGGAGAGGTCGGCCCAGGAGGCCTCCAAGGGGCATATCTGTCTGAGCTCTAGCACTGGGATCCTGCCCAAGGTCTCCAGCTTCTTCTGTCCTTTTTAAAATAAAATATTTATTTATTTGGCTGTGCCAAGTCTTAGTTGCAGCACCCAGGATCTTTAGTTGTGACCTGCAAACTCAGTTGCGGCATATGGAATCTAGTTCCCTGACCAGGGATCAAACCTGGGTCCCCTGCATTGGGAGCATGGAGTCTTAGCCACAGGACCAGCTACTTCTTTTGTGTTTTCCCAGCTCTTCCTAGGAAGCCAAGCCTTTCCATCCAATCTGGCCATCCCAGCTGCCAGCCCTCAGCTCAAGTGATACCTGCCAGGCAGACTTGGACTGCAGTCTCAGCTTTGCTACTCACTAGTCGAATGGACTCGAGAGCTCATTCTACCTCTCTGTGCCTCAGTCTCCTCCTATATAGAATGGGATGAGGGATCTCACCTCATAGGGTTGTTTGAGGATGCAGTGATAATGTACGTAAAGGACTCAGCTTAGAGTCTGGCCCAAAGCCAGCCCTCAAAGCAGTGGCTCTCGTGTTCTCTGAGGGCCCCTTCCTCAGACCTGCCCCTGCTGTATTATTGCCCATTTTTTACTTAGGAGGTGAGTCACCTCAGCGAGGTGGTAAGTGTGGGAGCTAAGAGTACAGATTCTGGAGCTGAACTTCCCAGCTGGGATCCCCCAGCTCTGCCACTTTACTGGCTGTGCAGTGTGGATAAGTTACTTAACCTCTGCACCTCAGTTACCCCAGCTACAACTTAAGAATGATACCAGCACTTGAAGAGCAGTGTCCAGTACTTAGTAAGCACTAGGGGTGTTTTAGCTAGTACTACCAAGCCAAGTCCTCCCACGCGGACAAAGAAAGTCTCAGGGACCATCGAGACAGTTCTCTGACCAGAAAAGTGCCTGTTTATTATGGCAGAGAGGCTCTTGGAGGAAACTCCCCACTTAGGAGTCTTGCTCCCCAGTGAAGTTCTTATTTCCAAGGTTTTCTGTCTGTTTCTGAGTTTCCCGGATGCCAGAGAAGAGGTTATGTGGTGGGGGCTTGCCGAGAAATTGAACACGAGATGTTGAAAATCTGATCAAAACCGTATGGAGCTGGCTCTGAGCAAACACTTAGCCATGTAACAGAGACAGCCCCGCTGTCTGGAGAACTGGATGTGCTCCAGGTGTGAGTGGTGGTGGGGTAATCGTGGGAAAGGGTCAAGTTTAATTCCATTGTTTGATAATCATTTGTGCCCTAGGCCTTGTTCTGTGCCAGGCTCTGGGCAGATCAATGTTGGCAATGGAGATGGACAGGCCCAGTCCTCTTCACTGGCAACTGTTTCATGGAGTGTTTTTTTTTTTTTTTTTTTGGCTGTTCTCAGCTTGTGCGGTCTGAGTTCTCTGATCAGGGATTGAACTGGGGTTCCAGCAGTGAAAGAGCCAAGTCCTAAGCCCTGGACTGCCAGGGAATTCCCCTGTGGACAGGAAGCTTTTTGTCCACCATATTCACCATTTGTTTTTGTTGTTCATTTGCTCAGTTGTGTCTGACTCTTGGCGACCTCATGGACTGCAGCACACCAGGCTCCCTTGTCCTTCACTGTCTCCTGGAATTTGCCCAAACTCATGTCCATTGAGTTGATGATGCCATCCAACCATCTCATCCTTTGTCGCCCTCTTCTCCTCCTGCCCTCAGTCTTTCCCAGCATCAGATTCTTTCCCATACCGTTCACCTCCATATTCACCATGGAAGTGGATAAAAAAGCTGGGAGCTCCTTGAGCAAGGATGTCAGGTCCCTTCAGGGAGATGTAGGCTGCTGGGACCACAGGCCTTCAGGTAGGGAGCTGCCACTCAGTTGCCGGCCTTAAACCCATAGCAAGTATCGTGTTCCTGAGAGAGGAAGGTGTCCACTTACAGGCAGGCAGCAGGCTCCCATATCCTGGTAAGGGAGCTAGAAGTCCACCCCATCCCTCAGAGAGAGAGCTGGCAGCTTCATCACTGTCATGCAGGCAGGTTGGCAGCTGGCCCTTCAGAACTTTGGGAGAAATAAAGTCTCAGCGTTTGTCAGTGGATCACAGTGAAACAAAACAGGTATCGATTAGAAGAAATCAGATGCTGAGAATTTTGAAGTGGATCTGGACAAGTCACAGACTGCTGGGCTAAGCCCTCCTGTGTCTGGCAGGGAGATAAGGGAAGAAGCCCCAGTGCCCAGGAGGGTTGGTAGCTAGGGATGGGAAAAAGAGGGAGGGAGAAAGCCAGGAGGGAGGACACTGGCTGGAGGAGAGCTGGGAGGGATTGGGCTTCCTGGAAATTCTTCCTCCTCCAGGTCTCCAGGGTCCAGCAGGGGAGTGTTCAAGCCACTTCACCAGCTCCTGGATTGGTTTCTCTCTTCCTGAACCTCAGGTTCGTTCCTAGAGGGTGGTCCCTGGGTCCCTGGGGAAATGGGGACCTTTCTGAATGTGCATGACTTTGGGGAGCCTGTGTGAGTGTTGGGAGAGTGGGTTAGCCTAAAACTCAAATAGTTGGGAATTAAGTCTTTTCTTGGAGTGACTCTTAAAAATTCAGCACCCCCTCCTGTCGCCCACACATGACAGATATGGGGAGGAAGGCCTTGGAGGGGGCAGTGCAGGAAAGGACTTGCCCGGATTTGCACAGTGAGGGGTAGAAACAGGACTGGGGAGTCGTGACCTGTTCCTGTGTCCCCTCCCCCGACAGTGGCAGTATCAGGGAGGTGGTGTGTTTGGGGGGGGCTCTGTCCTAGTAACACCTCCTCAGGACTCCTGCCCTTGCCCTCTCTACTCCATCTGTTTATTTTCTCAAGCCTCCAGAAGGAGAGTTTGTATCTGCCCCAGTGGCAGACTGAACTCCGCTTTGCTTCACTGGGAACTGAGGATGTGTGGGGATGTGCCCGGCTCCCACCTGTTTGTCCTCTGCCTGCTGCGGTGCAGGGCACAGGTCCAAAGGGATCTCTTGGGCTTCACGGTTGGCTGACTTAATGGATGGGTTAATGGATGGATGGATGAGTTGGTGGGGAACGGATGGATGGATGGGTGGAGTTCTAATGGATGCAGAGACAGCTAGATAGATGGGTGCATGGATGCATGAATGGATGGGTAGTTTCCCACAGGTAGCAGAGCCAAGTTTCCTGGCTATACCAGTTGTTCTTGCAAACTATCCCTTTTCCACCCACTCCTGTGTCTCCGAGGTTTTTTCAGGTTTTGCACACCCACTCTTAGGAGCAGAGGTGAGAAAGAAGCTGCTGTGCTCTCAGTCCAGTGAGGAGGGCTGGCACAACCCCCTCACCTCTGCTTCCCTCCCCTGTCTGCCCAGGCCTGCCCAGGTGTGCTTTGATTACCAGATGAGGTATATGGTATGGTGGTGGCCTCTGTTCCCAGACGAGGATGCTCAGTGTGGTGTACTTGCTGTCATTCCCAACCCCAGGAGCACAGACTTGCTGCTTCCTGGCAGACAAGCCCTTAGGGGCCATAGTCAGGAGACCAGCCAGCCTCCCCAGGGGACTTCCCGAGCATGAGGAGGTCATTCCTCCCAGAGGAGCCTTCTGGGATGTTCCACAAGTCAAGGGCTTTCACCTCCCAGAGCTGAGACTCCTTCCCTGCGACTCCACTGGTCTCAGTCCCTGGAGCCCATGTGGCTATGAAGTGGTGGTGGGTGCCCCCAAGCTGAATCTCCCAGCTCTGTGGCTGCTCCTTTTCCTTCCCTCTCCCACTCTGACCTCTGACTCCTAGATCTGCCTGTCAGTATCCCTGAGAAGCAGGGCCCCAGTATTGCCACATGGACCCAGCTGGGGCTGGAACTGGGTTAGACTGAATGGGCGACAGAGGAGGCTGGTTGGGAGGTGAGATTCTGTTTGGACAGATGGGCCCTCACTCTTGGCTGCTGAGCCTTTTCTTACATATTTATCTGTTCTCCAGATAAACATGCAGCGTGCTGGACACCAGGGAGACAAAGACAACCAAAATAGATGTGATCCCTGTTCAGGAAGGCGGACAACTAGCAATTATAACTCAGCATCTTGAGTGCTGCAAGAGGAGAGGAGCAGAGGGCCCTGGGAGCTTGGGAGGGAGGGAGGCTTCCTAACCTTATGTGGAGGAGTCAGGGAAGGCTTCCTGGAGGAGGAGTCATCCAGACCCAGATGGGAAGCCAGGCAGGCAGAAGAGAGAGAAGAGTGTTCCAGAGAGCGGGAAGGGTGTGGGTGGATGGGTCCTCCCCCACCAACCCCCCACCTCCAGCAATAGAGTTGGGCCCCTGCCCCTCCCCTAGCCATGAGAGCTGGTTCCCAACCACTCCCTTCCCTGCCCCCAGCAACAGCAGATCCCTGAGAGACCTGGATGCTTGAGCACTTGTCCTGGAGAGCAAAGACTTGGAGGCCTGAGAGAGTTTTGGGTCGTTTAGGGAACTGACACAGGTTTAGTGTTGCTGAGCCTTGGAGTGTGACAGGGCTGTGAGGGGAGAGGAGGTGGGGCCTGATCCTGGGAGCTTATCCTGAGAACACAGAGTGTTAGGTAGAACTTGCTCAGGCTGCAGAGTGGAAACGAATCCTGCCATTCTGTCTCCCCTTTCCTATCACAGTCCTCCCCGACAGGCAGCAAACACATGGCAGACAGACGGACTCGTGGGGGACCAGCTGGGCTTTATTGGAAACATTGCAATCTCCACCACACACATCCTCGCTCACACTCACACTCACAATGATACTCCTGCCCTGCTGCAGCCAGGCCAGGTCTGATGCAGGGGGGCAGGGGGCCCGGTCTCTCCCTTCTGGTCCTTGGTTCCCCAGGGCTTCAGTGATTCACATTCTGTTTCCGGAACACAGGGCTCTCTCTGGGCTGTCATTGGGTAACTGCTGGAACTCTTCTCTGGGGGAGGAAAGAGGCAAGGTCACGGACTGGGGTCTTGGGCAGGGGCTTAGAGGGAGGAGGCAGGGCTGGGGAGGGCAGGCTTGCCCTGGCAGAAATCTTCTTCAGTCTCCGGATGATGCGGCCCACCCATGGCTGGTCTGGGGGTGCACAGAGCTCGTGGCCTCTCTGCGTGGTGAACCTGGAGACAAAGGTCAGAGGTCAGAGAAAACAGAGGCCTGGAACCCAGTTTCCCAGCAGGCCCAGGTGGGAAGGACAGTGACTGGGGATCACATCTGGGAACCTATTTCAGGGACTTCCTTGCAGGGGTTTAGCTTGGCAAGGAGAAGAGAGATAAGGAGGTGAGGGTGGGTTTCACCAGGGGCAGATGGGGGAGGTGAGGCCAGACATGCTCCTCCTAAAACTCACACGACGGCAGGCAGCCTGCAGCCATCCTCAAGGAGCAGGTAGCGGTAGGCTCGCACCAGGAATACAGGGATGGGGCGCTGGGTCACAGACAGGCAGCAGTCTTCAGCGTCGTTGGCACCTCCCAGAGCTAGGATGGGATTAGTGTCAAGATACAGGGATCCTGAGGAGGTCATAGCCCTCACTGGTGTTAAGGACATCTGTCTGGGGGTGGTGGCAGCTGGACCAGATTAATCCTCATCCAGTATGCGCCAGTATGGCCCTGCATGTTACGCTGCTTCAGTCATGTTCGACTCTTTGCAACCCCATGGACTGTAGCCCACCATGCTCCTCTGTCAGTAGAATTTTCCCGGCAAGAGCACTGGAGTGGGTTGCCATGCCCTTCTTCAGGGGATCTTCCTCACCCAGGGATCAAACCCATGTCTCTTATGTCTCCTACATTGGCAGGCGGGTTCTTTACCACTAGCGCCACCTGTGGTTGCTAAATAAATTGAAGCACTATTTGCCAAGAACTGTTTTTCTGAGCCCCACAGATGACTTTCTGCTACCTGGATCACCCCAACTTCTCTCCCAAGTCCTTTTAACTTCCCCACAGGAAGTTAAGATGGAGAATTCATGCTGGTCACAGTGTCTGTGGGGGGATGAATGTGGGGTGGGGAACAGGCTGGGGGTAGGGTAGCAGCAGGAAAATGACATTAGTAGAATTTAGGAACTGTTAAAACTTTTGATCATTTAGCCCTGGCTCAGTGTCTCCTATTCTCCCCACCTTAAGCAAGTATAGACTGTTCTCTCCTGCCTGGGAAACTGAGGCAGGAGGCAATAGAGCCTGCAGAGAGAGAGGGAGTCATAGGCTCCGGATACACCAAGAGACAGACACACACTGGAATTTGGGGGCTCAGGTACACTCCCACTCGCAGGCACAGGGAGCCGCCAGGTTCACTGAAACATGCAACCCTGGCTCACAGGGTCCCTCACATCCAGTGGCAAGCAGTCTGAGCTCTAGACATCCTGCTCCGTGCTGCCACCAGCCCCGCCCCCGCCCCTGCCAAGCTTCCCCTCAGTCTTACCAGGGGTGACCCAGAGGATCAGCAGGCTGACGGCCAGCAGTGAGGCTGTCTGGAATGCCATGGAGAGTGAGTGAGTGGAAGGCTGACTGCCGGCGAGCTGTGAGCTAGTGAATTGGGCAGAGTCCCCGTGAAGTCAAGGCTCAGCTGGCAAGTGCAGGGTGTGAAGGGATCTGGGAACGTGAGTGTGGCAGCCGGAGGAAGCCGGGGCCTCCTTCTATTTATGGCCCGGAACTTTCACTTTCCCCACTCAGAAATCCCCTCCAAGTCCCGTCTGTGGATTCCCCTCTGGCCCCCTCTGTCTAATGGAACCTGACCCTGCCCCCCTCTCCTCTCTCTGTTTTCCTTGGCTTCAGCTCTAAGAACCCACTAAGCAGGCTGTAGCCTGGCTGAAAGCAGGGAGCCTTGTGCTGTCAGCTCAAGAGAGAGAGAGAGAATGAGAGAGTTCACACTGTCACCTATCCAGTGGTATTTGCATCATCAGCCACTGGATTGGCCTCCAGAAGTGATGTTTAGTTTCAAGGGACCACAGTGAGGAGGTGTGCCCCCTTCCCTGGGTTCATGCCTTTTCCTCACTCTTTTCTCTGTGGTTCTTGTCTCTGGTGCTGGTGGTGGTACAGAAGCCCCCCTGGTGTCCTCAGAACAACGGTGGAGCCGGGAGAGCCTCCCCAGGTCATCACAGTGCCTGCCCATCCATCATCTAGGAACCCACCTCTCCCTCGGGACAAGAGAGTTGAGAAGGAATGTTCCTTGGAAGGAGGCCCAGCACCCATTCCCACATCTCAGGCCCCTGGGGTTCGACCTCCTGACTCAGCAAGCACTGCCCCTTTCTCTAGTTACCATTTTCATGTGCTCAACACCTGGGTCAACAGAACAGCTGGATGGAGCCTGGCCTGGCAGAGCCCCCTTCAGCTTTCCCTTCCTCTGGATCCTGGGAACCAAGAGGGGATTTTTAAAGAGGGGGGGGCTGGCCAGCTCATATTCACACAAATCCCCAAATTTCAAGGAATAGACTGATGAGGAACAGGACAAGTGATTTCCCATCCTTAGGAAAGAGACCAGAGATAGACTAGAAAAGAAGGCCTCAAAAGAGAAGTTAATACGTGGGACACCCATTCAGCCATCCTTACTCAAGTCCTGGACTCTCTTTTGGATGGGGGAGTGTTTCCCTCACAAGTTTCTGACTTATTTTTCTTCCTACACTTGATCTTAGCCAAAAGGCTGCAAAGCGATCTTATTTTTCTTTTTATCCATTAATAATAAAGCAGTAGTAGTATTTCTGATTGTTTACTGTATGCTAGATTTTGTACCGAGGAGCTTACCACTATTACCTTGCTTAACTTTCCCAACAAAACTAGGAAGTAGCTATATTATCATATTATTATCGCCTTTAAAAACACATAAAGAATGAGGCTCAGAACACAAGTCACAAGGCAAGTCAGTGTCTTAAACCAGGTATTTTTAAGATTTACAGTCTTAAAACATTATTCAATTATTTTTATTTTTTGTTGCACTGGGTCTTCATTGCACACATGCTTTCTCTAATTGTGGCGCGT
Organism: Capra hircus; assembly: GCF_001704415.2. Taxonomy (NCBI): domain Eukaryota; kingdom Metazoa; phylum Chordata; class Mammalia; order Artiodactyla; family Bovidae; genus Capra; species Capra hircus. The sequence continues at coordinate 75,877,111 of NC_030815.1, forward strand.
CGGGGGTTACTCTCCATTGTAGTGTGTGAGCTTCTCGTTGCAGTGGCTTCTTGCATTGTGGAGCACAGGTTCTTCAGTAGTTGTGACCCACGGGCTTTGTTGCTCCACGGCATGTTCAGTCTTCCTGGATCAGGGATTGAACCTGTGTCTCCTGCATTGGTAGGTGGATTCTTATCTGCTGTGCCACCAGGGAAGTCCCAGATTTACGCGCTCTCTCTCTTTTTTGAATTACTTTACTATTTATTTGGCTATGCTAGGGTTTTAGTGGTGGCACCCAGGAACCTTCAATCTTCGTTGTGGCTCGAGGGATTGTGGCATATAGGATCTAGTTCCCGACCAGGGATCGAACTTGGGCCCCCTGCATGGGGAGCATGGAGCCTTCGCCTCTGGACCACCAGGGAAGTCCCAAGATTTACACTCTTTCCTCCCACCCCACACTGCCTGTCTACCATTGATCACGGAGCAGCGCAGGGGAGTGAGGCTCTATAGCTTGCATGCCTAGGTTGGAATTTAGATTCCATTACTTGCCAGCTGTGTGACCATGTGAAAAGTATCTAGTTTCTGTGTCTTAGCATCCTCATCTGTAAAACAGGAATCCTTCTGAGGATGAGGTAGTCTGAGCAAAAACCTTACTTTAGAGGCTGGTACACAAGAAACACTCAATATTAACCATTATTATTATTCTATTCTTTTATTCATATACCTGTCGATTCATCTATCTAACCATTTTTCCCTGAATCCTTATGGTGGTTCTGATAATTCTCTGTTGTCGCACCCCACTCCAGTCTCCACTCTGCTCTGCTCTGTTCCCTAGAAGGGTGACCTCTACAGACAGTATCACTCAGGATCCCTTATCCTTTAGCTTCTATTTGGGTTTGGTTCATGGCAGGCAGCAGCAGGAGATTGGTGGTAGGAGAGAGAGGTTGGGATGTGAATTCTCCAAATCCTTCATCTTGCTATAGTTCTCAGAGTGAATGATTTACTCTCTGGCAGTTGTTCTCAAAGAGCTGTCTTCCAGCAGCATCAGTGTCACCTGGGAGCTTGTTAGAAATGCAGAGTCTCAGGTCCTACTCCAGATCTACTGGAGTAATGGGTATTTTAATGCACCCTCGGTGACTCTGGTGCTTGATGGAGCGTGAGAACCACTGATCAACAGTTACAGATTATTTTGACTGGCTCCTCTCCATGGGTTTATCTCTAAGACTCCCGAAATAATGTTTCTTCCTCTGGCCCCTCAGGCCTTGGTGTGATGGTTTCTCGCTATTGCTAAACTCTAGATGCCTCACCATTCCGTGTTGGTTCCTTAATCCTGACTCCCATCTCTTAAATATCCCCTTAAGTGAAATCTTTCTGGCTAGATCTTTTTTTTTTTGACTGTGCTATCTGTTTCCTGCCAGCATCCTGACCGATACAGTGAATGGTACCAAAAGAGATCCCAGGAATACATTCCCAAAATGGGATCCTGGGACTGGGTTGCTCATATGTTTGCTGAGTCCACAAACCTCCTTGCATGACAAGAGAGGACACGAGTAATCTGCAGCATGAAGGAGCACCACCATCACTTAAGACTATCCCTAAGTGAGGTGTGGGGTGGGATGTTGATGCAGGGAAAGACATTAGGAGATAAATGCCTCGGTACTTAATTACTATGGCTTCAAATGGCGATTTCAAATGGTCATTACATACATTGTTAGATGGTCTGCCTGTTTCTAATTGTGCTGGCACAATTACATAAGGAAAAGAAAAGTTTAAGAACATGAAATTCCAATTTAAGTTATAGGTAGAGATTCAGACAACTACTGTGAAATTCTTTTTTGTTTTTAATTGATGTATAGTTGATTTACAATGTTGTGTTAGTTCCTGGTGTACAGCAAAGTGATTCAGCTATGCACATGTATACAAAACTGAATCATTTTCATATTCTTTTCCACTATAGATTATTACAAGGTATTGAATATAGTTTCCTGTGCTGCCCAATGTCCCAAATGATGGAATTTGTAGCAAGCCATTTTAGGAGACTTGCCATGGTTTGGACATCCTTTGGCCCAATTTCCTGTCTGTCTACAGATTAAGCATTTGCCTTGTGCCTTGTCCTTCAAGGACTCGGGGTTTGCTATAGGGCTTCCCTGGAGGGCAGCCAGCATCTGGGCATGGCTTGTCTCTTTCCTTCTCTCCCTTTCCTGGGCCTTGGCCTCCTTTTCCCGCTCTGTTATAAAAGGTATTGGTGGCTTTCTGGACCATTTCATCTAAAGAGGCAGCAGGGTTCTGCTGCTGTAGCTGTTGTAACTTTATCCTGATGTCTGATGTACACTGGGACAGGAATTTGTCCTTTAAAATCACCTGTCCCTCATAAGAGTCTAAGTCCAGATTGTTATACTTTTGGAGGGCTTCTTTGAGACTTTCCAGAAAGGCAATGGGGTTCTCATTGGACTCCTGAGTTATTGCTGGGACCGGGCACAGTTTCACAACTGATAGACTTCCTTTTATTTGTGTCGGTGGTCTTCCTTAGGGGTGAGTCTTTCTGAAGCCTATCTTACCCAGTATTGTTGCAACCTGAGAGCTGGGTGTCCCTGGGTCAGGGTGCAGATCCCCAGGCAGGTTGAGGTGTGACAACCTCCTGGGGACCCTAGGCAGGTTGACCTTCTGGGACCTTAGGCTGGAGTTGGGCATCTCCAAGGTCTTCAGCGTGACTAGTGCTGGGTACGATTAAGGGGCTGTAATCTTAACTCACTGCCAGTTTGTCTACATGGATGGGAATAGATACCATGATGTAAGGTAATCCAAGTGTGTGCCCTGAGACTGGGAACCTGGCGAAATAGCCATAAGTCTTATCCTCTGCTTGCTCTGAGGTTCTGTAAGTCACTGATTTCCTCCCCTAGTCCTCCATAAGAGCAGTTTAGGGTGTCTCCAAAGGTAAACATTTCATTGTCATAGATGCACTCTAGGTAATAACAGAAGTAATGACAAAGGAGTGGGTTATCTGGTCCTCTTAGGGGCATTAAGAGTGCTTTAATAATAAGCTGGGTGGAGCAATGCTGCCTACAGAGGGGGCAGTTAGTAAGTTGCAGGAGTTAGTAAGTGGCTTAAGAACAAATTGATAAGAGGCAACAGACCAGATGTTCCATAAAAGTGGAGTGGAGATTTGATCCAGGGGTATGTTTGTAACTTTAGAAGATGGGTGGTAAGTGTTTGGGCCCATACGGCCTACAGGCCTAACTCCCAAAGTGGCAAACATTATCCCTGGAAGCCCAATTGCCCTTGAAGGGATGCCACCAGCAGACGGACTCCTAGCAAGCCTTGTGTGCTGTCACCTGCCCTGGCAGGTCCACTGAGAGGTGCTGTTGTTGCGCATGTTGTAGGAAACATGGAAGGTGAAGGCCTGAATATCTAGAGGGATGGATATTATACAGTATTTTCCTCCCAAGATCAGCTATTTTCTGGTTGTCCCGCCAGAAGATTGTAGATGCAACACTGTGGGCCCTGACGGGGCTCAAGAATAGAGCATGAAACAGGACAGAAGGGGGGCGGGGCACAACTTTTGAAAGAATGACATAGCCCAAGAACATAACATAAACTCGTTAACTTCACATGGGTTCAAGATGGCAGTCAAGTCAAATTCAACTAAACCTGGATTCTCAGTCTGCAAGCTAAATGCCACACCCAGAGGCACTAACAAAAGACCAAGGAGTGGGTGGTTCCCCAATTGCTGGAATAATCCTCCTACTCATTAGCATATGAAATCACCCAGCTTACAAAAACTAACCACACATTTCATGGTCGCCACCCTACGTCCTCTGTGATGGCACATTTTGTGGACTGTGCTTCTCTCTGAATTTGAACAAATCTACCTCTTACCTATCACTGTGTCTCTCACTGAATTCTTTCTACAATGCGACATCAAGAACCTGAGCTTTATTAGGTCCTGAAACCAGGCGCCGTGGGTTTTGACTGGGTGTGAGTCCTTGCCAGACGTGACTGACTGACCAAGCACAGCACAGAGTCCCGTGCCACGTGAGTTTGAACCCCAATTTTAGGTAAACAGCTTCAAACACAGTTTTCAGAAGTGGAAAAAGAATGGCCTGCCCAATACTTTGTAAACAGTGGCATAGATGGAGAGAGGATCTGAAGGACGGCAGGAAAAAGCAGTGGGAAAAATGTGCTGAGGAACCGACTTTATAACTTGCTGGAGAAACTGCTAAATGCCTGACCTGTGCCCACAGTTTTCATTGGCTTTATCCTTGGCACAAAGGAGATTAAGGACAGAAGAACCAACAGCTACTAGGGAGCAGAGAATAGTGGAGCCTTTGGGACACACTGGGGAGTAGCTCCTGCCAGAGTCCCTCAGTTGCACCCACTGCCACTAGCCTTTTAGCTGGGGGTTCAAGGAAACAAGAAATGAGAGATTGTAAAAGAATTAAGATTTTGTTAGCCATATGTCCTTCCAGCCATAGGGGCGAGGACCTTCTACCTTAACTGGAGGTCTTCTGGAATCTGAGACTGAGCTGTATAAGCTTTCTGCCAAGTTTGTTTTTTTGTTGTTGTTGTTTTGGTTTCCAGCACACTAGGCTTGTTACTTCCACTGCACTGGGTTTCCTTTGTGTTCAGTTTCCACCACGTGAGTTTTGCCAAGTTGGGCTTCTGCTGTGCTTGGTCTCTGCCTAACTGGGGCCGAGTTGAGGTCGTTTCGGCCAGGTTAAATCTGAGTCATGGCACCAGATATGTCGAGGAAGTGTGTGATTTCCTCAGTTCTGTCTTGCCGCAGCAAAGATTTGAAATGGTAGGCCAGTGTTACAGCTCAGTTACAGCTCAGAGTTTTATTCAGCAAGCAAAGGATACCCTCGAGGCGTGAGGACAGGCCAACTGGAAAGGAGAGGCCTCAATCCAGCTTGGCTTCCTCTTTTTATATGTTTTGTCTCCTCCCACCTATAGCCTGCCCTGTGCAAACTGGGCTAGCCAAGAAGGGGGCGTGTTTGTTTCACCTGAACTTCTCACTCAGAAAAAAGTGGATTTTCTTTTGTTCCATTTTCATGGTCTTTTCCCTTTTTTTTGTCTTTTAGCCATTGCCATTTTGTACTCCTTTTTCCTATTCTAACTACCTAATAGCTCCAAGAACAAAAGCATACTCACTGAAGGAGCTATAAGAACTTGTCAACTGTATTGGGAGAATCCTGGGGACCGTGAGGACAAATTTATTGATATGGATGCTCTTATCCAGGATTTGGGTATCACTGTATTAGCCGAGAACTTGGGAATGGTGTTAATAATCTATTACGTTGGTTACTGGAAGCTTGGACTCAACAATGGCCTGTGATCATGAGGTTGAGATGCTAGAACCTCACTGACATACTGTAGAATAGTCTTCCTCAAACTGTGATGTGCATACGACCCACTGGGGGATCTTATTAAACTGAAGATTTTACTTCAGTAGTTCTGAATGAAGTCCGTGATATTCTGTTTCTAACAAGCTTCTAAGTGATGCTGATACTGCTGGTCTTCAGAATATACTTTGAGTAGCAAAAGAGAGGAAGGGGTGCAAAGATTAGACAGATGGGAAAGTTGGAGGGCCCCTCTTTTTAAAAATTAATTAACTTATTTTAATTGGAGGATAATTCCTTTACAATATTGTGATGGTTTTTGCCATGTGTCAACATGAATCAGCCATGGGTGCACATGTGTCCCCCATCTTGAACCCCATCTCTCCCCTGCCTCCCCACCCAATCCCTCTTGGTTGTCCCAGAGCACCGGCTTTGAGTGCACTGCTTCATGCACTGAGCTTGCACTGGTGAACTGTTCTACATATGGTAATACACATGCTTCAGTGCTGTTCTCTCAAGTCACCGCACCCTTGCCCTCTCCCATATAGTCCAAAAGTCTGTTGTTTATGCCTGTGTCTCTTTTGCTGCCTTGTATATATATATGATCATTGTTAGCATCTTTCTAAATTCCATATATATGTGTTAATATACTGTATTGGTGTTTCTCTTTCTGGCTTACTTCACTCTGTATAATAATAGGCTCCAGTTTCATCCATCTCATAGAACTGATTCAAATGCGTTCCTTTTTATAGCTGAGTGTTGAAAAGCAGAGACCTTACTTTGCCAACAAAGGTCCGTCTAGTCAAGGCTATGGTTTTTCCAGTGGTCATGTATGGATGTGAGAGTTGGACTGTGAAGAAAGCTGAATGCCGAAGACTTGATGCTTTTGAACTGTGGTGTTGGAGAAGACTCTTGAGAGTCCCTTGAACTGCAAGGAGATCCAACCAGTCCCTTCTGAAGGAGATCAACCCTGGGATTTCTTTGGAGGGAATGATGCTGAAGCTGAAACTCCAGTACTTTGGCCACCTCATGCGAAGAGTTGACTCATTGGAAAAGACTCTGATGCTGGGAGGGATTGGGGGCAGGAGGAGAAGGGGACGACAGAGGATGAAATGGCTGGATGGCATCACTGACTTGATGGACGTGAGTCTGAGTGAACTCCGGGAGATGGTGATGGACAGGGAGGCCTGGCGTGCTGTGATTCATGGGGTCACAAAGAGTTGGACACGACTAAGTGACTGAACTGAACTGAACTGAATATTCCATTGTGTATATGTACTGTAACTCCCTTATCCATTTGTCTGCCAATGGACATCTAAGTTGCTTCCATGTCCTAGCTATTATAGACAGTGCTGCAATGAACATTGGGGTGCATGTGTCTCTTTCAATTCTGGCTTCTGGAGGGCCACTATTGTGTGCAACCACTAACTCTGAAGGGCCCAGGACAACAATTAGTTCTTCAAGGCCATAAGAAAAGTATTGGTGATGGGAACACTAACTTTGAAAAGCACTGTAGTGGTTTCCTTGGTAGGCAGGAGATGAGAGTGAGAGATATTCTCTTAGGACTGGGCAGTCTTATTTTGAGGAGAATGATGGAATCCTTGAGTGGTAGAGTCCATATGTTCACCTTCTGAGCAATAAGATGAATGAAATTACTAAATAAGCTGCAAGTGTAACTGTGTGTGTGCGTGCGTGTGTGTGTGTGCACACGTGTGCATGCAAATGCTCGGCCACATCCAACTCTTTGCCACCCCATAGACTGTAGCCCATCAGGCTCCTCTGTCCATGGGATTTTCCAGGCAAGAATACTGGAGCGGTTTGCCATTTCTTACTCCAGGGGATCTTCCTGAGCCAGGGATCTAACCTGTGTCTTTTGCATCATCCTGCATTTGTAGGCAGATTCTTTACCACTAGGGCCACTTGGGAATCCCAAGCTGTAGGGATACCTGTTAATCATTGTGCTTTGAGCATGAGGATCTGTGGTAGCAGTTAATTGATCATAGTGTTCCTCCGAATGAAATAGATGGACAACTTACTGATGTGCTACTTGACTCATATAAGTGTAAAATGTCTAGTTCTGGTAGGGAGAAATCTGATTCAAATTGTATTGTGGATTTAGAGTCTTTTGCCCAGTTCCATGACTTAAATCAGTTCCCGAGACCTGACGCCCTTTGATCGGGTGTTGGGGGGGCGGGGATGGTGAGTGGTGGGAAGGCCTGAGTCTTTTCACAGGTGGACTCTATAGATCTTTCTCAAAATGTGATCCTTGGGCCAGCAGTATTGGCATCATCTGGGAACTTGTCACTTCTTGGGCTCTGCCCCAACTCTACCGAGTCAGAAACTCTGGGAGTGGCCTAGCAATCTGTATTTTAACAAGCCTTTCTGATGGTTGTTTTTGATGTATGCTAAAATTTGAGACTCACTGCTCTAAGCCTTCCTTTCCCAGGGAGATCTGTAACCATTTGCCAGAGTGACTATGAATAGAGGAACAGAAAATATTCAGATCTTTGGGTATTTTCTCATGTTAATAAGAGTCTTAGGGACCCAAAACCCCACTGTGATCCACTAGTTAGAATGAGGGTTTATGGAGTTGAGGTGACAGAAGGATCTTGATCCAGGTTCATTTCACATGAGACTATAAGACTTATCCAGTGGTTATTTCTTTAGTTGTGTTAGTTTCTCAGTCGTGTCTGACTCTGCTCCTCTGTCCACCAGAATTCTCCAGGTAAGAATACCAGAGGGGTAGTCATTCCCTTCCCCCAGGGGAATCTTCCCGACCCAGGGATCAAACCCAGGTCTCCTACATTGCAGGCAGATTCTTTATCATCTGAGCCATCCTGGAAGCCCTCAGAATGTATAGTGGAGATAAGTATGCTAAATGATTAGCAAAGTCTGCACACTGGTTCCTTGACCATGGAAGGAGGAAAATTATGGCAGGAAGGCCATGTGAGAGTCCTTTGAATGGGGCCTGTCTCACCACATTCCCCACTACAGTAGTAAACTTAAAGCAATGCTTTGTTGCTAGATAAGGTGCATAGATGAGAGCACCTTCAAAGATTTAAAGAGAATTTGTATTGCCTCCAATTAAAGATACTTTGGCATACTATAGCTAATAAACTAGCATGTGTCTTATTTCTGTACCAGCTACTTAAAAACTGATGAAATCCATTCCTTTCCAACTGTAATGACAGAAATGCCCCTGCATTGTTTACCTCAGGGATATGTCGGCTTTCCTGATCTGACTATCATAAGATAATCTGGGTATCCCTAGGATATCAAAATGGTCCTTTAAACTGATGGCATTAAGTTTACTGGTGCATAAGAAATAGCATTTGCCTTAAATGCTTCAGTAAGACCTACTACGTATGACAGAGGGAGAGAAATAATCTTCCAAAACTTCAGGATTCTGCCACGTAGGTAAAATTTCTAGACTGTTGGGTGGCTCAGTGGGTAAGGAATCTGCCTATAGTTCCTTACAGGGAGACATGAAAGATGCAGGTTTGATCCCTGGGTCGGGAATATCCCCTGGAGAAGGGCATGGCAACCCACTCCAGTATTCTCACCTGCAAAATCTGATGGGCAGAGGAGCCTGGCGGGCTGTAGTCCATGGGGTCAACAGAGTTGGACACGACTGAAGCGACTGAGCACACAGCCTAGGAAGTAGGGAGGAGCTGAGAAACAGTGATCTGGGGAATGGTGCACCTTCATATGAAGAGGCACAATGCTTAAAGAGAAGCGTGGATTTGGGAGGCAACATCTATCCTATTTAGGAGTAGTACAGCAAAATATTTATTGGATAGAGCACAAAGCCGGTAGTTTTGATTGAGGCCTAGAGCAAGGAAGGGGTCTGTAGCAGATCTAGGCTCTGGAGAAATTTGCCTGGCTACTTAAGCCTATGACTTGTAAATCTAATGAATTTTAGATGGTCTGTGGCAGAGAAGGGTGCTGTAGGAGCCCCAGTAGGAGGCTTACAGCTCTACTTGAAAATCAGTTTCTGACTTGCCACTGGACCCTGGTCTAAAACTTAGGCTATAGTCTAAAACTATAGATCACCCAGTGGCAATACAACCTAGGGTGTTATCTATAGCAAATTGTATAGTTAGATGTGCCTGATAGCATTCTACTGTCAAATGAACATTGTACATTTGAGATCAGGCCTTAGAAGTTTCACAAGGCATGGATAAAACATGGATGGGTGCCTCAGATTCCTACTTGTATTGTTTTCTACCTCTTCTTCTGATCATATTTATGCCTTCATGGAGAAATTTTCTATAAATAGTTACTATAGAGAGAAAATTCTTGGTCTTGATTTTCAGATGGGTCTCTAAGGTATGCTGGCATCAGTTAGAGATAGATGGTTGCTTACCTTCAGGGGTGGCCCTGAGAGACAGCAGTGAAGGGAAGTCTTCTCAGTGGGCAGAATTTCAGACAGTGTAGTTAATGTCACTTTGTTGGGAAGGAGAGGTGGCCTGAAGTTTGGAGCTATACTAATTCATGTACAGTGGCTGCCCACGGTAACCCTGCCCTCACATCTGTAAATAGACACTTCACTCAATTTTTAAAAATTAAGCCTTTTGGGTCATGCCGTTTATTTCCCACCAAGATCTTGTATGATACAAGAGTATCATGCTGAGCTGGCATTAAACTTTCAATTACGTTTTAATACTCTCTTCCTGGAATTTCTGTTGGGAAAGATCCTGAGAATCAGCAGCAAAATGTGAAATAGTGAAATAATTATATACAAGGGATTTATACCACATTCATTCAACAAATATTTATTGAGGGCGTCTTATGTTCCAGACTCTGTTCTTGGCCCTGGGACACAACAGTAAACCAGAAAGATTCCTGCTCTTGTAGAGTTTTTATTCTAATGAAGGAAACCAGCAATAAGCAAACAAGAAAAAAAAAAAAAAGTATGTCAGATGGCAGTAAGTGCTATAAAGAAAAATTAAGAGGGCCAGAGGGATAGGGAATATTGGGGAAGATGGCCATGGAAGTCTTTTCTGATTACATTTGAGCAGAGAGCTCATCTGAAGTAGGTGAGGGAGAGAGCCATGTGGAGATCTGGGGAAGATGCTCTGTTAGAGAAAATAGCAAGTGTGAAGGTATTGAGGCAAGAGTGTATCTGAGGAATAGAAAGGAGGCCATTGTTATGGGAGGAAAGTGAGCAAAGAGCAGAGTGGTAGGAGATATAGCCGGATAACAATATGGGACAGATATTGTAGGGCTTTTTAGGCAATTGCAGAATTTCTGCTCTCTGAAATGCGTCGGGGAAAGCTTTGGAGGGTTTTTAACAATGACATGATCTGGCATGTGTTAAAGACTCCCTCTGGCGGTCAGATGGAGGATAGACCAAAGTGGTGCAGAAATGGAACCTAGAGACGAGTTTGGAGGCAATTGCAATAATCCACGGAGGACACGAAGCTGCTATGAGTCGGTGAGAAGCGGTTAGATTCTGAAAATATTTTGAAGTAGAGCCGAAGAGCTCTGCTGAGGGGTTCAGCACAGGATATGAGAGAAAGACAAGAAAAAGAGAAAATAGTGCATAAGACACCCTCAATAAATAAACGGTTTTGGTTTGAGCAACGTGATGGTTGGGGTTATATTTATCAACATGTGAAGAGTTGTAGAGGAGTAGGTTTGTGAAAAAGTCAGGAGACTTGTTCTTTTTAAATTTTATTGAAATATAGTTGACTTAGAATGTTATGTTAGTCTCAGGTATACAGCTAAGTGATTAGGTTGTATATATATGTATGTGTGTATGTATATATATATGTATATGTATATATTCTTTTCCACTATAGGTTATTGCAAGATATTGAATATAGTTTCCTGTGCTATACAGATTCTTGTTGGTTATTTATTTTGTATATAGTAGCATGTGTGTTTGGGGGCTTCCCCAGCGGCTCAGCGGAAAAGAATCTGCCTGCAATGCAAGAGACATAGGAGGCATAGGTTTGATCCTGGGTCAGGAAGGTCCCCTGGAGGAGGGCATGGCAACCCACTCCAGTATTCTTGCCTGGAGAATCCCACGGACAGAGGAGTCTGGCAGGCTACAGTCCACGGGGTCGCAAAGAGTTGAACACAACTGAACACAACATGACTTAGCTTGCAGATGTGTTTTAATCCCAAGATCCTAATTTAGCCCTCCATCCAGGAGTCTTGCTTTGACTTTTTAAGATGAAGCTGAAGTTTGGACATATAAGTGGAGATGTTAAGTAGGTAGTTGGTAGTATGAGTTTAGAGTTCAAGGGAGAGATTCTAGCTGAAGATAAAAATTTGGGAGCATATGCATGGTAGTTAAAACCTTAAGACAATGAGATCAGCAAGGGAGTGAGTGTAGACAAAAGGGGTCAAGTTCCAGGGCCTGGAACCCCCTAGCACTGGCAGATCGGGGGGATGCAGAGGGATCAAGGAAGGTGACAGCTGTCAGGTGTTGTGATGGTACCCTCTATAATGGCAAAAAAGTGAGAGGACACAGGGCCTGTGTGTGGAAGGTGTTAAGGCACCAACTTCCCAGTCATTGGTTTAAATGATCCAGTGAAGGAGGGGGTGGGGCTGGAGGGCGGTGGGTTTGTAACAGTGTCTACCATACATCTAGAATGTGCTTCATGCTTCACCTATTTCAGTCTTTTCTCAGCCAAGTGACCTTTGTGGTGATCTTGGTTTAGTGTTAACTCTGGGCAAATCTCCCAGCTCAGGGTGGCTCATACTCTTTCAAGGAGCCCACTCGACCTTCATGCTCCTGGTGTGACCAAATCCATGTCCCAGGGGTCGCAGATCTTGGGTGGAGGGCACTCTAGTCACTGGGCAGGGGAGAAAGCTTGCGGGACCGGGGAAGTCAAACAAGGCCATGGTAGGAGTGGGAGCAGAGGGGGTTAGGGATTGTGGAAAGGAGCTCCATTAGACACTTAATAAATGTTTGTTGAATGGATGAATGTGCATATGTGGCTGAGCGTGACTGGTGTGCCTGTCACGTGTGTGTGTGTGTGTGTGTGTGTGTGTGTGCGTGCGCGCGCGCGCACACGCGCTGCGATTTTGTCTTCACTTCTGCGTGCCCGATGTGTCTCCCTTCCCAGGTCTGCAGAGGGCGCTCCAGCCTGGGAAAGGAGGCTCTGGAGAGAGCGCCGCTGATGCTCTAGCAAGGGCGGGGTGCGGCCGCGACCAGGCAGGGTCCTCAGTGAGACTCGGAAGAGCGTTGGGTCCAAAGTCCGGGGGCCTGGCACGGCTTCTGGTGCTGTCCCCTCTCCAGGCCCCCGCTGGTCCCCGAGGCCAGGGGTCCCGGGGCGCGGTCGGATCGTGCGGAAAAGAGACTCGGGCTGTGCGCAGGACCTGCAGCCCTGGGGACCTTGGGTCAGAGTGAGCCTGGGAAGCCCCCCGGGAGGCGGTTACCCTGGGCTGAGCACAGCGGCCATCTGGCCAAATCTTCGCCACTCGGGCCACTGAACCCGCAGGTACCGGGCGGGGCAGACCGGGGCGCGTGGGCAGCGGGAGGCTAGTGTTGGTGAGGGTCTCCCCCACCCCAAGTATTCTCGACTTATCCCTAGTCCAGCTTCAACGTGGAGGACATGGTCATGTTTGTCTTAAAGTTTAAAGGCTGAAGAAAATTCACTATGTCTCCGGAACTTCCTTCGCAGCATAAATAACCCGCACCTAACGGATTCCTTAAACCACGTAATTACTGAACTCTGAGAAGTGTTTCTTTCTTTAACGGAGGTTTTCTGAGCGCCTCTGTGCGGGGCTCAATGCTCTGTGCCGGAGGATGAAGTGCTTTCACCGGGACAAGGGCGGAAAAACGAGTTTGTCTTGCTCATCAGTGCACACAGGAATTTCTGGCCTAGCATGAGACAATTTGAGGAAAATAATTAAAAAAAACGATCCCAGAAAGATGAAGAGAACAGTTGAATGTTATTCAACTCATAAGCCTGTTTGCCTTTAGAGGACCAAGGACCGCGGCGACGATGCTGCCTCCTGGTGGCGGAGTCGGGCAAAAAAGCCGAATGAAGTTTGACATCCGATATACCCCACAGTTCAGTTCAGTCGCTCAGTCGTGCCCGACTTTTTGCGACCCCATGAATCGCAGCACGCCAGGCCTCCCTGTCCATCACCAACTCCCGGAGTCCACCCAAACCCATGTCCATCGAGTCAGTGATGCCATCCAACCATCTCATCCTCTGTTGTCCCCTTCTCCTGCCCTCAATCTTTCCCAGCATCAGGGTCTTTTCCAGTGAGTCAGCTCTTCGCATCAGGTGACCCAAAGTACTGGAGTTTCAGCTTCAACATCAGTCCTTCCAATGAACACCCAGGACTGATCTCCTTTAGGATGGACTGGTTGGATCTCCTTGCAGTCCAAGGGACTCTCAAGAGTCTTCTCCAACACCACAGTTCAAAAGCATCAATTCTTCAGCACTCAGCTTTCTTCACAGTCCAACTCTCACATCCGTACATGACCACTGGAAAAACCATAGCCTTGACTAGAGGGAACTTTGTTGGCAAAGTAATGTCTCTGCTTTTTAATATGCTGTCTAGCTTGGTCATAAGTGTCCTTCCAAGGAGTAAGCGTCTTTTAATTTCATGGCTGCAGTCACCATCTGCAGTGATTTTGGAGCCCCGAAAAATAAAGTCAGCCACTGTTTCCCCAACTATTTGTGGGGTATTGTGAACTGAAATTGGTGCCTGCTGCTCAGGTAAATCACAGGTGGAGTTCGTTTAATATTAGACTAAAATTTATTATTAGCACAATCTATGTCTGTAAAGCAAAAGTCTTCAAGAATATGTCAGCAGAGTTTCCCTGGGGAGTTTTGATTTGCCACCAGCTGGGAAATGGATGTCTTGAAGAAAATAGTTTTCAGCTTCTTGACATAGCTAGCACAGTCTCTGTAGGGGAACTGCAGAATAACGGTTACTAGGAGGATTCCAAATATAGGCATTAGAAAAATATTTGGCCATTTCAGCATCCATAAAAATGGGAATTCACTGGTCAAGATTGATACCAAAGGAAAGAAACCCTGATTTTTTTTTTAAACAAAACAGCATTACTTTGTCCCCAAACACTAGAAGAAATAACACTCAGATGTGGGAAAGGAAAAGAACTTCACAAAAGAGGTCAGTGGAAGCTGAAGACATTTAGTCACATGTAAATAATTAAAGCTAGGAAACAAATTACTTTTGAGCTTTCATAAATAGCAAGGATAGATCCAGTTTCGCTGACCTTCCTATGCCTTAAAGCAGGATAGGAGGTGCCAAGTACGTCAGTTGTGCTGTGCTGGTAGCTCATAATACCCCATTTTTAATTTTTAAAAGGAAGAAGTCAAAAGAAAGTTCCTGTCATTGGTAATCATGTCCCTCTAAAGGCTGTGTTGATAAGTAAAGACTAAAGTAGTGGCTAGGCAAAGTGTGGCCCAGGTACCATAGAGGGAGGGGGGTGTTAAGAAATCTGGTTGCTTAATTTGGCATTTGTTTCTGAGGTTGTTAAGACAGTTTTATTGGCTGTAATTCTGGGAAATCTTACTCGCCCCATCCATCCTTTACATTTGTGTCAAAGGGGCCCTTTTTACAAAGGAGTGAACCAGGGGAAGCAGAAAGTTTAAGGTTTTGAGGCAACACTGACAAGGAACTGGCCCACCATTTCATAAGTGTGTGTGTGGTTGTGTTATCATTTCATGGAAGAGATAGTGCTAAAAAATCATTTAAAAACATGGTATCATTAATTTTCCGGATAACAGTGAGGATCATTTATTATTAGACAATTGTAATTGTCTATTAAGGGAAAACCAGGATTCTGGGGATTACAATGAGTTTTCATGCTTATGGGATGATGGTTTTATACATTTTGGGGAAGAATGATGTTGAGAATTTTTTCCTTTTCACATTTCTAGTAAAAGCCATTGATTGTCTTACTGTTGAACACTGGCATACTGTACTAGTATTCAGTAAAATATTTTTACTGTATGCGTGAGCATAAACCTGGAAATCCTCCAAATTTATAATTTCATTTTATGCTTTGTACTCATTTTTTTTACACTGAAATGTTTACTTATCTAAGCAGCAATCTTTTGGAAAGTTTCTTTTGTCTCCCCTCTCATTTATATTGTTGTGATTTGATGCCTTTATAAACATATACACACACCAGAGACATTTACTATAGTTTTAGTTGGGACTCAGGAAGGAGTGAAAATAAATGCATGTGTTTAATTTGCCATCTTTACCCTGAATTCCTACTTGTTTTTGAATTCAGTGGTATTGATCTTTCCCCCTTATAGTTTGTGTTTTATGGCTTTATGTTTAAAAAGTTTTTTTCTACCACAAGTTTATAAACACATTTATATTTTCTTTTATAACGTATATTTTAAACATTAGGTCTTTAGTCCTGTGGTAAAATGTTTGAAAAATATTGAGGCTGTGATAAAGGGAAAAGTATAGGTATTTTAAAAAAGAAAGAGCAATTAGAATCTTAAAAAAAAAGCTGAGTGACAAAAGGAGAGTAAGCAAAGTATGTACTTTTCTCTGCAATGAACAATATTTACATGGTCATTATAATGTAAATTATGATCATTGCCTAATTGTAGTTGTTCAGTTGCTCAGTCCTGTCCGACTCTTTGTGACCCCATGGACTGCAGCATGCCAGGCTTTTCTGTCTTTCACCATTTCCTGGAGCTTGCTCAAACTCATGTGCATTGAGTCAGTTATGCCATCCAACCATCTCATCCTCTGTTGTTCCCTTCTCATTCCTTCAACCTTTTCCAGCATAAGGGTCTTTTCAAATGAGTCAGGTCTTCCCATCAGGTGGCCAAAGTATTGGAGGTTCAGTTTCAGCATCAGTCCTTCTAATGAATATTCAGGATTGATTTCCTTTAGGATTGACTGATTTGATCTCCTTGTAGTCCAAGGGATTCTCAAGAGTCTTCTCCAACACCACAGTTCAAAAGTATCAATTCTTCAGCACTTAGCCTTCTTTATGGTCCAACTCATACATCCATACATGACTACTGTATAGTGGTATAGGTGTTTTTAGAGGATAGAGTGATGGGGAAGAGGGTTGGTAAGAGAGCTAAATCTTCACTTTTTATAAAAGGAAGTCAACTGATAACTTTAAAAATAAGTAAATTAAAAAAACAGAGGTATGAACAAAGCATTTAGATGTATGGCACTAACTCCCAGAAGAAGTAGCTTAAGAGTTGAAAGTTGCAGGAAATCGTTGTTCAGAATAAGTGCTTTGGTACTTTCTGATTTTATTAACCATGAGTATGTATTATTTGGTTTTTTTGAATGATACATCTTATAGAAAGAAGAAAGAACAGGATAGTATTGCCAAATATGAAGGCAGAAAAGGAGAGTAGGGACTCATTCTCTGATGAGATAAATATTATATTGCATGCCTACTCAGGGCAGGGCTTGAGGCAAATACCAGGTATGCAATGTGGTAGGATAATTTGGTGAAATATGAAGCTTTGTTTTGCCTGTGTTTTTCTTTTTTTCTCTTTTTGCTGATCATTTTCTTTTCTCTTTAGAGCAAGCGAGGATTTTGGTAGGGCTTTGGCCACCTCATGCGAAGGGTTGACTCATTGGAAAAGACTTTGATGCTGGGAGGGATTGGGGGCAGGAGGAGAAGGGGATGACAGAGGATGAGATGGCTGGATGGCATCACTGACTCGATGGACGCGAGTCTGAGTGAACTCCGGGAGTTGGTGATGGACAGGGAGGCCTGGCGTGCTGCAATTCATGGGGTCGCAAAGAGTCGGACACGACTGAGCAACTGAACTGAACTGTACTGAGAGTATCAGCACTCTGATGTCAGAATCCCTTTTACCTTTGTAAAAATCTAAAGTAAACCTGGGAAGAGGTTTTACCTTGGAGGGACTGAGAAAAGGGAGGGTTTTGGAGAGAATTCCTTAAGACTGTGGAGGGGATTGGTGTGTATGTCTAGCCACTGTGGGCAGTGGGCTCTAATCCCTGACTGGGATGAAGCAAGTGGTAGGACCTGAGTAGATGGCTCTGAGGGGTGTCTGGGGAAGCCAGGACCAAGCCCAGAAGCTCTCACAGCTGAACTCCTGTGGCTCAAATGTGGCACAGAGCTATGAGTTGGAGAGTCCAAGACCCAGGGAGTTGTACCTGCTGGGAACACAGGGGTCACGGCATTCACTGGTGAGACCAATCTCTTGATGGGAGAGTGTCAGGGGTATGTAGGAAGCCTCCCCTGTGCCTTGCTATTTCTTTGACCTTTGTACAGCCCTTGGCAGATGGGATCCTGAGAGTGCCAGCCCTCCAGTGCAGGGCCTTGGAGAAGGTTCGTTGGAAGAACATTTTATATTGTGTCTTTGGCCCTGTCTTGTGGCTTGCAGGATCTTAGTTCCCCAACCAGGGATGAACCTGGGCCCTAGAAGTGCTGAGTTCTAACCAATGGACTGCCAGGGAATTCCTGAAAGAGCATTTTAAAGTGCAGTAACTCTTGCACATCTGAGTTTGTAGACTAAGATCACACCTGCTGCATGATGATAGGTAGGGAGCAGCCCCTGTCTTCACTGGCCTCAGGAGGAGCAGACAGCAAATATTTTCATGACTTGATAAGCGGTTAAGTGCTCTGGCATGCTCAGGCCCCAGAGGAAGAACAAGGGGATGCGGCAGACACCTCTAGCTCCTTGTCCCCCTCCTAGGACCTGTCCCCTCCTTTCTCACTTGTCCTGGCCTCATCTAATGGTCTCTCTCCCCTCCCTCACCTAACGGTGAAGTGGGGAATTGGAGGGTCTCTGCTCTGGGAAGGAAGAGGTATAGGAGAGCCAGGCTGGAGACTTCTTGTAGAAAAGGCTAATTTACATCTGATTTCTGGGGTTCCAAATACCTGTCACTGGAGACTCACTCCATGGCCTCAAGAGGTTAAAGTGGCTAAAGTACCCTGGACCCCAGGGTACTCAGCTAGGGAAGAAAGGAGAAAAGAAGGGACAAGGAGGATGCATTCCTAGCTGGAAGGAAGCTGAGGCAGGACTCTAGAGTCCAGGTAGGAACAGAGAGCACATAGCCCCATCGGGCAAGGAGGAGAGGCCATGCACCCCACTTCACTGTCAGGGTGGAAGGGAATCCTCTGGGGTCTTTGGGAGGAGATGGGAACTCTGCGTAGGGCAGGTTCCAGAAAAACTTGTGTTTGACTGTGTTATAGGCGGGCTCAGGCTCCCACCTCCCTCCAGTATGCCAAAAGGCAAGGGTGGACAGCCTCTGGTGAAGCTGAGAGTGAGAGTGCTGGGCGGAAGCAGGGTAAGTGGTCTCTTCAGGGTCTCAGGAGCCTGCAGAACCATTGAGGATGTGTGTCCTGGAGCCACCATCTCTCCATGGGCAGGGATTTCTCCTAGACCCGGAGCAGCCCAGCTCCTACCCTGCCAGTCAGCTTCTCTTTTACTGCCTGCAGGTCTGGGCACCTGGGAAGCAAGGAAAGTCTTGGGGCGGGCAGGAACATAGAATTTTCCCAGCCTGAGCTCCTGATTGGGACCCTAGAGTGTGTGACTCCCCGCTGTGGTGACAATGGCTTCTCTGCGGACACAAACACACAGAAACAGAAACGTGGGAAGAAGGCCAGAATGGCTGTTTATTCAACTGGGTATAAGTCATATTTACAAAGGAAAAAAGAGCTGGGTAGTGTGTAGTGTGGAGCAGGGTCAGGTCCAGGACCCTGGGTGAACTTTCCTCAGAGGGACAGGCCTGCTGCCACCTCTCACACTTCCTAGGGGACATGCCCTTCTCTGCGTCTCTAGGCCTGGCCTGATGTGGGCAGTGTAGCCGTGCAGGGTAGGGTGGGAATACAGAAGGGGTGGTTGAAGCTGGAGAAGGGGTGAGGCAAGGCCAGCATGAAGCGGCTGCTCTGGGGCCCCCGAGTCCTCCCTCTCTCCTAGCCTCTCTTGTCCCTTTGGTTGGGGCTCCAAGCCCTAGTGAGACTGGTGGGGACCTCCTGGGCTCCGGGCTGGTCACTGGGCTATGGCCCTTTTGAGGTCTCAGTCCTGGGAGGGCAGAAGAGGGGTTTGAGGGCATGATCGAGGCTCTCCTTCACCTCCCTCCCCCTGTCCCTTTAGCTCCCTTACCTCTTACAGCCTTTGGAACCCTTTCCCTTCTTGCCAGACTTGGGGGCCCCCTTGTCCTTCTTACAGTCCTGGGCTGGTTTCCGTGGGGCTGATGGCTTGTCCAGACGCCGCATCAGGTTCTGCACCCAGTCATCTTTAGGGTCTGCACATAGCTCTGGCTGAGAGCGTTTCCGAGGCGAGAACCTAGGGTTCGGGGGTTAGCAAGCCTGTCCTAGTCTTGCCTATCATGCCCTCCCACTTAGCTGCTAGCCTGCACCCACCCTGTGTACCTACTTACAGGATAGCTGGCATAGCGCAACCCAGGCTTATGTCCTGCCTCCGGTAGCTGCGGACAATGTTGGCGGGAATCTTCTTTCGGCTGTACGTGAGGCAACAGTCCTGTGCCCCTCCATCACTGCCTGTGGGTGGGGTTCGCAGGGAGTGAGAGGCTGCTTATAGACTCCTACCCCAGGCCTCTCTAGCTCTCCCCCCACCCTGCCCTCCTCCCCCGCCAGGCAACTCCTTGATACCTTGGACCTGGAGGATGCAGAAGGCCAGAGCCAGGACAAGGATGCTCAGGACCAGTGACTGAGGCATGGCCGTGGCAGCGCTCAGGCGAGGTGGGCAGTTTCAGTCTGGGGGGCCGTGTGTGGGCTAGGACTGGTGTGCTGCCTGCCTATTTATGCAGGCGGACACTTTCGCTTCCCCCATCCCTAGGCACTCAGTCCAGGCAAGAGTAGGAATCTCCCTCCTTCCTTCCTGAAAGACACTCAGATCCTGTCCTGGCACCCAGCCTCACTAGTATGCGGAAATGAAAACTTCACACAGCTAGTCAGTCCCCAAGCCGACCCTGTCTCCTGCTCAATAAAAGTTGAATCTGAAAGGCCCGCCTTCTGTTCCCAGCCCCTGTTCTGATGGAGGCTTTATCACCTCTCCTCTGGAACACTGTGATTGCCTCTTCAGTTCACTCCAGGCTCCATGTTCTTCCATTCCTTCAAGCAGACTGAGGACTGTTACTAAAAGACAAATCTGATTAATGAATTGTAAGAGTTCTGTATACATTCTAGATAATAGCCCCTTATCAAATATATGATTTGCAAATATTTCCTTCCATTCTGTGGGTTGTTTTTTCACTCTCTTGATATCTTGATAGTGTCCTTTGATGCACAAAAATTTTAAATTCAGTTGATCTAATTTTTCTTCTGTTGTCTGTATTTTTGGTATCGTATTTAAGAAAACATTGCCAAATCTAAGCCCTTGAAGGTTCCCCTTAGGTTTTCCCCCCAGCATTATTGAGATATAATTGACAAAACTGTATATGTTTAAAGTGTACAATGTGATGAGTTGATATATGTATATATTGTGAAATAATTACCACAGTTAATTAATACCTCCATCACTTCATGTAGTTATACTTTTTTTTTTTTGTAGTGAGACAGTTTGAGCCCTACTTTCTTAGCAAATTTCCAGTATAGGATAAATGAAAGTTGCTCAGTTGTATCTGACTCTTTGCGACCTCATGGACTGTAGCCTGCTAGTCTCTGTCCATGGAATTCTCTGGGCAAGAATACTGGAGTGGGTAGCTGTTCCCTTCTCCAGGGGATCTTCCCAACCCAGGGGCTGAACCCAGGTCTCCTGCAATGCAGGTGGATTCTTCACCGTCTGAGCCACCAGGGAAGCCCACGGTACAGTATTGTTAACTATAATCACCATGTTGTACATTTGATCCTCAGAACTTACTCATTTTATAACTGAAACTTTGTACCCATTAAAACATCTCTCCATTTTCCCCAGTCCCTGACAACCATCATTCTACTTCCTTCTTTGTATTTGACTTTTTTGTTGATTCCCCATATGAGTGGCACCATACAATATTTGTGTTTCTCTGACTTATTTCACTTAGCATAATCCCCTCCAGGTTCCTTCTTTTTCTTATGGCAGGTCTCCCTCTTGTTGTGTCCAGCTCTTTGCAACCCCATGGACTGCAGCTTGCTAGCCTCCTCTGTCCTCCATTATCTCCTGGAGTTTGCTCAAATTCATGTCCATTGAGTCAGTGATGCTATTTAACCATCTCATCGTCTGTTGCCTCCTTCTTCTTTTGACTTCAGTCTTTCCCAGCATCAGGGTCTTTTCCAATGACTCAGTTCTTTGAATCAGGTAGCCAGAGTATCGGAACTTCGGCTTTA
Source organism: Capra hircus (assembly GCF_001704415.2). Lineage (NCBI taxonomy): Eukaryota > Metazoa > Chordata > Mammalia > Artiodactyla > Bovidae > Capra > Capra hircus. Next base: position 75,898,657 of record NC_030815.1, read on the forward strand.
GCAGCAGTCCTTCTAATGAATATTCAGGGTTGATTTCCTTTAGGATTGACTGGTTGAATCTCCTTGCAGTCCAAGGGACTCTTGTCTTCTCCAGCACCACGATTTGAAAGCATCAGTTCTTCGGCACTCAGCCTTCTATATGGGGCTGAATAACATTCTATTGTGTATATATAATCTTATATATAATCACAAGCTTGTTTTCTACTTAGGCTGTTTCCCTAACAGACATTTAGGCTGTTTCCATATCTTGGCTGTTGTGAGTAATGATGCACAGAAAATGGGAGTGCAGGTATTACTTGGAGGTAGTGATTTCACTTCCTTTGCATATATGCCCAGAAGTGGGATTGCTGGATCACATGGTAGTTCTATTTTTATTTTTCTAAGGAACTTCCATACTATTTTCTATTATGGCTGTACCAGTATACTTTCTCACCAGCAATACAGAAGTGTTCTCATTTTCCACACCCTTTGGAGCATTTGTTATCTCTTATATTTTTGATAGTAGTCCTCCTAACAGGTGTGATGTCTCTTTCTGGTTTTGATTTGTATTTCCCTGATGATTAGAGATATATTGAACATATTTTCATATATCAACTGGCTATTTGTGTATCTCCTTTGGAAAAATATATTTTCAGGTTCGTTTCCCAGTTTATGGTCAAATTTTTTTGTTTTGTTTTGTTTTGCTATTGAGTTTTAGGAGTTCGTTATATATATTTCAGGTATTAACCTTTTATCAGATATATGGTTTGTAAATATATTTTTCCTATTTCCTGTGTTCCTACACTGCCCTTCGTTTTTGTTGATTCTTTCTTTTGCTGTACAGAACCTTGCTTATTTATTTATTTTAAACAAGAGCCAAGTTTTAAGTTTGTTCACTTCTTGCATTTGAAGTACTTCTTGATGACATCCTTGGTCTGAAAATCTTTGCCATAGTTCTTAACCACTACACAGTCGCAACCAACCACTTTCAGGGTTTTCCCTTTCCATCAGTTTTACAGAGGCTTACCCACTCCCCTAGTTTCTTTTCTTTTTAAATTGGGGTATAATTGATTTACAATGTTGTTAGTCTCAGGTGTATAGCAAAGGGAATCAGTTATACATATATCCACTCTTTTTTTGAAAGAGTCTTTTCCTGTATAGGCCATTAAGAATATTGGGTAGACTTCCTTGTGCTATACAGTAGATTCTTAATTAATTATCTGTTTTATATATAGTAGTGTGTATATGTCAATCCCAGTCTTCCAGTTTATCTTTCCCCCGCTTATCCTTCCCCCGCTTATCCCCTGGTAACCATAAGTTTGGTTTCTACATCTCTGACTCTACTTCTGTTTTGTAAATAGGTTCATTTGTACCCTTTTAAAAACTGTTTATTTATTCAACTGTGCTGGGCATTTGAGATCTTTAGTTGTGGCACACAAGATCTTCAGTCTTCATTGCGGCATGCAAATTAGTTGACTTTCAAAGATTTAGTTGTGGCATGTGGGATCTTTTAGTTGTGGCATGCAAACTCTTAGTTGCAGCATTTGGGACCTAGTTCTCTGACCAGGGATCAAACTTGGGTCCCCTGCTTTGGGAGTATGGTCCTAGCTAGTTGACCACCAGGGAAGTCCCTGTACCCTTTAAAAAATGTCTACATATAAGCAATATCATATGATTATTTGTCTTTTTCTGTCTGACTTACTTCACTCAGTATGACAATCTTGAGGTCTATCCATATTGCTACATATGGCATTATTTTGTTCTTTTTAATGACTGAGTCATATTCCATTGTATATATGTACCATATCTTCTTTATCCATTCCTCTGGTGATGGACATTTAAATTACTCCCAAGTCCTGGCTATTGTAAATAGTGCTGCAGTGAACATTGGGATGCATGTATCTTTCCAAATTGTGATTTTCTCCTGGTATATGCCTAGGAATGGGATTGCTGTGACATATGGTAATTCTAGTTTTAGATTTTTTTTAAAGAAACTTCCATATTGTTCTCCATAGTGTCAGTATCAATTTACTTTCCCACCAACAGTGTATACCCTCTTCAGCATTTATTGTTATAGACTTTTTGATGATGGCCATTCTGACAAGTGTGGGTTGATACCTCATTGTAGTTTTGATGTGCATTTCTCTAATAATTAGTGATGTTGAGCATCTTTTCATGTGCTGTTTAGCCATCCATATGTCTTCTTTGCAGAAATCTCTATTTAGATCTTCTACCCATGGGGTCGCAAAGAGTCGGACACAACTGCGCGACTGAACTGACTGACTGACTGACTCACCCATTTTTCAATTTTTTTTTTTTTTAAATACTGAGCTGCATGAGCTATTTGTATATTTTGGAGATTAATACCTTGTCAATTGCTTCCTTTGCAATTATTTTCTCTCATTCTGAGGGTTGTCTTTTTGTTTTGTTTGTGGTTTCCTTTGCTGTACAAAGCTTTTACATTTAATTAGATCCTGGTTGTTTATTTTTGCTTTTATTTCCATTGCTCTAGGAGATGGTTCATAAAATATCTTATTGTGATTTATGTCAAAGAGTAGTAGTCTTCCTATGTTTTCTTCCAATAGTCTTATAGTGTCAGTCTTACATTTAGGTTTTTAATCCATTTTTAGTTTATTTTTGTGTATTGTGTTAGGGAATGTTCTAATTTCATTCATTTACATGTTGCTGTCCAGTTTTCCCAGGACACTTATTGAAGAGACTGTCTTTTCTCCATTGTATGTTTCTTGCCTCCTTTGTCATAGATTAGGTGACCATAGGTAGGTTTATCTCTGGACTTTCTGTACTATTCCACTGATCTATATTTCTGTTTTTGTTTCAGTACCATATTGCTTTGATTACTACAGCTTTGTAGTATGGTCTAAAGTCAGGGAGACTGATTCCACCAGCTCCATTTTTCTTCCTTAAGATTACTTTGGCTATTTGGGGTCTTTTGTATTTCCATACAAGTCGTAAAGATTTTTTGTTCTAATTCTATGGCTGCATTAAATCTGTAGATTGCTTTGGGTAGTATAGTCATTTTCACAATATTTGTTCTTCCAATTCAAGAACATGGTATATCTCCTGATCTGTGTCATCTTTGATTTCTTTCATCAGTATCTTATAGTTTTCTGAGGTCTTTGGCCTCCTCAGCTAAGTTTATTCCTAGGTATTTTATTCTTTTTGTTGTGATGGTCAATGGGATTATTTCCTTAATTTCCCTTTCTGATCTTTAGTTGTTAGTGTATAGGAATGCAAGAGATTTCTGTATTAATTTTGTATCCTGCAACTTTACCAAATTCATTGATGAGTTCTAATAGTTTTCTGGTAGCATCTTTAGAATTTTCTATGTATAGTATCATGTCCTCTGCAAACAGTGACAATTTTACTTCTTCATTTCCAATTTGGATTCCTTTTGTTTCTTTTTCTTCTCTGATTGCCGTGGCTAGGGCTTCCAAAACTATGTTGAATAATAGTGATGAGAGTGGACATCATTGTCTTGTTCTTGATCTTAGAGGAAATGCTTTCAGTTTTTCATCACTGAGAATGATGTTTGCTGTGGGTTTCTTGTATATGGCCTTTATTATGTTGAGGTAGGTTCCCTCTATGTCCACTTTATGAGGAGGTTTTTTTTTTAACCATAAATGGGTATTGAATATTGTCAAAACCTTTTTATGCATCTATTTCCCTAGTTTCTTATTGTCATCAGTCTTCATTAGGGCCTCAATCAACTTGACATATGTAGGTTCATCATAGTTGGATGCAAGATGGGCATGGCACTGGTCTAATGCTTTGCAACTTTGCAAACTCCATGTGCTAGGCCATTGTGATGAGAGTGGTCTTCAACACTTCTTGCAAAACAATATTAATGTCCATTACCCCTCCAGCACCAGTGCCTTCCTTGGCCATGATGGTGGGTAATGGGTGGAGCTGAATCTTGAACGTACCCCAGGCTCCATCTCTGAGCTACTCAGAGGTTGCAGGAAAAGAGCCTCCAGAAGTTTTTCAGTTTGATGTACTCCCACTTTGTTTATTTTTTAAAATATTTATTAATTTATTGGCTATGCTGGGTTGTCTTTGCTGTGTGCAAGCTTTCTCTAGTTGCAACAAGCAGGGGCCACTCTCCATTGTGGTGCTCAGGCTTCTCATTGTGGTGGTTTCTCTTGTTATGGAGCATGGGCTCTAGGTTCTCAGACTTCAGTAGTTGTGGCACTTTGACCCTAGAGCATGCGGGCTTCAGTAGTTGTGGCACGCAGGCTCAGTAGTTGCAGCTTGTGGTCACTAGAGCAGGGGCTCATGGAGTTGCGGTACATGGGCTTATTTGTTACATGGCATGTGGGATCTTCTGGAGTATGGATTGAACCCATGTACCCTGCATTGGCAGGGGGATTCTCAACCACTGAGCCACCGGGGAAGTCCCCACTTGTTTATTTTTGCTTTGTTTTCATATATTCAAAAATATCATTGCCAAGACCAATGCAGAGGAGATTTTCTTCTGCATTTTCTTCTAGGAGTTTTATGGGTTTAGGTCTTACATTTAAATCTTTAATTAGAATTAATTTTTGTGGGTGGTGTAAAATAGGGGTCCAGTATCATTCTTGTACATGTGTCTATCCAGTTTTTTATCACCATTTATTGAAAAAACTATCCTTCCCCCATTTTGTGTTCTTGGTTCCCTTTCAAAGAGTAGTTGACTGTAAATGTGTAGGTATATTTCTGGACTCTGTATTCTATTGCATTGGTCTATGTTTCTATTTTCATGTCTGTACTATATTGTTTTGATTACTAGAGCTTAGTAACATAGTTTGAAAGCAGGAAGCATGATGGCTCCAGCTTTGTTTTTCTTCCTCAAAATTATTCTATTTGGGGTATTTTGTGGTTCTACATGCGTTTAGGATTTTTTTTTAATATTTCTGTGAAAAAATGCAATTGGAATTTTGATAGGGATTGCATTGACTCTGTAGATCACTTTGGGTAGTTATGGACATTTTAGCAATATTAACATGCCCATCCAAGAATACAGGGTATCTTTCCATTTGTGTCTTCTCCAATTTCTTTCATTAGTTTCTTATAGTTTTCAGTGTATAGCTTTTTCACTTCCTTGGTTAAATTTATTCCTAGGTATTTTATTGTTTTTGATGCTATTGTAAGTGGGATTGTTTCTTAATTTTTTTCCAGATACTTTGTTGTTAGTGTATAGAAACACAACTGATTTTTCTTTGTTGATTTTGTATTTTGAAACTTTACTGAATTTGTTTATTAGTTCTAAGAGGTTTTTGATGGAGTCTTTGGAGTTTTATATACGTACATAAATTTTCTTTTTTTTTTTTCCCTGCCCTCCTCTTTTGGTTTATTTATTTTATTTATTTTTTATTTTTTAAATTTTAAAATCTTTAATTCTTACATGTGTTCCCAAACATGAACCTCCCTCCCACCTCCCTCCCCACAACATCTCTCTGGGTCATCCCCATGCACCAGCCCCAAGCATGCTGCACCCTGCGTCAGACATAGACTGGCGATTTAATTCTTACATGATAGTATACATGTTAGAATGCCATTCTCCCAAATCATCCCACCCTCTCCCTCTCCCTCTGAGTCCAAAAGTCCGTTATACACATCTGTGTCTTTTTTCCTGTCTTGCATACCGGGTCGTCATTGCCATCATCCTAAATTCCATATATATGTGTTAGTATACTGTATTGGTGTTTTTCTTTCTGGCTTACTTCACTCTGTATAATTGGCTCCAGTTTCATCCATCTCATCAGAACTGATTCAAATGAATTCTTTTTAACGGCTGAGTAATACTCCATTGTGTATATGTACCACAGCTTTCTTATCCATTCATCTGCTGATGGACATCTAGGTTGTTTCCATGTCCTGGCTATTATAAACAGTGCTGCGATGAACATCGGGGTACATGTGTCTCTTTCAATTCTGGTTTCCTTGGTGTGTATGCCCAGCAGTGGGATTGCTGGGTCATAAGGTAGTTCTATTTGCAATTTTTTAAGGAATCTCCACACTGTTCTCCATAGTGGCTGTACTAGTTTGCATTCCCACCAACTGTGTAGGAGGGTTCCCTTTTCTCCACACCCTCTCCAGCATGTATTGCTTGCAGATTTTTGGATCGCAGCCATTCTGACTGGTGTGAAGTGGTACCTCATTGTGGTTTTGATTTGCATTTCTCTAATACTGAGTGATGTTGAGCATCTTTTCATGTGTTTGTTAGCCATCCATATGTCTTCTTTGGAGAAATGTCTTTTTAGTTCTTTGGCCCATTTTTTGATTGGGTCGTTTATTTTCCTGGAATTGAGCTGCATAAGTTGCTTGTATATTTTTGAGATTAGTTGTTTGTCAGTTGCTTCATTTGCTATTATTTTCTCCCATTCAGAAGGCTGTCTTTTCACCTTGCTTATATTTTCCTTTGTTGTGCAGAAGCTTTTAATTTTAATTAGATCCCATTTGTTTATTTTTGCTTTTATTTCCAGTATTCTGGGAGGTGGATCATAGAGGATCCTGCTGTGATTTATGTCAGAGAGTGTTTTGCCTATGTTCTCCTCTAGGAGTTTTATAGTTTCTGATCTTACATTTAGATCTGTAATCCATTTTGAGCTTATTTTTGTGTGCGGTGTTAGAAAGTGATCTAGTTTCATTCTTTTACAAGTGGTTGACCAGTTTTCCCAGCACCACTTGTTAAAGAGATTGTCTTTACTCCATTGTATATTCTTGCCTCCTTTGTCAAAGATAAGGTGTCCATATGTGTGTGGATTTATCTCTGGGCTTTCTATTTTGTTCCATTGATCTATATGTCTGTCTTTGTGCCAGTACCATACTGTCTTGATGACTGTGGCTTTGTAGTAGAGCCTGAAGTCAGGCAAGTTGATTCCTCCAGTTCCATTCTTCTTTCTCAAGATTGCTTTGGCTATTCGAGGTTTTTTGTATTTCCATACAAATTTTGAAATTATTTGCTCTAGTCCTGTGAAAAATATGGCTGGTAGCTTGATAGGGATTGCATTGAATTTGTAAATTGCTTTGGGTAGTATACTCATTTTCACTATATTGATTCTTCCGATCCATGAACATGGTATATTTCTCCATTTATTAGTGTCCTCTTTGATTTCTTTCATCAGTGTTTTATAGTTTTCTATATATAGGTCTTTAGTTTCTTTAGGTAGATATATTCCTAAGTATTTTATTCTTTTCGTTGCAATGGTGAATGGAATTGTTTCCTTAATTTCTTTTTCTACTTTCTCATTATTCGTGTATAGGAATGCAAGGGATTTCTGTGTGTTGATTTTATATCCTGCAACTTTACTATATTCATTGATGAGCTCTAGTAATTTTCTGGTGGAGTCTTTAGGGTTTTCCATGTAGAGGATCATGTCATCTGCAAACAGTGAGAATTTTACTTCTTCTTTTCCAATTTGGATTCCTTTTATTTCTTTTTCTGCTCTGATTGCTGTGGCCAAAACTTCCAGAACTATGTTGAATAGTAGCGGTGAAAGTGGACACCTTTGTCTTGTTCCTGACTTTAGGGGAAATGCTTTCAATTTTTCACCATTGAGGATAATGTTTGCTGTGGGTTTGTCATATATAGCTTTTATTATGTTGAGGTATGTTCCTTCTATTCCTGCTTTCTGGAGAGTTTTTATCATAAATGGATGTTGAATTTTGTCAAAGGCCTTCTCTGCATCTATTGAGATAATCATATGGTTTTTATTTTTCAATTTGTTAATGTGGTGAATTACATTGATTGATTTGCGGATATTGAAGAATCCTTGCATCCCTGGGATAAAGCCCACTTGGTCATGGTGTATGATCTTTTTAATGTGTTGTTGGATTCTGATTGCTAGAATTTTGTTGAGGATTTTTGCATCTATGTTCATCAGTGATATTGGCCTGTAGTTTTCTTTTTTTTGTGGCATCTTTGTCAGGTTTTGGTATTAGGGTGATGGTGGCCTCATAGAATGAGTTTGGAAGTTTACCTTCCTCTGCAATTTTCTGGAAGAGTTTGAGGAGGATAGGTGTTAGCTCTTCTCGAAATTTTTGGTAGAATTCAGCTGTGAAGCCGTCTGGACCTGGGCTTTTGTTTGCTGGAAGATTTCTGATTACAGTTTCAATTTCCATGCTTGTGATGGGTCTGTTAAGATTTTCTATTTCTTCCTGGTTCAGTTTTGGAAAATTGTACTTTTCTAAGAATTTGTCCATTTCTTCCATGTTGTCCATTAAAAATATGGAACGCTTCACGAATTTGCGTGTCATCCTTGCGCAGGGGCCATGCTAATCTTCTCTGTATCGTTCCAATTTTAGTATATGTGCTGCCGAAGTGAGCACTTTATACGTACATAAATTTTCTTGCCTAATTACTCTCCCTAAGACTTCCAATACTAAGCTGAACAGAAGTGGTGACAATAAGCACCTGTCTTTTGTTCCTAATATTACAGGAAAAGTTTTCAACTTTTCACATTTGAGTATTATGTTAGCTGAAGGCTTGTCATATATGGCTTTTATTATGTTGAGGTACATTCCTTCTATATCCACTTTATTGAGAGTCTTTTTAAAAAATCATTAATGGGTGTTGAACCTTGTCAAATGTTTTTTCTGTGTCTATTGAGATGATTGTATGATTTTTATTCTTTAGTTTGTTAATGTGGTGTGTAATACTGATTGATTTGTGGATGTTGAACCATCCTCGTATCTCTGAAATAAATCCCACTTGATAGTGATGTGAAAAATATATTTGGTTGTATTCATTAATGAAGCCATCTGGTGCTGGGTTTTCCTTTGTTGGGATATTTTCATTATTGATTGAATCTCCTTACTTGTTATAGATCTATTTAGATTTTCTATTTATTCTTGAGTCAGTTTTGATAGTTTATATGTTTCTGGAATTTATCCATTTCATCTAGGTTACCCAATTCATTGATGTACAATTGTTCATAGTATCCCCTAATAATATTTTTTATGTTTATAAAATTGATAGTAATGACCCCAGTTTCATTTCTGACTTTAATAATTTGAATTATTTAAAAATTCTTTCTTTTTTCCTTAGTCAGTCTAACTTCAAATGTGTCAATTTTGCTGATCTTTTCAAAGAACCACATTTTGGTTTTTGTTGATTTTTCTCTGTTTTTTGTATTCTCTATTTAATTTGTTTCTGCTTTACTATTAGTTCCTTCTTTCTGATATTTTGGGTTTGGTTTTATTGACTTCTTCTAGTTTATTAAAGTGAATAGTTAAGTTATTGATTTGAAATCTTTTTAAATATAGGCATTTCTAGTTATAAATTTCCTTCTTAGCATTGCCTTCATTGACTCGCATAAGTTTTAGTTTATTATGTTTTTCTTTTTATTTGTCTCAAAGTATTTTCTAAGTTGCCTTGTGATTTCTTCTTTGACCCTTTATTTGAGTATATTGTTCAGTTTCCACATATTTGTGAATTCTCCACTTTTTATTTTGTTACTGATTCATAGTTTTATTCTACTGTGATCAGAAAAGATACTCTGAATGATTTCAGTCTTAACATTTCATTAAGTTTTTTTTATGGCATATCATATGATTTATCCTAGAGAATGTTCCATGTGAACTTCAGAAGAAATCATATTCTCCTGTTTTTGGTGTGTATAAATGTTAGGTCTAATATATTCATAGTATTGTTCAAGTTCTCTGTTTCCTTATTGATCTCCTGTTTGGTTATCCATTATTAAAAGTGAGGTATTAAATTCTACAGCAATTATTGTAGAACTGTCAACTCTCCCCTACAGTTCTGTTAGTTTTTTGCTTTATATGTGATGAGGCTTGGCTGTTAGTTGCTTATAACTGTTATATCTTTCTGTATCAAATATTTTATCAAAATACAGTCTTTATTTCTTATAACCTTTTTTTACAAAGTCTGTTTTATGTCTGACAGTAATAGAGCCACTGTAGCTCTCTTTTGGTCACTGGTTGCCTAGGATATTTTTCCATCCTTTTACTTTATTAAAATATTTATTTATTTATTTGGCTGTGCTGGGTCTTAGCTGCAACATGTTCAACTTCATTGTGGCAAGCAGGATCTTTAGTTGTAACATGTGTAGTCTTTTTCTTTTTAGTTGCCACATGTGAACTCCTAGTTGCAGCATGTGGGATCTAGTTCCCTGACGAAGGATCAAACCCAGGTCCCCTACACTGGGAGACCAGAGTCTTAGCCACTGGACCACCGGGGGGAATCCATCCTTTTATGTTAAAGCTTTGTATTTATATCTCAAGTTAGTCTCTTATAGATAGCATATAGATGGATCATGCTTTTATTTTATGTTTGCTTTTTTTTTTCAATTCATTCTGATAATCTCTGCCTTTTATTTATTTATTCACATTCATTTATACATTTTATATTTATTTTTGGCTGTGCTGGGTCTTCCTCACTGCATGCAGCTTTCTCTAGTTGTGGAGAGTGGGGACTAGTGTCTGTCTGTGGTGCTCGGGCTTCTCCTTGCCATGGCTTCTCTTGCTACAGAGAACAGGCACACACGCCTGCGTAGCTGTAGGGCACCTGTTGCTTAGCAGCTGTAGTGAGTTAAGTAGTTGAGGCTCGCAAACTCTAGAGCGTGGGCTCGTTAGTTGTGCCATATGGCATGTCAGATCTTCCTGGACCAGGGCCTGAACCAGTGTCTCTTGCATTGCAAGAAAAATCCTTAACCATTGGACCACCAGGGAAGCCCCACATTGTATTTATTTATTTTTATTGGTGTATTTTTTTTAGTGGTGTATTATATTGCTGTGTTGGTTTCTGCTATACTGCGAATCAGTCAGATGTGTACATATATCCCCTCTTTTTTGGATCTTTTTTTCCTATTTAGGTCAACCATTTAGAGCACTGAGTAGAGTTCCCTGTGCTATACAATAGGTTCCCATTAGTTAGCTATTTTATACAAAGTGGTGTATATATGTCAATCCCAATCTCCCAGTTCATCCCGTCTCTCCTTTCCCCTTGGTATATGTTTGTTCTCTATGTCTGTGTCTCTGTTTCTGCTTTGCAAGTATGATCATCTATACCATTTTTGTAGATTCCATGTATATGTGTTAGTGTACAATATTTGTCTATTTCTGACTTGCTCTGTATGACAGTCTCTAGGTCTATGCATGTTGCTGCAAATGGCACGATTTCATTCCTTTTTATGACTAATATCTGATTGTATATATGTACCTTATCTTCTTTATCCATTCCTCTGTTGATGAACATTTAGGTTACTTTCATGTCTGAGCTATTATAAGTAGTGCTGCAGTGAACACTGGGGTGCATAAATCTTTTTCTTTCCTTGACTCTGTCAGGTCTTAGTTGTGAAATGTGGGATCTAATTTGCTGGCTAGGGATTGAGCCTGGGCCCTCTGCCTTGGGAGCATGGAGTCTTTGCCACTGGACCATCAGGGAAGTCCCTGCTTGTATCTTTTTGAATTATGGTTTTCTCTGGGCCCCAAAGTGGAATTCTGGGTCATATGGTAGTTCTATTTTTAGTTTTTTAGGGCTTTCCATGTGGCACTAGTGGTAAAGAATCTGACTGCATAAGAGACACAGCTTCAGTCCCTGAGTTGGGGAGATGCCCTGGAGAAGGACATGACAACCCACTCCAGTATTTTTGCGTGGAGAGAGGAGAGAGCATATAATATCTATACACTATCTGCAATCTCCATAGACAAAGAAGCCTGGCAGGCTATAGTCCTTAGGGTCACAAAGAGTCGCACATGACTAAAGAGACTTAGCATGCAAGCACACATGCTATTCTCCATAGTGGCTGTATCAATTTACATCCCCACCAACAGAGTGAGGGTACCCTTTTTTCCACACCTTCTCTAACATTTATTGTTTATAGATTTTTTTTGATAATGGCCCTTCTGACCAGTGTGAGGTGATACCTCATTGTAGTTTTGATAATCTCTGCCTTTTAATTAGAGAGTTGAACTCATTTTTTCACTTTTCCCCAGTTTTATTGAGATATCATTGATGTATAGTACAGTATAAGTTTAAGATATACAGCATAAATATTTGACTTATATATATCATGAAATGATTATCACAGATCATCTCATCTAAGTACAAAATAAAAGAAAAAAGTTTTTCTTTGTGATGACAGCTCTTAGGATTTACTGTTTTAACAACTTTCATGTACAACATATAGTAATGCTACTTTTATTAATTATATTGTATATCACATCCCTAGTACTTGTGACCGGATGTTTATACCTTTTGACTCCCTTTAGTCCAGTCCTCCCTGCCCTACCCCTACCTCAGGTAACTACAAATTCAGTCTCTTTTTCTATAAGTTTATTTCTGAAGTATAATTGACCTGCAACACTGTTAGTTCCTGGTGCAGGAACTACTGTACAGTTCAAAATGATCACCACAATAAGTCTAGTTAGCTTCTGTCACCATATAAAATGTTATATACTTATTGACCATATTGATTCTGTGCATTTCATACTCATGACCCATGTAGCTAGCTTGGAGCTTATAATGAACATCTTAAGCTTATAATAATCTAGTTTGAATAATACCAGCTTTGTTTCAGTAGTACAAACAAATAGTACTCTGCTCCTGTACAACTTTGCTCTCCTTTATGTTGTTACTGTCACAGATTACATCCTTATATATTGTGTACCCATTAACATAGATTCATAATTATTATTTTATGCCTTTTAAATCACATAGAAGGAAGAGGAGTTATAAGCCAAAGATTTAATATACTATCATTTATAATTGCCTGTGTTGTTAACGGCTATAGCTGTCCATTTTGACTTTTCCAAAAATTTTTTGCCAAGTGCACTCTTTGATGTGTGTGGTCCCTGAAATTTCTGTTCTCTAATATCTGTGGTCAGCCAGTGTCCTGACAAAGATTTATCTCTCCCTCTCTCACAAAAGAGTTCAGTTCACTTCAGTTCAGTCGCTCAGTCGTGTCCGACTGTTTGCGACCCCATGAATCACAGTATGCCCCTTAAATATTCTGATATATGCTACTGTGGAAGCTGCTGCAGCTCAAGAAGGCAGAAACCAAGGCAAGCATCTGCACCTATCTCTCAGGGAACCCCCAGACCAACCAAAATATAAAACTCCAATTTTTGGAGGACAGGATTCTCTGCCACCAACTAGCCACTACAGGAGTGTGGGCTGCCATCCCCTAGCATTGACTAGCAGCTAGCTCATGTATGATCTCTCCTGAAAGATCAACATCCTTGGCCTTTATCCTTTCAATGTTCTGTGTCCAGTTAGGTTCCAGAGTTCTAAAATAGGGGATTCCAGTTGCTTTTTTCAGCCCAATGTTTGCTTCAGTGGAGGGACTAACCCTAGAGTTTTCTACTTTGACATTTTGCATGCTGTCATTCTTGTAGTTGAATTTCTAACATTAAAATCTTGAATCCATTTGGAATTTATGCTGGGATATAGTATGTGAGGATTATTAGGTCATAACTTAGAATCTATGTTTAAAACCAGTGTAGAATTTCGAGTTATGATCACCAGGTTAGGACTAGAAAATTCACCTGGTTCCCAGGGTGCTAAACCCAGCATGCCCCTCACCCCCAGGCTTACCCCAGCTTTGTGGAAATAGAAGACCGCAGGGAAGACAGGACTGGGAGGGGTGCAGTTAGGACAGTGCAGGCCAGGCACAAGGTAGTGACGGAAAGATTGTGTCTAGAATAGGGGTTGTGCTATTGGGAAAGGATGGGATGTGGAGGGGATGGGATTAGAGATGGAGATATTGTTGGGATGGGGGCCCCAGAAGAGAGGGGCTGGAATCTGAGTAAATTAGAAGAGAGATACTTGAAATCTTGGGTTGGAGGTTTTACAACAGGGCTGAGATCTAGCAGGGCAGGGAGTGTCCCAGTTGGCAAGAAGCTGGCATTCCTGGAACAGGACCGGGCAAAAACAAGGAGATAAGATTTCTTGGGTCTTTTACCTGGTCTTATGGTAAATCCTGGCATGAGAAAGCTTCTAATTCCCATCTCTAAAATCTCCCCTTCCGCAGCTGCCCTACCTTTTGTGGAAGTGTCTAATAGTGAACTGCACATCTCTGAAGAGTTCCCAGAGAGGTGGAATAGCATGGGCCTGGGGGAACATGGAACTGATACCAGAGGCATATCATGTTAGATTGTTTACACTGTTTCTAAACTTGTCTGCACTTCGAAATCATGTGAAGAGCTTAATAATTATACAGAATTAGAGACACCACCCCAGACTGTATTAAACAGAATCTCAGAATAGAGCCAAAGGATATGTATTTTTATCAAGCTGTCCAAGCGCTTTCAAGAATTTGGTGGGGTGGGGCTGGGAGAGTAAATAGTGAACTCATCCCAAACTCCAGATGGGCACAGAGCCATGGGAAGGGAACAAAGGTGGTCCGGGGGAAGAGGAAGCTGAGGTGATATACCCCAATCTTCCTGAGGGGGGACCTTCTGCCCTGGCACAGCTTATGGAAAGAGGGAGAACATGAATGGGAAGAGATGGGGACTGTGCGGTCTCCTCTCCTAACATCCTAGGTTCCCTGTCTCTCCCAGGACATCCTGCCCCATTCCCCTTGTTTATGCCATCATGGGGGCTCTTGTTTGTTAGATGGTGTCCGCGGCCTCCTTGGGTCCCATCCTCAATTGTCTTTCCCTCAATTTGGAAAACTTCTGAGGACCTGCCCTAAGTCCCTACCTCTGAACTTGTGCCTGTAGGGGTAGACCAGCCTCAGGGAGATGTTCCATACTGGAGGTACTGGGACTTCCTTACTTGCTACTGTGGCTCAGAATCTAAGTTAGGGGCTCTAAAGGAAGGGAAGGAAAGAGCGGGGATTTTGCCAGAGGTATTGCCAGGTTGGGAAAGAACTGCTCTCAGAGCAGGAAGAGGACAGATAATCACTGCTGTATACTGGCATGCAGATGTCTGACTTGATGGGTGGAGGCGGGAGCCTGGAAAGAAGTGGGGCTCAGGTACAGACACAGTCCCCAGGAAAGGGCCTCAGGTGGTGAAAGGGGTTGTTATCCTTATCCTTCTCTGGGGCCCCAGGTCTGTCACCCAGCCATTCCTCTGCCCTCGGATGCTGGCCTGGGCTCATCTCACAGTCCCACCCAAACCCTTAGCTTGGTGTAGGAGTCTGGAGCTTGCAGCCCTGAACCAACCCCTCTCTTGGTCCTCCAGCCAGCCTGGGTGTAGACATTAAGGAAGGGGACACAGAGACTCAAATGGCTGCACATATGACATGTGAGTAGCCACCTAAGTGTCCTAGTCTGTTGGGTGAATATTGGGCTTGGTGAGCTCTTGAGGGAGCCTAGGTGGTACTGGACAGTCTCTAAGGTGGCCAAGGTACAGAGGTGTGTTACACCAGAGGTCCTGTGCTGAGGGTGAGGGAGAGGGAGGTGCATGTGACTCCCTTCAGCTTTACTTGCTGATGAGCACAGAGTGAACACACTCTGTCACCAGATTGAGACCCTGGAGGAGCGGGAGAAGGTGTGCCGTCCACTCCTACTCCCCCAGTGTTGGCAGGCTGCTACTTCTTTAGGATGGGCACCTGGGCCAGGCTCTGGGGTAGCAGTAGCGGTCCTAGGTATGGGTGGTGCAGGAGTCTGGAAACCCCCACATTGGGAAGAGCCCGCATTCCCTTCAACCCCAGGCCCATTCATTCCTGCTTGATGGGGGTTCCAGGGCAACAGATGCTCCCAGCTTGGCAGGCGGGAGCCGGGGAGGGGTATGGCAGGAATTTTAGCTCAGAAGCCAAGCTAGTCCCGGAACAGAGCTTGGGGTGAGCTGGGCCCCTGAGGGCTCATACATCTAACAAGGGTCAAAGGACCTGGGTGCACTGGTGCTCCTGGGCTCCCAGATGACCACGGAGGGCTCCAGGGACAGCCTGCCCTGATGACTGTGTAGATGTTACTGAGAGAGCTATGGGATCCCAGGACTACAAATGACCTGTTCCTTCATCAGTGTGTGATGTTTGTGTGCTCAGTGTAGTTGCAGACATTACCCCATGTGAAGCTGCCTGGGGTCAGGGTTAGAGTTCAGACTATGCTTGGAATATGACATAGTGGTTGCAGATTGGAAGTAGACAGTGGTCAGTGGTTGTCAGAAGTGGACAGTGGTCAGAAGTGGACAGTGGTCAGGACTGGAATAATGGTGATGGTAAAGTAGGATTTGGAATTGGGTTTATGGTTCCTATTGATAGAGCTAGTTCATCTTGGATTCAGTTCAGTTCAGTTCAGTCGCTCAGTTATGCCTGACTCTTTTCGACCCCATGAATCGCAGCACGCCAGGCCTCCCTGTCCATCACCAACTCCCGGAGTTCACTCAGACTCATGTCCATCGAGTCCGTGATGCCATCCAGCCATCTCATCCTTGGTCGTCCCCTTCTCCTCCTGCCCCCAATCCCTCCCAGCATCAGAGTCTTTTCCAATGAGTCAACTCTTCACATGAGGTGGCCAAAGTACTGGAGTTTCAGCTTTAGCATCATTCCTTCCAAAGAAATCCCAGGGTTGATCTCCTTCCGAATGGACTGGTTGGCTCTCCTTGCAGTCCAAGGGACTCTCAAGAGTCTTCTCCAACACCACAGTTCAAAAGCATCAATTCTTCAGCGCTCAGCCTTCTTCACAGTCCAACTCTCACATCCATACATGACCACAGGAAAAACCATAGCCTTGACTAAACAGACCTTAGTCGGCAAAGTAATGTCTGCTTTTGAATATACTATCTAGGTTGGTCATAACTTTTCTTCCAAGGAGTAAGCGTCTTTTAATTTCATGGCTGCAGTCACCATCTGCAGTGATTTTGGAGCCCCCAAAAATAAAGTCTGACACTGTTTCCACTGTTGCCCCATCTATTTCCCGTGAAGTGATGGGACCAGATGCCATGATCTTCGTTTTCTGAATGTTGAGCTTTAAGCCAACTTTTTCACTCTCCTCTTTCACTTTCATCAAGAGGCTTTTTAGTTCCTCTTCACGTTCTGCCATAAGGGTGGTGTCAATCTGCATATCTGAGGTTATTGAGATTTCTCCTGGCAATCTTGATTCCATCTTGTGTTTCTTCCAGTCCAGTGTTTCTCATGATGTATTCTGCATATAAGTTAAATAAGCGGGGTGACAGTATACAGCCTTGACGTACTCGTTTTCCTATTTGGAACCAGTCTGTTGTTCCACGTCCAATTCTAAGTGTTGCTTCCTGACCTGCATACAGATTTCTCAAGAGGCGGGTTAGGTGGTCTGGTATTCTCATCTCTTTCAGAATTTTCCATAGTTTATTGTGATCCACACAGTCAAAGGCTTTGGCATAGTCAATAAAGCAGAAATAGTTGTTTTTCTGGAACTCTCTTGCTTTTTCCATGATCCAGCAGATGTTGGCAATTTGATCTCTGGTTCCTCTGCCTTTTCTAAAACCAGCTTGAACATCTGGAAGTTCACGGTTCATGTATTGCTGAAGCCTGGCTTGGAGAATTTTGAGCATTACTTTACTCATCTCATCTTGGATTAGGATTGTATTAGAGTTGGGGTAGGGTGCTGTTTGAGTTTAAAATTGGGATCAAATGGGACAAGGAGATAAGTTTTGTGTTGGGGGTGAGTTTTAAGCTTCTAAGATGGTCTGAAGAGGGACTTAAGCTTATATATATTGTGTGATATTATCTGGTTTAGATGAGAGATTTTAGATGAGAGGTTTAGATCAATGCAAATAAATAGAGGAAAACAATAGAATGGGAAAGACTAGAGATCTCTTCAAGAAAATTAGAGATACCAAGGGAACATTTCATGCAAAGATGGGCTTGATAAAGGACAGAAATGGTATGGACCTAACAGAAGCAGAAAATATTAAGAAGAGGTGGCAAGAATACACAGAAGAACTGTACAAAAAAGATCTTCATGACCCAGATAATCATGATGATGTGATCACTAATCTAGAGCCAAACATGGAATGTGAAGTCAAGTGGACCTTAGAAAGCATCACTACGAACAAAGCTAGTGGAGGTGATGGAATTCCAGTTGAGCTATTTCAAATCCTGAAAGATGATGCTGTGAAAGTGCTGCACTCAATATACCAGCAAATTTGGAAAATTCAGCAGTGGCCACAGAACTGGAAAAGGTCAGTTTTCATTCCAATTCCAAAGAAAGGCAATGCAAAAGAATGCTCAAACTACTGCACAATTGCACTCATCTCATCTTGGATTAGGATTGTATTAGAGTTGGGGTAGGGTGCTGCTTGAGTTTAAAATTGGGATCAAATGGGACAAAGAGGTAAGTTTTGTGTTGAGGGTGAGTTTTAAGCTTCTAAGATGGTCTGAAGAGGGACTTAAGCTTATATATATTGTGTGATATTGGTCTGGTTTAGATGAGAGGTTTTGGATGTTTTTCGGCCCTCTGCCTTTGAGAGTTATAAATGGCTGTGATTCCTGAAGCTGCAATCAGACTGGAGGGTAGTAGGGATCTAGCTCCTAGGGAGAGGGAATATCACAGTTTTCTCTCCTAGAGTTACCTGATCATGTAAACAGTTTTTGGGTAACACTCACCAGCATTACCTTTCTAAGGTACAGTGTTCTGAGGGTCCCGCTTGAAAGACTGTGGTTTTAGATTGTTTGTGATTGGGGTTAGAATTGTGGTTAGGGTTAGGGGCATGGACTACAGTTACTGTTAAAAGTTTAGGGCAGTGTCATGTGGTCACATCCTGAGTCAAGGGCTTTTTCCTGAGGAACGAGGAATGGGTTCTTCACAGTTCCCTGAGGCAGATTTTGACAGATAGGTCTGGCTGGTAGACTCTTCCTTTAGATTCTGTTTCTGTTGCATCAGAGGCTGAGTGAGGGTCAGGGCCCTGCTGCAAACTGGGGACACTCCTTGGGGTGGGAGGGGGTGTGTAGTAAGTGAAGGATGGGACTGCTGAAGAGCACAGGGGACTCACTTGCTGACTGTGATATATTTTTAAAGCACACAGCCAAGTTATTAAGGACAGGGGTGTGCACGTGGATGCAAGGCTGTTTTTATTAAAGGACAGGCAATGGGACAGAAATTCCAAATTGGAGTTTAGAGGTGGATGAACAGGCCTGGGCTAAGGTTTTATGGAGGTTTTATGGAGCAGAAAGACTAGCAGGCTGGATTTGGAATGCATTTGTGTTTGTGGATTTGGAATGCATTTGTGTTTGTGGCCTGCAGGATGGGGGCTGTGTCTGTTCCACGTGTGTGGTGTGAGGGTCTGTGGACACGTCTGACGCTGGGTGTTCATGAGTCTCTGGAGGTGTGTTTTCTGAACGGCTACTCTGAGTTAGTTTCTGAGTGGCATCACTGAAATTGTGTCCTCTTGTGTCTGTAACTGTGTGTCATTAACTGCAGTGAGGCTGTGCTCTGGCCTCTCACTTTCCCCTGCCCCTCTATTCTGATGCACCCCAGCTGCCAGCTCTGTTTACCACAAGAGATGGTTTCCTTTCCCTTCCCGCTGTCTGGATTCCCATGTGTGCGGCTGCCTGCCCGGGGCCCTGCCCCTGGGGCCTCAGTGTGGGGCTTGACCTTGGGAATGATACACTCTGGAAAGCCCCCAATATGCTCTCTGCCTGGCTGTGGACCCAGAGACGTTCCAGTGGAGGAGGGGGACAGGGTGGGAAAGGGGGGCAGTTGGCAGCAGGCACCCCTCCTTCTGGAAACAGAGATCGCCTTCTGGCCCCTTCTCAGGCCCCCTCTCTCCTCCCGTGCTCCCATCAGAGCAAGTACGCAGGGTCCTGGCCTCACTGTGTCTGTGCCTGGGAAGGGACAGTCCTCTGCAAGCCCCGTTAGGCACGGGTCCTCTGCCTCCCACCTTGCGTGCCTGCACTGTTCTCACTCCTCATGTCCCCGCCTGCACTCGGGGCTGTCCTCCCTTCTTTCCTCTCCCTGCAGTGGACTCTGTGCTTCCTTCTCCGACAGGTCAGGCCTCTGCCCTGAAGCAGGTGGAGCAACAGGCTTGGCTGACTGGGGAAGAGCAGAGACTCAGCTCCTGTCACATGGCACAGGAAGCAGCATCTCCAGTGGTGTTTATTCCTGTGCCCACCCTGTGTTTGTCGAGGTGGTACAGAAACGAAGCAGCCACGGTCCCTGTTTGCTGAGAGTCAGTGTTTTACAGGAGAAGTGATTCTGTGGAGAACCCATCCCCCCACTGCAGGAAGTTAGTTGCCTGAAATCCTCTCTCTAGAATTCTTTTTTAAAAAAATATAAATTTATTTATTTTAATTGGAGGCTAATTACTTTACAATATTGTAATGGTTTTTGCCATACATTGATGTGAATCCGCCACAGGTGTACATGTGTTCCCCATCCTGAAACCCCCTCCCACCTCCCTCCCCATCCCATCCCTCTGGGTCATCCCTGTGCTCCAGCCCCAAGCACCCTGTCTCATACATTGAACCGACTGGTGATTTGTTTCACATATGATAATATACATGTTTCAATGCCATTCTCCCAAAGCATCCCACCCTCGCCCTCTCCCTCTGAGTGCAAAAGACTGTTCTACACATCCGTGTCTCTTTTGTTGCCTTCTATATAGGGTTATCGTTACCATCTTTCTAAATTCCATATATATGTGTTAGTATACTGTATTGGTTTTTCTTTCTGGCTTACTTCACTCTGTATAATAGGCTCCAGTTTCATCCACCTCATTAGAGCTGATTCAAATGTATTCTTTTCAATGGCTGAATAATATTCCATTGTGTATATGTACTGTACTTGGAGAAGGAAATGGCAACCCAGTCCAGTATTCTTGCCTGGAGTATCCCAGGGAGGGGGGACCCTGGTGGGCTGCCGTCTATGGGGTCGCACAGAGTCAGACACGACTGAAGTGACTTAGCAGTAGCAGTGTATTTGTACCACAGCTTTCTAATCGATTCATCTGCTGATGGACATCTAGGTTGCTTCCATGTCCTGGCTATTATAAACAGTGCTGCAATGAACACTGGGGTACACGTATCTCTTTCAATTCTGGTTTCTTCGGTGTGTGTGCCCAGTAGTGGGATTGCTGGGTCATATAGCAGTTCTATTTCCAGTTTTTTAACTAATCTCTACACTGTTCTCCATAGTGGCTGTACTAGTTTGCATTCCCACCAACAGTGTAAGAGGGTTCCCTTTTCTTCACACCCTCTGCAGCATTTATTGCTTGTAGACTTTTGGATAGCAGCCATTCTGACTGGCGTGAAATGGTACCTCATTGTAGTTTTGATTTGTATTTCTCTGATAATGAGTGATGTTGAGCATCTTTTCATGTGTTTGTTAGCCATCTGTATGTCTTCTTTGGTGAAATGTCTGTTTGGTTCTTTGGCCCATTTTTCGACTGGGTTATTTATTTTTCTGGAATTGAGCTGCAGGGGTTGCTTGTATATTCTTGAGATTAATTCTTTGTTAGTTGCTTTGTTTGCTATTATTTTCTCCCATTCTGAAGGCTGTCTTTTCACATTGCTTACAGTTTTCTTTATTGTGCAAAAGCTTTTAAGTTTAATTAGGTCCCATTTATTTATTTTTGCTTTTATTTCCAATACTCTGGGAGGTGGGTTATAGAGGATCCTACTGTGATTAATGTCGGAGAGCGTTTTGCCTATGGTTTCCTCTAGGAGTTTTATAGTTTCTGGTCTTACAGTCCAGTTCAGTTCAGTTCAGTCGCTCAGTCGTGTCCGACTCCTTATGACCCCATGAATTGCAGCATGCCAGGCCTCCCTGTCCATCACCATCTCCCGGAGTTCACTCAGACTCATGTCCATTGAGTCCGTGATGCCATCCAGCCATCTCATCCTTGGTCGTCCCCTTCTCCTCCTGCCCCCAATCCCTCCCAGCATCAGAGTCTTTTCCAATGAGTCAACTCTTCACATGAGGTGGCCAAAGTACTGGAGTTTCAGCTTTAGCATCATTCCTTCCAAGGAAATCCCAGGGTTGATCTCCTTCCGAATGGACTGGTTGGCTCTCCTTGCAGTCCAAGGGACTCTCAAGAGTCTTCTCCAACACCACAGTTCAAAAGCATCAATTCTTCAGCGCTCAGCCTTCTTCACAGTCCAACTCTCACATCCATACATGACCACAGGAAAAACCATAGCCTTGACTAGACAGACCTTAGTCGGCAAAGTAATGTCTCTGCTTTTGAATATGCTATCTAGGTTGGTCATAACTTTTCTTCCAAGGAGTAAGCGTCTTTTAATTTCATGGCTGCAGTCACCATCTGCAGTGATTTTGGAGCCCCCCAAAATAAAGTCTGACACTGTTTCCACTGTTGCCCCATCTATTTCCCATGAAGTGATGGGACCAGATGCCATGATCTTTGTTTTCTGAATGTTGAGCTTTAAGCCAACTTTTTCACTCTCCTCTTTCACTTTCATCAAGAGGCTTTTTAGTTCCTCTTCACTTTCTGCCATAAGGGTGGTGTCAATCTGCATATCTGAGGTTATTGAGATTTCTCCTGGCAATCTTGATTCCACCTTGTGTTTCTTCCAGTCCAGTGTTTCTCATGATGTACTCTGCATATAAGTTAAATAAGCAGGGTGGCAATATACAGCCTTGATGTACTCCTTTTCCTATTTGGAACCAGTCTGTTGTTCCACGTCCAGTTCTAAGTGTTGCTTCCTGACCTGCATACAGATTTCTCAAGAGGCAGGTTAGGTGGTCTGGTATTCTCATCTCTTTCAGAATTTTCCACAGTTTATTGTGATCCACACAGTCAAAGGCTTTGGCATAGTCAATAAAGCAGAAATAGTTGTTTTTCTGGAGCTCTCTTGCTTTTTCCATGATCCAGTGGATGTTGGCAATTTGATCTCTGGTTCCTCTGCCTTTTCTAAAACCAGCTTGAACACCAGGGAGTTCATGGTTCACGTATTGCTGATGCCTGGCTTGGAGAATTTTGAGCATTACTTTACTATTTAGATCTTTAATCCATTTTGAGTTTATTTTTGTGTATGGTGTTAGAAAGTGTTCTAGTTTCATTCTTTTACAAGTGATTTACCAGTTTCCCCCGCACCACTTGTTATAGAGATTGTCTTTTCCCCATTGTATATTTTTGCCTCCTTTGTATAAGGTGTCCATAGGTGTGTGGATTTATCTCTGGGCTTTCTATTTTCTTCCATTGATCTATATTTCTGTCTTTGTGCCAGTACCATACTGTCTTGATGACTGTAGCTCTGTAGTAGAGCCTGAAGTCAGGCAGGTTATTTCCTCCAGTTCCATTCTTCTTTCTCAAGATTGCTTTGGCTATTCAAGGTTTTTTATATTTCCATACAAACTGTGAAATTATTTGTTCTAGTTCTGTGAAAAATACTGCTGGTAGCTTGATAGGGATTGCATTGCATCTATAGATTGCTTTGGGTAGTATACTCATTTTCACTATATTGATTCTTCCAATCCATGAAGGTGGTATATTTTTCCATCTATTTGTGTCTTTTTTGATTTCTATCATCAGTGTTTTATAGTTTTCTATATATAGGTCTTTTGTTTCTTTAGGTAGATATATTCTTAAGTGTTTTATTCTTTTTGTTGCAATGGTAAATGGGCTTGATTCCTTAATTTCTCTGTTTTCTCATTGTTAGTGTATAGCAATGCAAGGGATTTCTGTTAATTTTATATCCTGCAACTTTACTATATTCATTGATTAGGCCTACTAATTTTCTGATGGAGTCTTTAGGGTTTTCTATGCAGAGGATCATGTCATCTGCAAACAGTGAGAATTTTACTTCTTCTTTTCCAGTCTGGATTCCTTTTATTTCTTTTTCTGCTCTGATTGCTGTGGCCCAAACTTCCAAAACTATGTTGAATAGTAGTGGTGAGAATGGGCACCCTTGTCTTGTCCCTGACCTTAGGGGAAATGCTTTCAATTTTTCACCGTTGAGGATAATGTTTGCTGTGGGTTTGTCATATATAGCTTTTATTATGTTGAAGTATGTTCCTTCTATGCCTGCTTTCTGGAGGGTTTTTATCATAAATAGATGTTGAATTTTGTCAAAGGCTTTCTCTGCATCTATTGAGATAATTATATGGTTTTTATCTTTTAATTTGTTAATGTGGTATATTACATTGATTGATTTGCAGATATTGAAGAATCCTTTCATCCCTGCGATAAAGCCCACTTGGTCATGATGTATGATCTTTTTAATATGTTGTTGGATTCTGTTTGCTAGAATTTTGTTAAGGATTTTTGCATCTATTTCATCAGTGATATTGGCCTGTAGTTTTCTTTTTTTGTGTGTGTCATCTTTGTTTGATTTTGGTATTAGGGTTATGGTGGCCTCATAGAATGAGTTTGGAAGTTTACCTTCCTCTGCAATTTTCTGGAAGAATTTGAGTAGGAAAGGTGTTAGCTCTTCTCTAAATTTTTGGTAGAATTCAGCTGTGAAGCCATCTGGTCCTGGACTTTTGTTTGCTGAAAGATTTCTGATTACAGTTTCAATTTCCATGCTTGTGATGAGTCTGTTAAGATTTTCTATTTCTTTCTGGTTCAGTTTTGGAAAGTTGTACTTTTCTAAGAATTTGTCCATTTCTTCCAAGTTGTCCATTTTATTGGCATATAGTTGCTGATAGTCTGTATGTAGTCTCTTATGATCATAAGTAGTCTCTTATGATCCTTTGTATTTCTGTGTTGCCTGTTGTGATTGCTCTATTTTCATTTCTAATTTTGTTGATTTGATTCTTCTCCCTTTGTTTCTTGATGAGTCTAGCTAATGGTTTGCCTATTTTATTTATCTTCTCAAAGAACCAGCTTTGGCTTTGTTGATTTTTGCTATGTTCTCTTTTGTTTCTTTTGCATTTATTTCTGCCCTAATTTTTAAGATTTATTTCCTTCTACTAACCTTGGGGTTCTTCATTTCTTCCTTTTCTAGTTGTTTTAGGTGTAGAGTTAGGTTATTTAGTTGACTTTTTTCTTGTTTCTTGAGGTAAGCCTATATTGCTATGAACCTTCCCCTTAGCACTGATTTTATGTGTCCCATAGGTTTTGGGTTGTTGTGTTTTTATTTTCATTCGTTTCTGTGCATATTTTGATTTCTTTTTTGATTTCTTCTGTGATTTGTTGATTATCCAGCGGCGTGTTGTTCAGCCTCCATATGTTGGAATTTTTACTAGTTTTTCTCCTGTAATTGTAATCTTACTGCATTGTGGTCAGAAAAGATGCTTGGAATGATTTCAATTTTTTTGAATTTACCAAGGCTAGATTTATGGCCCAGGATGTGATCTGCCCTGGAGAAAGTTCCATGTGCACTTGAGAAAAAGGTGAAATTCATTGTTTTGGGGTGAAATGTCCTATAGATATCAGTTAGGTCTAACTGGTCTATTGTATCATTTAAAGTTTGTGTTTCCTTGTTAATTTCCTGTTTAGTTGATCTATCCATAGGTGTGAGTGGGGTATTAAAGTCTCTCACTATTATTGTGTTATTGTTAATTTCCCCTTTCATACTTGTTAGCATTTGCCTTATATATTATGGTGCTCCTATATTGGGTACATATATATTTATAATTGTTATATCTTCTTCTTGGATTGATCATTTGATCATTATGAGGTATCCTTTGTTTCTTTTCACTGCCTTTATTTTAAAGTCTATTTTATCTGATATGAGTATTGCTACTCCTGCTTGCTTTTGGTCTCTATTTGTGTGGAATATCTTTTTCCAGCCCTTACTTTCAGTCTGTATGTGTCCCTTGGGTGGGTCTCTTGTAGACAACATATATAGGGGTCTGGTTTTTGTATCCATTCAGCCAGTCTTTTGTCTTTTGGTTGGGGCATTCAACCCATTTACATTTAAGGTAATTATTGATAAATATGATACCCCTCGTCCAAGGTAAGGAGCAGAGGCTGCGCTTTGCTGGAGCAACCGTGAAGAGATACCCCACGTCCAAGTTAAGAGAAACCCAAGGAAGATGGTAGGTGTTGCAAGAGGGCATCATAGGGCAGACACACTGAAACCATAATCACAGAAAGCTAGTCAATCTAATCACACTAGGACCGCAGCCTTGTCTAACTCAATGAAACTAAGCCATGCCCTGTGGGGCCACCCAAGACAGGCGGGCATGGTGGAGAGGTCTGACAGAATGTGGTTGACTGGAGAAGGGAATGGCAAACCACTTCAGTATTCTTGCCTTGAGAACCCCATGAACAGTATGAAAAGGCAAAATGATAGGATACTGAAAGAGGAACTCCCCAGGTCAGTAGGTGCCCAATATGCTACTGGAGATCAGTGGAGAAATAACTCCAGAAAGAATGAAGGGATGGAGCCAAAGCAAAAACAATACCCATTTGTGGATGTGACTGGTGATAAAAGTAAGATCCAATTCTGTAAAGAGCAATATTGCATAGGAACTTGGAATGTCAAGCCCATGAATTAAGGCAAATTGGAAGTGGTCAAACAGGAGATGGCAAGACAGAATGTTGACATTCTAGGAATCAGTGAACTAAAATGGACTGGTATGGGTGAATTTAATGCAGATGACCATTATATCTACTACTGCAGGCAGGAATCCCTTAGAAGAAATGGAGTAGCCATCATGGTCAACAAAAGAGTCCAAAATGCAGTACTTGGATGCAATCTCAAAAATGACAGAATGATCTCTGATCGTTTCCAAGGCAAACCATTCAATATCACAGTAATCCAAGTCTATGCCCCAACCAGTAACGCTGCAGAAGCTGTAGTTGAATGGTTCTATGAAGATCTACAAGACCTTTTAGAACTAACACCCAAAAAAGATGTCCTTTTCACTATAGGGGACTGGAATGCAAAAGTAGGAAGTCAAGAAACACCTGGACTAACAGGCAAATTTGGCCTTGGAATACAGAATGAAGCAGGGCAAAGACTAATAGAGTTTTGCCAAGAAAATGCACTGGTCATAGCAAACACCCTCTTCCAACAACACAGGAGAAGACTCTACACATGGACATCACCAGATGGTCAACACCGAAATCAGATTGATTATATTCTTTGCAGCCAAAGATGGAGAAGCTCTATACAGTCAACAAAAACAAGACCAGGAGCTGACTATGGCTCAGATCATGAACTCCTTATTGCCAAATTCAGACTCAAATTGAAGAAAGTAGGGAAAACCACTAGACCATTCGGGTGTGACATAAATCAAATCCCTTATGATTATACAGTGGAAGTGAGAAATAGATTTAAGGGACTAGATCTGATAGATAGAGTGACTGATGAACTATGGATGGAGGTTCACATTGTACAGGAGACAGGAATCAAGACCATTCCCATGGAAAAGAAATGCGAAAAAGCAAAATGGCTGTCTGAGGAGGCCTTAGAAATAGCTGTGAAAAGAAGAGAAGTGAAAAGCAAAAGAGAAAAGGAAAGATATAAGCATCTGAATGCAGAGTTCCAAAGAATACCAAGAAGAGATAAGAAAGCCTTCCTCAGGGATCAATGCAAAGAAATCGAGGAAAACAACAGAATGGGAAAGACTAGAGATCTCTTCAAGAAAATTAGAGATACCAAGGGAAAATTTCATGCAAAGATGGGCTTGATAAAGGACAGAAATGGTATGGACCTAACAGAAGCAGAAGATATTAAGAAGAGGTGGCAAGAATACACAGAAGAACTATGCAAAAAAGATCTTCATGACCCAGATAATCACGATGGTGTGATCACTCATCTAGAGCCAGACATCCTGGAATGTGAAGTCAAGTGGGCCTTAGGAAGCATCACTACGAACAAAGCTAGTGGAGGTGATGGAATTCCAGTTGAGCTATTTCAAATCCTGAAAGATGATGCTGTGAAAGTGCTGCACTCAATATGCCAGCAAATTTGGAAAACTCAGCAGCGGCCACAGGACTGGAAAAGGTCAGTTTTCATTCCAATCCCAAAGAAAGGCAATGCCAAAGAAGGCTCAAACTACCACACAATTGCACTCATCTCACATGCTAGTAAAGTAAAGCTCAAAATTCTCCAAGCCAGGCTTCAGCAATACGTGAACCGTAAACTCCCTGATGTTCAAGCTGGTTTTAGAAAAGGCAGAGGAACCAGAGATCAAATTGCCAACGTCCACTGGATCATGGAAAAAGCAAGAGAGTTCCAGAAAAACATCTATTTCTGCTTTATTGACTATGCCAAAGCCTTTGACTGTGTGGATCACAATAAACTGTGGAAAATTCTGAAAGAGATGAGAATACCAGACCACCTAACCTGCCTCTTGAGAAACCTGTATGCAGGTCAGGAAGCAACACTTAGAACTGGATGTGAAACAAGAGACTGGTTCCAAATAGGAAAAGGAGTACGTCAAGGCTGTATATTGTCACCGTGCTTATTTAACTTATATCCAGAGTACATCATGAGAAATCCTGGGCTGGAAGAAGCACAAGCTGGAATCAAGATTGCCAGGAGAAATCTCAATAACCTCAGATATGCAGATTGACACCACCCTTATGGCAGAAAGTGAAGAGGAACTAAAAAGCCTCCTGATGAAAGTGAAAGAGGAGAGTGAAAAAGTTGGCTTAAAGCTCAACATTCAGAAAATGAAGATCATGGCATCTGGTCCCATCACTTCATGGGAAATAGATGGGGCAACAGTGGAAACAGTGTCAGACTTTATTTTTGGGGGCCCAAAATCACTGCAGTTGGTGACTGCAGCCATGAAATTAAAAGACGCTTACTCCTTGGAGAAAAGTTATGACCAACTTAGATAGCACATTGAAAAGCAGAGACATTACTTTGCCAACAAAAGTCCGTCAAGGCTATGGTTTTTCCAGTAGTCATGTATGGATGTGAGAGATGGACTGTAAAGAAAGCTGAGCGCCGAAGAATTGATGCTTTTCAACTGTGGTGTTGGAGAAGACTCTTGAGAGTCCCTTGAACTGCAAGGAGATCCAACCAGTCCATTCTGAAGGAGATCAGCCCTGGGATTTCTTTGGAGAGAATCATGCTAAAGCTGAAACTCCAGTACTTTGGCCACCTCATGCGAAGAGTTGACTCATTGGAAAAGACTCTGATGCTGGGAGGAATTGGGGGCAGGAGGAGAAGGGGACGACTGAGGATGAGATGGCTGGATGGCATCATTGACTCAATGGACATGAGTCTGAGTGAACTCCGGGAGTTGGTGATGGACAGGGAGGTCTGGCGTGCTGAGATTCATGGGGTTGCAAAGAGTCAAACATGACTGAGCAACTGAAATGAACTGAACTGAACTGAATGATCCCATTGCCATTTACTCTGTTGTTTTGGGTTCGAGGTTATACACCCTTTCTGTATTTCCTGTCTAGAGAAGATCCTTTAGCATTGGTTGGAGAGCTGGTTTGGTGGTGCTGAATTCTTTCAGCTTTTGCTTGTCTGTAAAGCTTTTGATTTTGCCTTCTTATTTGAATGAGATACTTGCTGGGTACAGTAATCTGGGCTGTAGGTTTTTCTCTTTCATCACTTTAAGTATGTCTGGCCATTCCCTCTGGCCTGAAGAATTTCTATTGAAAGATCAGCTGTTATCCTTTCTCTAGAATTCTGAAAGACTCTCTGCAGAGACCAGGCTAAGGGCTCCATGTCAGGACAGGGTGGTACCTCAGAGCACAGAGGCAAACTCCAAAGTTCCCAAGCAAGCACCACTGTATTCCTAGCATCTGCCAGCAGTTCTGGAGTTTGTCCTCTGCTGTGAGGGTTTTCATTCTGATTTTAGCTCTTGAGCCAAGGGGGAGCTGGATATTGGGGCTTGTGCTAGGGTTATCGGATAGGATGAGTGAGTCTTCATCCCACTATACCATCCTGCATGAATCCTAGGCTCTCAGCCTATCTTCTCTCAGCTCTTGGTTTTGCTGAGACATTGAGAATCTTGAAGGTCTTGGTTCCAGCTCATCTCTCTGCCCCCAGCCCTTTCTTGCAGGACTTGGTCAGCACTATGAATTCATGCTTTTCTAGGGCCGGTAGCCTGTGGTTGACCACGGCTGGGGCGGGGGGTGCCCATTTCACCTAAGCCAGGATGTTTGCACACTAACCTCAGCTTCCACTTGACCTCCCTCTCCTCTCCTCTGTGGCTCTCTTTTCAACTCCCAGCAGGCTGGGAGGATGTGCCTGCCACAGGACCTCCTCTGATCTTTGGGGATGCTTTAAGGAAACAATGGAGGGTGTGGCTCAGCAGGCCTGGGCCTTGTGCCTCCTCACCTTGGGGGCACAGTATCACCATGCAGAGGGACACTCATGCTTCTTCCCATCCTGGCTTTTCTGCATCCTGCCCCAGGACACATTGTGCTACATGCTGGGTCCTCACAGAGGAAGAGTCCTGCCTCCACCTCCTGGTCTGATGTATGTTGAGCCATCCTGGATTTCCTTAGGAATCAGTGAGGCAGGGGCACCCCACAGACCCCGACACTGTATCACGAGGAAGCTGCAGCACTTCCTGTCCTTACTGCAGCTTTTGTCTCCTCTGTGGTAGGTCAGAAGGTGAGAATGCAGAAGTGTCACCTTGTGAGAGAAATGAGGTGTGCAAAGCAGAGGTCCCTCCCATCCACTCGGGGCAGCCTCTCTGTTTGTGCTTCCCAGTTCTCTCTTCCCACCCACAGACATCCCTGTTTTCTGGCTGGACCCTAGGATGCCACACCTGCCCTTTTTCTCAGTCTCAAGCCCCAACTGCTTCATGCTCTGTGCATCTGGAGCTTTCTCTCCCTATATTCCAAGAACATCTGCTTCACACATGCGATCACCAACCACATGTTTGCCCACCTGGGTTCATGTTCTGCCACTGACTTCTTAGGCCCTAAATGAAACCACCTGCTATGGTAACTTCCAGAGTTTTGGCTGTCTTTATCAGTCCTTCCCAGTTCGTCATTTGCCCCTTTATGTATTTGCCCCATTCTCTTAATTGTAGGGAAACTGTTCTCATGATACACAAAGTCCCCCATTACTGTCCCTTTCTCTGTACTTACCACCAGCAAGCCATCTGTGATTTAAGCCAAGGCCACCCCTTCAACCTGGGGACTCATTCCTATTCTGTTACTTCTGCACCATGTCATTGCTCCAGCAGCTCCCCCTTTCTCTCCTGCATCGAGTTATTTCTCTTGACTGGATCTTTTCCATCAACATCCAACATGCTATTGAATATATCTCCTACCTTTAAAAATCCCTCTTGATGATATTTCCTGATTTTTCAGCAACTCTGTGGAACAAACCTCTCTAAAGCAGTTGATTACACTTGTTATCACCAATTGCTCTCTCTCTCAAATCCACTCATTATGCCTTTACCTCAGTCTCTCACCTTATTCTTCTCAAGGCCACAAATGATCTCTGTTATTACATCTAATGATCAACTGTGAGTCCTCATCTTACTTGGCAGATTGGCAACATTCATGCAGTTGACCACTTTCCCTTGAAATACTTATCTCTCTTGGCTTCTAGTACTCTCCTAGTTTTCCTCCTACCTCACTGGCTATTACTTCTCAGTCTTTGCTCACTTATTCCTACTTTTAACCTTAATTTTTTTTTAACATGGGTGATCAATATCAATAACTTCAGATATGCAGATGACACCACCCTTATGGCAGAAAGTGAAGAAGAACTAAAGAGCCTCTTGATGAAAGTGAAAGAGGAGAGTGAAAAAGTTGGCTTAAAGCTCAACATTCAGAAAACTAAGATCATGACATCCGGTCCCATCACTTCATGGCAAATAGATGGGGAAACAGTGGAAACAGTAGCTGACTTTATTTTTTGGGCTCCCAAATCACTGCAGATGGTGATTGCAGCCATGAAATTAAAAGACTCTTACTCCTTGGAAAGAAAGTTATGACCAACCTAGATAGCATATTAAAAAGCAGAGACATTTCTTTGTCAACAAAGGTCTGTCTAGTCAAGGCTATGGGTTTTCCAGTAGTCACGTATGGATGTGAGAGTTGGACTATAAAGAAAGCTGAGCACTGAAGAATTGATGCTTTTGAACTGTGGTGTTGGAGAAGACTCTTGAGAGTCCCTTGAACTGCAAGGAGATCCAATCAATCCATCCTAAAAGAGATCAATCCTGGGTGTTCATTGGAAGGACTGATATTGAAGCTGAAACTCCAATACTTTGGCCACCTGATGCAAAGAACTGACTCATTTGAAAAGACCCTGATGCTGGGAAAGATTGAGGGCAGGAGGAGAAGGGGATGACAGAGGATGAGATGGTTGGATGGCATCACCGACTTGATGGACATAAGTTTGGGTAAACTCTGGGAGTTGGTGATAGACAGGGAGGCTTAGCATGCTGTGGTTCATGGGGTTGCAAAGAGTCGGACACAACTGGGTGACTGAATTGAACTGAACTGATCATTAGAAACATATCTGGAGCTTTGGAGAAAAACTAATATGCATCTGGATTTTAAAAAGTGATTACAGGTTTTTCTATTAAATGGTAGCTTTGGTGATACAGAATTCTGTTATTTTTCTGTTGGCTAGTCATGATACAATGGTATTAAGTGAGTAATAGTTACATAATCACAATAGTAAAAGATGTTTATCAGTTTTCACAATCAATAGCCAGATAAAAAGTAAAAGATAATTACAATTGCAAGCCATAATGGGAACATGATTAACTTAACAATGTAAAATAATTACATATAATTTGGGGAGTCAAGCAGGGTGATGTGGTGAGTGGAAGTGCATACATGCACATGTTTTCATTTGCCCAGCCAGTCTATGTCTTTTGGTTGGTGTATTAATCCATTTATATTTAAGGTAATTATCAATATGTATGATACTATTACCATTTTCTTAACTGTTTTGGGTTTATTTTCTGTAGGTCTTTTATGTTTTCTGCCTAGAGAAGTTTTTCTAGCATTTGTTGTAGAACTGTTTTGGTGGTGCTGAGTTATCTTAACTTTTGCTTGTCTGGAAAGCTTTTGATTTCTCCATCAAATCTGAATGAGAGTCTTGCTAGGTGGAGTATTTTTGGTTGTAGGTTCTTCCCTTTCATCAGTTTAAATATATCATACCATCCCCTTCTGGCCTGTAGAGTTTCTGTTGAGAAATCAGTTGATAACCTGATGGGAATTCCCTTGTATGTTATTTGTAGTTTTTCCCTTGTTTCTTTCAATATTTTATCTTTGTTTTTAATTTTTGTCAGTTTGATTACCATGTGTCTTGGTGTGTTTCTCCTTGGGTTTATCTTGCCTGGGACTCTCTGTGATTCCTGGACCTGGTTGACTATTTCCTTTTCCATGTTAGGAAAGTTTCCAGCTATAATTTCTTCAAATACTTTTACTTTCTCAGGTCCTTTCTCTCTCTCTTCTCCTTTTGGGACCCTTGTAATTGAATGTTAGTGTGTTTAATGTTGTCCCAGAGGCCTCTTAAGCTGTCTTCATTTTCTTCATTCTTTTTCTATATTCTGTTCTGTGGCAGTGATTTCCACCATCCTGTCTTCCGGGTCATTTATCCATTCTTCTGCCCCAGTTATTCTGCTATTGATTCCTTCTAGTGTATTATTCATTTCTGTCTGTTTGTTCTTTAGTTCTTCTAGGTCTTTGGTAAGCATTTCTTGCACCTTCTCCATTGTTTTCCCGAGGTCGTGAATCATCTTCACTATCATTATTCTAAATTCTTTTTCTGGAAGGTTGCCTATCTCCACTTCATTTAGTTGTTGTTCTGGGATTTTATCTTGTCTCTTCATCTGGGACATAACTTTCTGCTTTTTCATCCTGATTAACTTTCTGTAATGTGGTTTTTGTTCTAGCTTCTGTGAGATTGGTGCTCTTTTTTTAAATTGAAGGATAATTGCTTTATAGAATTTTGAGGTTTTCTGTCATACATTAAGAATCAGCCATAGGCACACCCACGTCCCCTCCCTCCCAGACCTCCCTCTCATCTCCCTCTCCACTCCACCCTTCAGCCTGTCGCAGAGCCCCTGTTTGAGTTCCCTGAATCATACAGCAAATCCCCACTGACTATCTGTTGGTACTGTAAATTTCTGTCAATTCATCAGCACCATCTCTTCAGATTCCATATATATGTGTCAGTATATGATATTTATATTTCTCTTTCTGACTTACTTCACTCTATATAATGGGCTCTAGTTTTGTCCACCTAATTAGAACAGATTTAAATGCATTCCTTTTATGGCTGAGTAGCCTCTGTGGGATTGTGGTTCTCGCTTCTTCTGTCTGCCCTCTGATGGAGGAGGTTAAGAGGCTTGTGTAAGCTTCCTGCTGGGAGGGACGTCTTGCTGTGGCTTCTTTGTCTTTGGACATGGGGTATCTTTTTTTTGGTGGATTCCAGTGTTCTCCTGTTGATGCTTGTTCAACAACTAGTTGTGATTTTGGTGTTCTCCCAGGAGGAGATGAGCACATGTCCTTCTACTCTGCCATCCTGAACCAGGAGCTTAATCCCTTTAATTTCTTAATGTTGAGGTGTCCGAGAGCCTGGTCCTTAGATCTGTTCTTTGTTTGTGAATCATTGCCTTGGTGATCTTATTCAGTTTCATGGTTTTACATTTCAATTTTTCTTTCTTTCTTTCTCCTCCTCCTCCCTCTCCTACCCCTTCCCTTCCTCCATTTCTGCATCACCACCATCATCACCATCTAATCTATCTTTCTATCTAATCATCAACAGCTAGTACCTTGCCTTAGGTGCAGCAAGCTTCTGTGTTGAGAAAAAATGTTGGAAGTATGATCTCAGGCAGAAACTGGGAGATTAGTCATGTTACTATTGCAGTAATCATAGCATCAGAGAGAGAAACGGTCATGTTTTGAATTCATTTCATAAGATGTAGCCAAGAGGATGGTTTGGATGTGAATGATCAGGAAAAAATGTCAAGGATGACACCACTGTTTTTGTCCAGAACAACTGGAAAGATGGAATTGCTATTAACTGAGTATGGTGTTGGAGAAGACTCTTGAGAATCCCTTGGACTGCAAGGAGATCCAACCAGTCCATTCTGAAGGAGATCAGCCCTGGGATTTCTTTGGAAGGAATGATGCTAAAACTGAAACTCTAGTACTTTGGCCACCTCATGCGAAGAGTTGACTCATTGGAAAAGACTCTGATGCTGGGAGGGATTGGGGGCAGGAGGAGAAGGGGACAACAGAGGATGAGATGGCTGGATGGCATCACTGACTCGATGGACGTAAGTCTGAGTGAACTCTGGGAGTTGGTGGTGGACAGGGAGGCCTGGCATGCTGCGATTTATGGGGTCACAAAGAGTCAAGACATGACTGAGTGACTGAACTGAACTGAACTGATGTGAATACTGTGATTGGAGCATGTTTTGTATATGTAATTAGATGATGGTTGGGGCAGGGACTCAGGAGTTCACTGTTGTTTAGTTTAAGGTTAATATTGACCATTCAGGTATTTATGCTGATTAGACAACTTGGGCAGGTGAGACTGTCCCATGAAATCATGAACTCCATTGTGTACTTCCTATGTCTTTGCTGTGATTGTGATAGTACCTTGCATATAGTAAGTAAGCAAATATTTTAATTGAATATAAGACACCTCTCAAGGTTTTTTTTTTTTTTTTTCTTTAAGTATTTTTCTTCCCATTTTTACTTTGGCTATGTGGTGCAGCTTGTGGGATCTTAGTTCCCCGACCAGGGATCAAACCCATGCCCCCTGCCGAGTCCTAGCCACTGGACCACCAGGGAATTCGCTTCCAATTTTAAGATATAATTGACACATGGCATTGTTAGTGTACAGCATAATCAAGGTTATTTTTATTGTGACCCTTCTGGGGTCCTCTTAAGAAGAGTACTTCAGTAATCCTGCAGCAGGATTCCCTGTTTCATTACATGTCATACTAATGCAATGATTTGTGTGCCTCCCCAGGTGTCATTCACTCCATGCAGCTGATAGGCAGTGGAAGTGGGATACAGGCAAGAGAGCTCCAGCGGCCTCCCAGGTATGTTCTCCAGAAAGATCTAACCAATAACCACCAGGGGGCAAAGAGGGGAGATTCTACCATTTGCTTCTGACATTAGTTATATTAGCTATATGCTGTTGATAATAAACCAAAGCACCTCCTCAAAATTGGAACACTGACACTTCCCTCCATATTGTGGGCATATATAGAAGTCATCAATGAATTTTGCTTGTGGGATTCCTGGCTACTCCTTGACAGTACTATCCTCAGGCCCAGAATGGTCCTCTGTGCCCAAGGATGCCATGATAGAAGTCAAGCCTGACTTTTACTTTCAGTGTACCTTAGATAAGGGCCTTCCTTCTCTGCTTAAGTCCCTTTCTCCACAGTCCAGTGAGGGGGGTGTTGTGTGGAATGCTGACCCAGCTTAAGTGTGAGTTACAGCTCCTTTTCTAGATAGGAAGAATCTTTACTTCCCATGTGCCTTTCCTGAACACACCACAGTGGAGAAAAGAGCAGACACACAACTCTCAGCTTAGAGATGTAGAGTGTATTTTGGGTGGTATTCTGCCCACCTGTACATTAATGAAAATTACAGTAGCATCCTCTTCAAGGGATGCAGACATTGGGTAGACTATGAAGTCTTTAGATTGTGCTGGGTCTTCTTGAACAGACCAGTGTTTTTTTCTGAGGTGACAGCTGAGGGTCAGGGTGGGTTCCCTGGTTGCGTGGCACAAACCACTTGAGGACAGTGCCGAGGGCAGTGGTGGGGGGTGCTCAGAACAGAGGCTGAGCGGAGTTGATGCGAGTGGGAGTGTTGCCAGAGCTTGCTGTCCAGGGACCGGGGTATGTCCGTGAAGACCAGGCCCATCTGCTTCTCAGGTGGCGGGAGCTGGGCCTTCAGGACCCCCCTTGTCTTCTCTGTCTTAGGTCTCTCCTTGGGACTTTTGGCTGGAGCCAGGCTCTTTGCTGCATTTACTTTTCTTGTGTTAGCCATTTTCTCAGAGGTGGGGGACGTGGATTCCTTATGCCCTTTGCCTTTTGTTTTGAGGTTAATACAGTGCAAAAAAGATTTCATCTTATTTCTAAAGCCAGAATCTGGAAGACTGGGCCTCTGGTGAGTATAGCCTGGCATCACTGGCCCCTGCAACATCTGACTTTGTAAAGTGTGGCCCCACAGTGGGTTACCTGGAGTGAGTTGGCCCAGGAAAGACTGGCCCTGTGACACCTGGGGCACCACAGGCTGGGCACTCTCAGGAACTCTTGCTGGTTTGAGGATGACATTGAGCTTGGCTTGACTGGCTCGCAAGTCATTCTTCTCAGAGTCTTTCCCGTCAGGGACTCCTGGAGGTAGCTCTGGGAGTTTAAGCTGAGGGTGATGCTCAGGACTGTGCTGGCAGGGAGCATCAAGGTGAAAATGACGTCTCTGGCAACAGAAGCTGAAGGGTTTCCTGTTCAGGAGCACCCCTTCTGGCCTCTGTGCTTCAGTTGAGTGGCTTTTTTCTCTTGTGGAGGAGAGTATGAAGCTTGCATCCCCTTCTCCGCGGTCCCCAGCTGATTTGGGTTTGCCTGGCTTCTTTCTCTTTTCTGCCAGTGTGGGAACTTGGGCTGAGTCCTTGCTCTTGTCAGGCCTATGGGGCTCAGAGCTCCAGGGCTCCTCCAGGCTGGGGTTGTTCACACTGGCTTCCAGCTGAGCACAAAGAACCTGGGCCT
Source organism: Capra hircus (assembly GCF_001704415.2). Classification (NCBI taxonomy): domain Eukaryota; kingdom Metazoa; phylum Chordata; class Mammalia; order Artiodactyla; family Bovidae; genus Capra; species Capra hircus. Next base: position 75,936,046 of record NC_030815.1, read on the forward strand.
TGGCCCCTGTCATGTCCCCACTGGATCGTGAGATCTGGGCTGCCCAGTGGACAGACTCACGGTGTGCTGCACCGGAATGATGTTGCTTCTGTTCCTGATGCGCTGTCTTTAGCTCCGTGGCTAGCTCTTCTGTGAGGTGGAGCCATTCTGGATCTGGGGAACGTGGTGTATCTGGTGGGATGGGGAGATCCTGGAGTGGTAGTTTTCCTTGGTTGTCTAGATTCCCAGGAGACTCCTGTGGGCACATGTTCTTTGGCATTGCTACCGTTTGTTCTCTGGACTCCCTTGCCTTTAGGGGAATTCCCAGTTGTATCTCTAGGATCTTCTTTCTCAGATGGAAATTTAGTTTAGTCAAGATGGGTTCCCTGAGTGAGCAGGGCCTTGCAGGCCCTGTCTGGCTTTCTTGAGGCACCATCTTGATTATTCCTTCTATCTGCACTTCAGCCTGGAATTCACCTGCAGCATCTGCACAAGCCTCACTGCCATCTTGAAAGCCTGGCCCAGGACTCAGACCCTGCTCTTCAGGTGAGGGCACCTGAGTCGGAGGTTCTGTTGGGAACTGGATAGGTCTAGGCACCATCTCTGTCTTCATAGCTGGAGAAGTGATTGCTGGAGCCGTAGCCCTGGAGAGAGCCACATAATAAGGAGCAGGCAGTCCTGACAAGAAGGCCAGATACTTGTGCTGTAAAGTTGTCTTCAGTTTCTCAATGGCTCCCTGAGACAGGGCCCAGGGCAACTTAGGATGTTTAATGAGAGCATCTGATGAGGCTTGTTGCTGCTGGTCAAGGGCCGTTGGCATCCAGGGTGTAACTTCCTGTTGTTTGTCCAGGTCATCTACTGCCTGTAGTTCCAGGGGCTTGCTTTCTGGGATGCAGGTGAAGGGAGCCACTTGCAGGCCCCCAGGAATTTTGAACTCGCAAGAGCCATGTATGCAGACAGGAACCTTGCCCTGGTGAATCTCCTTGCATTTGGAGTCAACATGGCTCTGCAGTGTTGCCTTGGCCTGGTCAGTCACGTGCAACATAGGGACTGACGCTGGGTCCTTAATGGCTGGGAGTGGGTCGCCAACCCCAGTGCCCTCTAGAGCAGTAGGTTGGGGGACATTCACATTGTCCAGGGCTTTGCTGCTCCAGGACAGAGTCTGCTGGCCAGCAGGGGGCAGAGGCAACTGGAGAGACCGCTGGTTCTTCCAGGGTAGGCTTGAGTGATTAGGAACCAACTGTCTCTGGAGGTGGAATTCCAGCAGCCTCCTGGCCTGCTCTGGGAAGAATATTTCCTTTGTGATGGTGGAGACAGGCTGACCTGGCCAGGAAGTTTTTACAGTCTCAGAAGATTGGGCTTGGTCACTGGGCTTACACTGCATGGGGCTCTCAGTGTGTTGATCTCTCTGGAAAACATCCGGAAACTCCCACTGAAGCTGGAGCTGCCTCTGCAGCAGGTGCCACTCCAAGGCTTTACATTCATCCAGAGTCAGCAAGGGGCTACTGATCTGAGCTTGTTGGTGCTCAGGTGGAGCTGTCCAATTTGGGGAAGATGGAGAAGAGGGTAGAGCTGACTGGGGCAGAGTTTTAGGCACCAGAGGGAAGCAGGAGAGCTCCTTGAAGAGAAAAGGATACTTCAAGGAGTGCTTGGACATGCTCTCGTTCATGGAGAGGCCTTGATATCCCAAGAAGGTGTCAACTAGGGACTCACTGTGCAGAGAAGGGAGGCCACAGAATAGCTGGCTGTATTTCGACTGCACAGGGCCCTCTGAATCACTAGCCTGTTGCCCAGGCATTAGATAAAGGCCACTTGATTCTTTAAGAGCCACATAGGGTGAGGCTAGAGTCGTGTGGTCTGGGATTTTCTGGTAGTAGTGTCTTTGTTCTGGGTCCATAATGGACCATTCAGAAACCCAGAAGGCCTGGGTGGGTTGGCCAGCTATACATGAGCCCCAGTTCTGGTATGAAATGGTCCCGAATTTCTCAACGGAGAACTGAGAAATATCATTCTGGATGAAAGAAACTGGTTGATTATGTACAGGGTGGCAAAATAGTGGCGGGTTTGGCATAAGCTGCCTCAGGGACTCTTCCACACGTCTGGGGAGCCCCCACCTTTGGAAATGCATCAGTCTTCTTACATGTACCTCAAGAAGCCTCAGGACTTCAGGACAAAGGAACGGCAGGTGGGCAGGGAGGACAGTGACCATATTTAAGGCCATAGGATGTGTTAGAGCTGTGATTTCTCGATTCAGGGTCAGCAGAGAGACCTGGGAATTCAAGGGCTGCTGGCCTTGGTTCCCATAGACAAGGTTGGGGTGGCTCTGGATTATCTCCTGCAAGTTCACTGAAACCCTTGGCTCCTCAAATCTCGAAGAAAGCATAGTCTCTGGGCCCCTGGGCACCTCTGGCATTTGAAATCCCTGCCTTTGCTTGAGGTGTTCAGCCCAGTAATCATGAATGCCAGCTGTACCAGGTGACCGGGCCACTGACTGTGCCAAGGATTTCTGTGACACTGTGAGGTTTGCAGATGGAAGTGAAAGGTTTTTGGAGTGTGGGGAACGATGCTCCATACTCTGCTGGAAAGAAACTTTAGGCGTGGACAAAACCTCTAGGCAAGAGGAGCCCTGTGCTGGCTCCCCTGAAGTCGGGGAGACCAGGGTATTCTCATCTGCCAGCACCTGCTGAATCTCCAGAGCCATGCTGTTGCAGGTTTGGCAGCAGGGATCTTCACACAGGAGCTGCCGCACACTCCCCTCTTGAGGAAGCCAGCCCTGGCTGGGGAGGGAAACATGGCAACCGTCTGTTACTGATGGAGTGACAGCTGCCTCTTTGGCCTCAGACTGGGCTGCCCTCCCCTAGTCCTATAAGCTCAGAGGCCTGCCTCTGCTGCCTGTTTACTCATCCGTTTTTTTCCCCTAGGGAAATGACATTTGGCAAGTTATGTTGGGCTGGGCTGAGGGCCTTGGGGCTTATTGGATGAGGTCTCAGACAACTGATGGGGGCACAAGGCCTTGAGAGAGTGGGTGGTGGGTGAGTCCTTTGTGACCTGTGTTGAGAAGCTGAGCTAGGAGAAGGAACCAGGCAGACAGGTTTAGCTGGCTGATGGCACAGCATCAGGAACATCACCATGTAGAACCTGGAGTCATTCTCTTTATGGGCCGAGGCTGTGGCCTAGTATTCACTATTTCCAAACTATGAAAAAGGAGATTCTTTTGGGAACCCTGTTCTGGGGATTAAAGAGTGCACACAACATCTCTTGAGAGTCCGTCCCCTTTCTCTAGAGAAGAAAGAAATAATATGACAAGCTCCTGTCTGAGGGCTGTCCCAGGAACTGACCTCCCTTAAGATAGAACCAGAGGAGGTAATGTCAGCAGGGTCCAGGGGTTTGCCCTTGAATGGGTGTAGCTGTAAAGAATATGAAAATGATGAATTAATTATGCACTTAATTATCTATTCTCCTGACTGTATAACTTGTCTTATGGCTTGAGTGCAAAACCATGTAGAGTCTTTTATGAACTAGTGCATCTACTAGTGAACTCCTGAATCCCAGGGCCACTTGAGCCTAGCACAGAGAACTAGGACACTCTCTTTTGAAGTATCTGACCGCCCCTTGCCCTGGCAACCCTCCAAACCAGTGCTCCAGGCTCCAATGTCTGACTCCCTCCCAGCCATTCCCCTCTCCAACCTTGTCACAGGTCAAACAGACAAATGATCACAGGCCAGACTGGAAATTGGGAGACTGCAAAGAGCAAGAGATCACCTTCTCATGACAGAAAGCAGCTCCCACGGCTTCTCAGCTTCTTCCTGGGGATGTCTCCTAGCTGAGAAACCAGGAGACAGTGTTACATGGAGCAGGAGAGGGTTCAGGGACATCCTATAGGAAGCCTTTGAATGAGAGGAGATTGCAAACTCCAAAGTGAGTGCTGTAAAGCACGTCTGTGTATGACTTAACCAGGTATGATGTGCTCTTCTGGGCCTGCTCTCATTTGATCTTCACAACTATGCTGTGAGTGAGGCAGGATCATCAGAGCCTGTTTCATAGGAACAAGACTGAGAGATGAAGAGACTTCCAGAGGGTCATAAAACTAGTAAGTGACACAGTTAAGGACTTCTCCCGTGTTTCCTCTCTTTTCATTCCCGGGGGTAAGGTGGACTTTAGAACATTCCCAGACTCTGATTTGCCATCCCACCTGTTTTTTTCTGGGAGAATTCGTCAGCTTAGACAATGGAAGTCTTCAGTGGTTAGAGTACCTGGCTCCTGGCACCAGGGCCCATCACGGGCCAGGGTTCCTTGCCCACAGTGGAGGGGAGTCAGAGCAGAGACTGAGACTTTACCTCTTGACGCTGCATCTCTAGCCCCTTGTCTGACTTTTTGGTGACTCTTAAAGAAAAAGAATTAAAAGAGTGTGAAGTGGGACACCATTTTTTTTTCACATCCAAAATGAAACAAAGGAAATATACATTTCCCAGTCTCTTTCTGTATCTCTGTATTTTATACACTCTTCTATATGTTCGTCCTGTACTCCAGCTTTTCACCTGAACATTTCATTTTTTTACTTATTTCGCACTTACTTCAGTGCTTTCCATATTCTATACCTCCTGTCCCCTTTCTCAGGACAAGTTTGTCAGGGGACTTAGTGTGATACAGGAGGAATAATGGAATGGATTAAATGGTTGGTAGCTCTCAGCCAAGGACTTCTGCTTACTAAGTCCACCAATCAGAAAAATCCCCCATTTTTGGAGGTCAGAAGAAATCCAATGAGGTAGATTCCATTTTATCTAGCACTCAACCCAAGTTAGATAGAAATTCTTAATTTTTCAACTAGAATATACAGAAGGGGTGGGCTAGCAGGGCATTATTTCTAGGCTCTGAGAAAGAGAGGTACTATAAAGAGTAACAATGTGTCTTATCTAAGACTTAACTAGTGCAGCCATGGTCATAGAGTTTCCCTACCTGGCAGCAGCTTTTACCTTCCATTAATCCATGGTAACTCTCTTTCACTTGCCAGATAGCTAGGATAATAATGAAGATGGAGCCAGAGATATATAAGAAATACCCTAAATCCCACAGAACAGAAGTCGGGATCAGCATGGTCTAAAACCTCACTAGCATGAGACCAACAATTCCTATATGTAGGCACTCAGGGTCCTGGTGCCTAATGATTCTCCATGGTATGCCTGTGGTCTCCACCTCACAGATGACGGAACCAGCCCTCAGACTACATCACAAAGCCCGCCTGTTTCACAAGGCAGGTGTGGTGTCAAAAGACATACCTGTCTAGAGAAGCTCACGTGGTGATTCAGTCTGTAAATGAGGGTGTCTTGTTGTAAGGACTGAAGGTGTCCCTTGCAGGCAGTGTCTTTGCTTTCACTTTGTCTTCACTTTCCACAGCCTCCACCAGCCTGACAGCTCAGCTGTTCCTTTGTGACAGCTGTCTTGTCAGCCATCCACTGAAAACTGAGTGTTTAGGAACACTAGGTACATTTTGAGAAAGAGTAGCTGGGACAGAGGAACCTCTGTAAACTCCACCGGTACTGAAAATGTATGTGAGAAGCATACATTAGCTTAGGGATGGCAGAGACTGGTTATGGCTTGGGAATGGAGAACTTTATTTATGGCTGCTCTGGGCCTTCCTTGCTGCTCTCGGGCTTTCTCTAGCTGTGGAGAGTGGGGACTAATCTCCAGTTCTGGACAACAGGCTCTAGGTGTATGGGCTTCAGTAGTTGCAGCATGCTGGCTCAGCAGTTTTGGGTTGCTGGCTCTAGGGCTCACGGGCTTCAGTCGTTAAACACAGTGGCTCGATTGGTAACTCTTAGGCATGATGGGTGTTTTTTCCAATCACTTCCAAGACCCATCATTCCTATACCTTGACTATAGACATTATATTACCTGCTTGGCTGTCTGTGGATATTGTGATCTGACTCCAGTATCTCAAAATTTCTGAATTTCCTTGAGAGAGTCTTTCCCTGGTAACAGTGGTCTCACAGCCAAAAAATTCTTGGCCTCAGTATATCTGAAGATACCACTTGGTCCTTCCTCCAGTGTCCAGTCCTCTATCCATCTGGCATGGTGAGTGATCAATCTGTGCTCAGTCCTAAGCTGGACAGTGTCAAGGATACAAAGATATTTTCAGTCATGTCGCTGTTAGAGCCAGCAACCCAAAACCACTTCACTGGTTTCTAAGATAAGACTAATTCACACAAAGTAAGAACCAGCAATGGAAAACAAATGGAATCATTTATTCATCTATGAGGGCTAGGTCACAAACATCCCATTCCTAAGGTGAAAAAACACAGGATCAGGATGCATAGTCAGAGAAGGCTCCTGGGTAGAGTGAAACTGGAGTTGAATGTTTACATGCAGGCTGTGGGTGAAAGGAGTGTGTTCTAGGTAGGAGAGAAACTTACCAGCAGATGCAGAATACTGAAGGATGGGCCATGGAGTTCATTCGGCAGTAAGAAATGCAGTCTACCTCTAGTAGAGGTGCATGTGGGTGGACTGGATTGGGCTTGAAGGGAAATACTGGAGGAGCAGGAATGAGTTCTCTTGATGGAAGCATTTATTTTATTTCAGTAACTTAAAATTGTTTTTTAAAAGTAGGCACACAAAATTACCAAGGCAAAAAAAGGTATGTAGTATGTCTCTTTCTCATCTTTCTCTCCCCTTTTCCTTCCCTGTGTATCTTTCAGAACTGACTTAGGAATTAATTTGGGATAGGAAGTATAAATAGAGTGATGTTTTTTCACTAATGAAAGCATATTATAGACATGGTTTTTATCTTGTTTTATTTAATAATATGAAAATATCTTATGTATATTTTGCAAATTTTTTCAAATTGAAGTATAGTTGATTTACAATGTTGTGTTAGCTTCTGATGTACAGTAAAGTGATTCAATTTTACATATATGTATTTCAGATTATTTTCTATTATAGTTTATTATAAGATATTGAATATAATTCCTTGTGCTATACAGTAGGACCTTGTTGCTTACCTATTTCATATGTAGCAGCTTGTATCTACTAATCCCAAACTCCTGTGACTGCAGCAGAGCCTTTGCCCTGGCCACCAGGCAGCATGCTGACCAACATGTGGCAGCAGGTGAAGGTTTACATGCTCAATGAGGACCATCAGTGGGACAACCAGGGCACCAGGCATACCATCTGGCTACGTGGAGTGGCTGAAGGGCATGTCCCTGCTAGTCAGAGCCTGATAAAACATGGTCCACCTGAGAAGGGAACAGCAAACCACTTCAGTATTCTTGCCTCAAGAACCCCATGAACTCAACAAAAGGCAAAAAGATATGACATAGGAAGATAAGCCCCCCAGGTCAATAGGTGTCCAATATGCTATGGGGGAAGAGCAGAGAAATAGCTCCAGAAAGAATGAAGAGGCTGGGCTAATGTAGAAACGTCATTCAGTTGTGGATGTGTCTGGTGGTGAAGGTAAAGTCCAGTGCTGTAAAGAACAATATTGCATAAGAACCTGGAATGTTAGGTTCATCAATCAAGGTAAGTTGGATGTGGTCAAACAGGAGATGGCAAGAGTGAACATCAACATTTTAGGAATCAATGAACTAAAATGGTCAGGAATGGGTGAATTTAATTCAGATGACCATTAAATCTACTACTGTGGGCAAGAATCCCTTAGAAGAAATGGAGTAGCCTTCATAGTCAACAGAAGTCCAAATGCAGTACTTGGGTACAATCTCAAAAACAAGGGAATGATCTCTATTCGTTTCTAAGGCAAACCATTCAATATTACAGTAATCCAAGTCTATGCCCCAATCACTAATGCCAAAGAAGCAGAAGTGGAATGGTTCTATGAAGACCTACAAGACCTTCTAGAACTAACACCAAACAAAGATGTCCTTTTCATCATAAGGGACTGGAATGCAAAAGTAGGAAGTCAAGAGATACCTGGAGTAACAGGCATATTTGGCTGTGGAGTACAAAATGAAGCAGGGCAAAGGCTAACAGAGTTTTGCCAAGAGAACGCACTGGTCATAGCAAACACCCTCTTCCAACACAAGAGACGACTCTACACATGGACATCACCAGATGGTCAATACTGAAATCAGATTGATTATATTCTTCACAGCCTAAGGTAGAGAAACTCTAAACACTCAGCAGAAACAAGACCTGGAGCTGACTGTGGCTCAGATCATCAGCTCCATATTGTGAAATTCAGGCTTAAACTAAAGAAAGTAGTGAAAACTACTAGGCCATTCAGGTATGACCTAAATCAAATCCCTTATGATTATACAGTGGAGGTGAGGAAAAGATTCAAGGGATTAGATGTGGTAGACAAGAGTGCCTGGAGAACGATGGATGGAAGTTCATAACACTGTACAGGAGTGAGAGGGTTAACAGGTAGGAAGGCAGAGATCCCTAAGAGGCAGGAAATAAACTGCAAGTGGCAGACACTTTTTTCCTTTCTCTACACAAAATTAAAAGAGGCTTATTTTAATTCTGTGCTGACAATGCCTGGTTCTGCCTGAACTTAACTCTTCTCAAACCTTGAGTTAACCTATGTGGTTTTTCTTAAGCTATGTTAATGAAACGATGTATTTGCTTTGTAGTCTGCCTTTCTTTAAATCAATTCTGGCCTAAGACTAACCTTTTTTTCCTTTTCTCAAACATTGGGCTGATAACGGTTCAACAAACCAGTATTCATGTCAATTGTTTTGTGGCTGGGGATGACACACCTTGTGCCATTCTATCTCAAAAAGGTGTATTGTGGGAGAGGGGCCTGGTCAAAATCCCTTAGTCTGGAGGTGTTTCTTATATCTGATTAGCAGCTTGCTAACAGACATAAAACATTGGAAAAGACCCTGATGCTGGGAAAGATTGAAGGAGGGAGGAGAAAGGGACGACAGAGGATGAGATGGTTGGTGGCATCACCGACTCAATAGACATGAGTTTGAGTAGACTCCAGGAGTTGGTGATGAACAGGGAGGCCTGGCGTGCTGCAGTCCATGGGGTCCGAATGGGTTGGACATGACTGAGCGACTGAACTCAACTCCCAAAAACTAGCAAGGGGGCATTCTTTCTGCCCCCTTCTGATGTCTATTTCAGCAGCTTTCTCTATCTCTTTTATAGTTTAATAGAACTCTACTACACAAAAGCTCCAAGTGATCAAGTCTCGTCTCTGGCTCCGGATTGAAATCCTCTTCTCCAAAGGTCATGAAACTGGCATAGTTCACAGCTCACGACAGCAATCTTTCAGGAAGTGGTGACCAAAACCATTCCCAAGAAAAATGCAAGAAGGCAAAGTGGTTGCCTGAGGAGGCCTTATAAATAGCTAAGAAAAGAGAAGCAAAAGGCACAAAGGAGAAAGGGAAAGATATACCCAAGTGAATGCAGTTTCAGAGAATAGCAAAAAGAGATAAGGAAGCCTTCTCAAGTGAACAGTGCAAAGAAACAGGAAAACAACAGATGGGAAAGACTAGGGATCTCTTCAAGAAAACTGAAGATACCAAGGGAACATTACAAGCAAAGATGGGTTCAATAAAGGATAGAAATGGCAAGGACCTAACAGAAGCAGAAGACTTCCCTGGTGGCTCAGACAGTAAGGCATCTGCCTACAATGCAGGAGACCCAGGTTCGATCCCTGGGTTGGGAAGATCTCCTGGAGAAGGAAATGGCAACCCACTCCAGTATTCTTGCCTGGAAAATTCCTTAGATGGAGGAACCTGGTAGGCTACAGTCCATGGGGTTGCAAAGAGTTGGACATGACTGAGTGACTTCACTTTTACTTTCACTAACAGAAGCAGAAGATATTAAGAAGAGGTATCAAGAATACATAGAACTGTACAAAAAAGGTCTTAATGACCTGGATAACCACAATGGTGTGGTCACTCACCTAGAGCCAGACATCCTGGAGTGTGAAGTCAGGTGGGCATTAGGAAGCATTTCTATGAACAAAGCTAGTAGAGGTGATGGAATTCCAGCTGAGCTATTTAATATCCTAAAAGATGATGCTATTTAAGTGTTGCATGTGATATGCCAGCAAATTTGGAAAACTCAGCAGTGGCCAGAGGACTGGAAAAGGTCAGTTTTCATTCCAATCCCAAAGAAATGCAATGCCAAGGAATGTTCACACTACCACACAATTGTACATACTAGCAAGATTATGCTCAAAATCCTTCAAGAGTGGCTTCACCAGTATGTGAACTGAGAACTTCCAGTACAAGCTGGACTTAGAAAAGGCAGAGGAACCAGCAATTAAATTGCCAGCATCTTCTGGATCACAGAAAAAGGGAATTCTAAAATTCTAAATTCTGCTTCACTGACTATGCTAAAGCCTTTGACTGTGTGTATCACAACAAACTGGAAAATTCGTAAAGAAATGGGAATACCAGACCACCTTACCTGTCTCCTGAGAAACCTACATGCAGGACAAGAAGCAACAGTTAGAACTGGACATGGACCAATGGACTGGTTCAAAATTGAGAAAGGAGTACGTCAAGGCTGTATACTGTCACCTTGCTTATTTAACTTATATGTAGAGTATATCGTGTGAAATGCTAGACTGGAAGACTAACAAGCTGGCATCAAGATTGTTGGGAGAAACATCAACCTCAGATATGCAGGCCATACCACTTTAATGGCAGAAAGCGAACAGGAACTAAACAGTCTCTTGGTGAAGGTGAAAGAGCAAAGCGAAAAGCTGTCTTAAAACTCAACATTCAAAAAATGAAGATCACAGCATCTGGTCCCATCACTTCATGGTAAACAGATGGGGAAAAAGTAGAAACAGTGACAGATCTTTTTTTCTTGGGCTCCAAAATCACTGTGGATGGTGACTGCAGTCATGAAATTGAAAGACACTTGCTCCTTAGAAGAAAAGCTATGACAAACCTAGACAGTGTATTAAAAAGCAGAGACATCAGTTTGCTGACAAAGGTGTGTATAGTCAAATCTGTGTTTTTTTTCAGTAGTCATGTATGGATGTGAGAGTTGGACCATAAAGGCTGAGCACTGAAGAATTGATGATTTTGAACTGTGGTGTTGGAGAAGGCTCTTGAGAGTCCCTTGGACTGCAAGGAGATCCAACCAGTTAATTCTAAAGGAAATCAACCCTGAATATTCATGGAATGGACTGATGCTGAAGCTGAAGCTCTAATACTTTGGCCATCTGATGCGAAGTGTCGACTCACTGGAAAAGACCTTGATGCTGGGAAAGATTGAGGGCAAGAGGAGAAGGGGGTGACAGAGATGAGATGGTTGGATGGCATCACTGACTCAATGGCCATGAGTTTAAGCAAGCTCTGGGAGCTGGTGATGGACAGGGAAGCCTGGCATGCTGCAGTTCATGGGGTTACAGTTAGACACCACTTAGCATCTGAACAACAATGATTTCCTTGCTGTGCAAAACCTTCTAAGTTTGACTAGATCACATTTGTTTACTTTTGCTTTTATTTCTTTTGCCTAGGGAGACTGATCTAAGAAAACATGCTGCAATTTATGTCAGAGAATGTTTTGCCTATGTTCTCTTCTGGAAGTTTTATGGTGTCATGTCTTATACAACTAAGCGATTTTGAATTTATTTTTGCGTAAGGTGTGAGGAAGTGTTGTAACTTCACTGATTTACATACAGCTATCTAGTTCTCCCAGTACCACCTGCTGAAGAGACTGTCTTTACTCTGTTGTATATTCTTGCCTCTTTTGACAAAGATTAATTTGTCAGGTGTGTGGGTTTATTTCTGGACTCTCTTATATTCCATTGACCCATATGTCTGTTTTTTGCCCAATACCATACTATTCTGATTACTGTAGCTTTTAAGATTGTCTGAAGTCTAGCAGTGTTATGCCTTCAGCTTTGTTCTTTTTCCTTAGGATTGCTTTGGAATTCTGGGTCTTCTGTGGTTCCATAAAAGTTTTAGAATTAGTTGTTCTAGTTCTGCATAAAATGTCATGGGTAATTTGATAAGGATCACATTAAATCTGTAGATTGCTTTAGGTAGTATGGCCATTTAAACAAGCATCATTGACTCGATGGACGTGAGTTTGAGTGAACTCCGGGAGATGCTGATGGACAGGGAGGCCTGGCATGCTGCAATTCATGGGGTCGCAAAGAGTCAGACATGACTGAGCGACTGAACTGAACTGAAATGAACTGAACTGAAATGAACTGAACTGAACTGAATCCTCCCAATCCAAGAGCATGAGATAGCTTTCTATTTCTTTGAGTCACTTTCAGTTTCCTTTATCAATGTTTTATAGTTCTCAGCATATAAGTCTTTCACCTCCTTGGTCAAGTTTATTCTTTGGTCAAGTAATTTATTTTTTTGACATTTTATTTTAATTAATTAATTTGGTGGCTTGTGGGATCCTTGATCAAGGATTGGACCCAGGCCATGGCAGCGAAAGCCTATAATCCTAACCATTAGGCCACCAGAACTCCCTGATATAATTTTAAAAAGGATATTTTAAAAAATTTCCCATACTGATATTTCATTTAGTGTAAAGAAATGGATTAATTTCCAAAATATACAAGCAGCTCATATAAATCAATACCAGAAAAACAAACAACCCAATCAAAAAGTGGGAAAAAAGAACTAAAACAGACATTTCTCCAAAGAAGACATACAAATGGCTAACAAACACATGAAAAGATGTTCAACATCGCTCATAATTAGAGAAATGCAAATCAAAACTAGAATGAGATAACACCTCACATGGGTCAGAATGGCTACCATCAAAAAGCCTACAAACAATAAATACTGGAGAGGGTATGGAGAAAAGGGAATGCTCTTATACTGTTTTGGAAGGAAAGTTATGACCAACCTAGATAGCATATTCAAAAGCAAATACATTACTTTACCAAAAAGGTCTGTCTAGTCAAGGCTATGGTTTTTCCAGCAGTCATGTATGGATGTGAGAGTTGGACTGTGAAGAAAGCTGAGCGCTGAAGAATTGATGCTTTTGAACTGTGGTGTTGGAGAAGACTCTTGAGAGTCCCTTGGACTGCAAGGAGATCCAACCAGTCCATCTTGCAGGAGACCAGTCCTGGGTACTCATTGGAGAGACTGATGTGAAGCTGAAACTCCAATAGTTTGGCCACCTGATGTGAAGAACTGACTCGTTTGAAAAGACCCTGATGCTGGGAAAGATTGAGGGCAGGAGGAGAAGGGGACGACAGAGGATGAGATGGTTGGATGGCATCACCGACACAATGGACATGGGTTTGGGTGGACTCCGGCAGTTGGTGATGTACAAGGAGGCCTGGCGTGCTGTGGCTCATGGGGTCACAAAGCGTCGGACACAACTGAGTGACTGAACTAAACTTGCACTGTTGGTGGGAATGTAAATTGATACAGCCACAATGGAAGACGGTATGGAGATTCCTTAAAAAACTAGGAATAAAACCACCATATGACCCAGCAATCCTATTCCTGGGCATAAACCCTGAGGAGACCAAAATTGAAAAAGACATATGTATCCCATTGTTCATTGCAACACCAGTTACAACAGCTAGAACATAGAAACAACCTAGATGTCCACTGACAGATGAATGGATGAAGTTTTGGTACATATACACAATGGAATATTACTCAGCCATAAAAAGGAACACATTTGAGTCAGTTCTAATGAGGTGGATGAACCTAGAACTTATTATACAGAGTGAAGTTAGAAGAGAAAGATAAATATCATATTCTGATGCATATATATGGAATCTAGAAAAGTAATACTGAAGAATTTACTTACAGGACAGCAATGGTGAAACAGACATAGAGAATAGACTTGTGGCTATGGGGAGAAGGGAGGAGAGGGTGAGATGTATGGAAAGAGTTAACATGGAAACTTACATTACTACATGTAAAATAGTTAGCCAACGGGAATTTGCTGTATGGCTAAGGAAATTCAAACAGGGGCTCTGTATCAACCTAGAGGCGTGGGATGGATAGGGAGATGGGAGGGAGTTCTAAAAGGGAGGGGATATATGTATACCTCTGGCTGATTCATTCCCTGGTGGCTCAGATGGTAAGCATCTACTCGCAATGCAGAGACCTGGGTTTGATCCTTGGGTTGGGAAGATCCCCTGGAGAAGGAAATGGCAACCCACTTTAGTATTCTTGCCTGGAAAATCCCATGGACAAAGGACCCTGGTAGGCTACAGTACATGGGGTTGCAAGAGTCGGACATGACTGAGCAACTTCACTTTTCATGGCTGATTCATGTTGAGGTTTGACAGAAAACAACAAAATTCTGTAAAGCAATTATCCTTCAAAAACAAATAAATAAATTAATAAAGAACCAGCTCTTGATTTTATTGATTTTTTTTCCTATTGTTTTTCTTTACTTTATTTCCTCTCTGATTGATAGGGTATGGTGAACGGTGTTGGATCCTTGATCTCCGAAGAAGATTTAGCTTTGGGACCACAGACCAGGCTTGATCACTCAAGAGCTTTTGTGTAGCAGAGTTTTATTAAAGTATGAAAAGGGACAGAGAAAGCTTCTGACATAGACATCAGAAGGGGGACAGAGAGTGTCCCCCTGGCTAGTCTTAGCAAAGGGAATTATATACTTTTTAAATTGGTTATTACAATAAATCAAAAGAACGTCTCAAGGTTGAAAGATCTTACTGGACCCACTCCCACAATTTACATTTTAAGATGACAGGATTAGAACGAACAATAGAAAGATCTTACCAGACCCACTCCCATAATCAGTTCAGTTCAGTTCAGTTCAGTCGCTCCGTCGTGTCCGACTCTTTGTGACCCCATGAATTGCAGCACTCCAGGCCTCCCTGTCCATCAGCATCTCCTGGAGTTCACTCAAACTCACGTCCATTGAGTCCGTGATGCCATCCAGCCATCTCATCCTCTGTTGTCCCCTTCTCCTCCTGCCCCCAATCCCTCCCAGCATCAGAGTCTTTTCCAATGAGTCAACTCTTTGCATGAGGAGGCCAAAGTACTGGAGTTTCAGCTTTAGCATCATTCCTTCCAAAGAAATCCCAGGGTTGATATCCTTCAGAATGGACTGGTTGGATCTCCTTGCAGTCCAAGGGACTCTCAAGAGTCTTCTCCAACACCACAGTTAAAAAGCATCAATTCTTCGGCACTCAGCCTTCTTCACAGTCCAACTCTCACATCCATACATGACCACAGGAAAAACCATAGCCTCGACTAGGCAGAACTTAGTTGACCAAGTAATGTCTGTGCTTTTCAATATACTATCTAGGTTGGTCATAACTTTTCTTCCAAGGAGTAAGCGTCTTTTAATTTCATGGCTGCAGTCACCATCTGCAGTGATTTTGGAGCCCCCCAAAATAAAGTCTGACACTGTTTCCACTGTTTCCCATCTATTTCCCATGAAGTGATGGGAACAGATGCCATGATCTTTGTTTTCTGAATGTTGAGCTTTAAGCCAACTTTTTCACTCTCCTCTTTCACTTTCATCAAGAGGCTTTTTAGTTCCTCTTCACTTTCTGCCATAAGGGTGGTGTCATCTGCATATCTGAGGTTATTGATATTTCTCCCAGCAATCTTGATTCCATCTTGTGTTTCTTCCAGTCCAGCGTTTCTCATGATGTACTCTGCATATAAGTTAAATAAGCAGGGTGACAATATACAGCCTTGACGTACTCCTTTTCCTATTTGGAACCAGTCTGTTGTTCCATGTCCATACATTCTAAAATAACAGGATTAGTCAGAAGGCTTTCAAGAAGGAGAAACTGTCCTCAAGCAGGATATATTGTTATATAATCCTCAGTACAGAGGTTAAACTGAGTTGTTTGTTGTATAATCATCAGTTCCTGGCTTAAAGAAAAAAATGTTTTATGTGACTAGACTAAGGAATGTAGAGAGAGAGAGAGAAAAAAAAAGTATGTCCTTTCCTCCTCCTTGAGAATCCCAGACTCCTCTCTCTTCCTTGGGGACCCTGGACTTCTTATCAGCCTGCCTAGGAACTGACTTTCTCTTTCTCATGATCTTTATTATTTCAAATACTTCCTTCTGCTAACTTTAGAGGACTTCACTGGCAGTCCAGTGGTTAAGACTCTGCTTCCACTGTAAGGGGCATGGGTTCAATCCCTGGTCAGGGAATAAGATCTCACAAACTTCCCAGGGGGCACTAGTGGCAGAGAACCCACCTGCCAATGCAGGAGATGTTAAGAGACGCAAGTTTGACCTGTGGATTGGGAAGATCCTCTGGAGGAAGGCATGGCAACCCACTCCAGTATTCTTGCCTGGAGAATCCCATGGACAGAGTAACCTGGTGGGCTGTAGTCCAGTGGGTCACAAAGAGTTGGACATGTCTGAGGGACTTAGCAGCAGCAGCAGCTAATTTGAGATTTTGATTGTTCTTTTTCCAATTCTTTTAGGTGGTAGGTTAGGTTTTTTGGAAATTTTCTTGCTTTTTGAGGAAGGTCTATATTGCTCTGAATTGCTCTATATTCCCTCTTTTGGACTGCTTTTGCTGTAGATATTGTATGGTTGTATTTTCACTGTCATTTGTCTCAAAGTATTTTTTAATTTCCTCTTTGATCCATTGGGTTTTTAGTAGGATATTGTTTAGGCTCCGTGTAATCATTTTTTTCTCATTTCTTTTCCTGTGGTTGATTTCTAGTTTCAAGCTGTTGAGGTCAGAAAAGAAACTTGAAGTGATTAAATTTAATCTTAAATTTCTTGAGGCTTGTTGCCTATCCTAGAGAACATTCCATGTGCAATTGAAAAGAACATGTATTCTGTAGGTTTTTAAAAATTCAATATCCTAAAAATATCAATTAAGCCTAACTGTTCTATTGTATCATTTAGAATATGTTACCTTACTGATTTTCTGGCTGAAAGATCTGTCCACTGATGTTGGTGGGGTGTTAAAAGTCTCCTAATATTATTGTATTGTATTCCTGTCAATTTCTCCCTTTATGTCTGTGTTTTTTTTATGTATTTAGGTGCTCCTATATTGAATGCATATATGTTAGCAAGTGTAATATCCTCTTCTTGTACTGATTTTTTTTTATCATTATATAGTATTTTTTTATGGCCTTTGTTTTAAAGTCTATTTTGTCTGATATGAGTATTGCTGTCCCCACTTAACTGTCATTTCCATTTACATGAAGTATCTTTTTTCCCTCCTTACCTTCAGTCTGTGTGCGTTCTTCACCCTACAGTGGATCTCTTGTAGGCAGCATATTGTAAGCTTTTCTTTTATTATCCAACTTGCCATTCTATGTCTTTTGATTGGAGCAGTCAGTCCATTGACGTTTAAGGTGATTATTGACAGACATGCATTTATTGTCATTTTAAACCTTGTTTTCCAGTTGATTTTGCATTTCTTCTTTGTTCTTTTTTCCTTTTAGGGTTTGATGGTTTTATTTTATGCTTGTGTTCTTTGGTTTTTGTGAATCTATTGTATGTTTTTGATTTGTGATTACCCTGATTTTCAAGTGTGTTAACCCATTATCATATCTACTTGCTTTAGACTGGTAATCATATAAGCTCAAACACATTCTTAAAAAAGACCACCTTTTCTTATGTCCCCACCCAACATTTTATGATTTTGATGTCTTCTTTTAAAACTTCATGTTTATCCTTTTGTTGTTCATTATGGTTATAATCACTCTCACAACTTTTTTTTTATTTTAAAAAACCTGTGTAGTGGCTTATTTAAGTGATTTACTTTTTGTTTTATTAATTATATTGGAGTATAGTTGCTTTATAATGTTGTTTTAGTTTCAGGTATATAGCATAATGATTCAGTTACGCATATATTCATTCTTTTTCAGATGGGTTATCCACATCTGAATATGGTTTTCCCACATGGGTTATCACAGGATATTGAGTAGAGTTCCCTGTGCTATACAGTGAGTCTTTGTTGATTATCTATTTTATGTATTGCAGTGTGTATGTTAACCTCAAGTTCTTTTTTATCCCCCCCCCACCCCATGTTTCCCTTTTGGTAATCATAAACTTGTTTTCGAGATCTGTGAGTCAGTTTCTTTCTTTTATTTTTTTTTAATAAGTTAATTTATAACATTAAAAATTAGACTCCACATGAGTGGTGCATGCCTGCTAAGTCACTTCAGTTGTGTCTGACTTTGTGTGATCTATGGACTATAGCCTGCCAGGTTCCTCTGTCCATGGGATTCTCCAGGCAAGAATACTAGAGTGGGTTGCCATGCCCTCCTCCAGGGGATCTTCTCAACCCAAGGATAGAACTTGCATCTCATATGTCTCCAGCACTGGCAGGCGGGTTCTTTACCACTAGTACCACCAGGGAAGGCCCCACATGAGTGATATCATATTGTATTTGTCTTTCTCTCTTACCTCACTTAATATGATAATCTCTAGCTCTATCCATGTTGCTACCAATAGTATTATTTTGTCCTTTTTAATGGCTAAATAGTATCCCACTGTATATATGTACCACATCTTCTTTTAAGTGATTCTTTTTCTTATTGTGATTTTCTTTTTCCTGTAGATTTTTCTTTTCTATTTAGAGAAGATCTTTTAATATTTCTTTTAGGATATGTGTAGTATTGCTGTATTCTTTTAGTTTTTGTCTGCGAAATTCTTTATCTCTCCTTCTGTTCTAAATAAACTTGCTGGGTAGAATACCCTAGGTTGTAGGCTTTTACCTTTCAGGGCTTTGAATATATCTTGTCACTCCCTTTGGCCTGCAACATTTCTGTAAAGAAATCAGCTGATAGACTCGTAAGTTCCCTTGTGATTAATGTTTTGCTTTTAATATGCTTTTCTCTTGCTGCCTTTAGAATCCTCTGTTTAACTTTTGCCATTTTTATTATAATACATCTTGGTGTAGGTCTGTTTGGGCTCATCTTCTTTGGGTTCCTCTGTGCTTCCTGTACCTGGACATCCATTTTCTTCTTTAGGTTTGGAAAATTTTCAGCCATAATTTCTTCAGATACATTTTCAATCCCTTTTTCTCTTTTTTCCCTTTCTGGGATCCCTATAATGTGTAGATTGGCTTGCTTTTATGTTATCCCTTATGCTATGCTATGCTATGCTATGCTAAGTTGCTTCAGTTGCGTCCGACTCTGTGCGACCCCAGAGTTGGCAGCCCACTAGGCTCCTCTGTCCCTGGGATTCTCCAGGCGAGAATACTGGAGTGGGTTGCCACTTCTTCTCCAATGCATGAAAGTGAACAGTGAAAGTGAAGCCGCTCAGTCGTGCCTGACTCTTAGGTCTCATATATTGGTTTCACTGGAAATTTTTTTGTCTATTTGCTGTTCTAATTGGGTAATTTCTATTACTGTATGTTTCAGATCACTTATTCATTCTTCTGCACTATTTGGTTTGCTGTTTATTGCCATTAGCTCAGTTTTCATCTTGGCACGTGAGTCTAATTTTGATCTGCTCCTCTTTATAATTCTAATTCCTTGTTATAGTCATCTGCTTTTTAAATCGACAGCCTTTCTTAATTCTTTGTATTTTATTACCTCCTTTTTGAACTTGCAGTCTAATAGATTGTAAAGGATTGTTACATTGTTTTTTCCTGGGAATTATCCTTTTAATTGGGAGCAGTTCCTCCACTTCATTTTACTTATATTTCTCTCTGTGTGTGCTTAGTTGCTCAGTCATGTCCAACTCTTTGCGACTTCATGGACTGTAGCCTGCCAGGTGTCTCTGTCCATAGGATTCTGCAGGCAAGAATACTGGAGTGGGTTGCCACTCCCTTCTCTGGGGGATCTTCCTGACCCAGGGATCAAACCCAGGTCTCTGACACTGTGGCAGATTCTTTGCCATCTAGGAATTTAGGAGAAAGTTATCTACTGTGGTCTCGAAGAGCTGTTTTTATGTGGGACCATCCCTGTGTAGCCTGCATGAGTCTAATGTTTTTGATGTGAGGGCTGTTTATAGTATGGATACCCTCCACAGCTTTTCTCAGTGTGTGCTGGCTGTTATTCTCTTGACAGTGGGTGTGATTAGTATTGCAGTGACTACAGCTGCACTGTATGTTGAATAGGGCCTCCTCTTTGCTCTGTGGTTGCCACATCCCTGTCAGGGGCAGAGTCTGTTCCCCAGTTGTTGGGGTAGAAGCCCCCATATTTGGTTCTAAGCTGCAGTATGAGGTAGGTGGGACTGGAGTGCTCCTGCTGGGAGAGGAGCTACTAAGTATTCCTTTGCAGGAGCTGTCTACTAGAAAGTGCACTTTGTGGTGTTGCCTGTCACTTGTTGTGTGAGCTCACAGAGTACACTGTCCTTGGCCATGTCTCAGCTGTGGGAATCTGCCTGGATGTCCCTCAGGTACTGTGCCCACAAAGCCGCTGATACACTTATATCCAGCTGCTGGGTCCACTGTAGTTGTACACCTGTACCCATCCTATGAGATATAGGAATCAGCCTAGATTGCAGCCCCATTTCTGTGTGTGTGTACCCACAAAGCCTGCCACTGCTAATGCTGGACCCCCTCCAGCCATGGGAGCACCAGTAATCTGCTTGGATATCTTGCAGCCCCTGCACTTACAAAGCCACCAGTGGTACACATCTGCCAAAATCACACAGTCACAGGGAACTGGCTCAGATTTCAGCCCCAGCTTCACGTGTGAGAAGCCTGCTGGTGCTTGTGTGCTTCCACAGCTCCTAGAGGCAGGCCCTTACCCAATGTGAACACGTGGAGAAGGAGGCGTCTATGGTGGGGGCTTTCCCCTCTCTTTGCATGTGTGTTAACAATAAGGCTGCTATGGAGGATCTGGCTCCATTCTGTGCAAATCCCTGGTTGTGGCCCAGACCATGCTCTAGCCCCTTTGGGCTGTCTCTGCACAGCCAATCCCAGTCCTCTCCCCAGGTCTGTCTGCTGAAGCCCATGTTTCAGCACCTAGGCCCCATGCATACCACCAAGGCATGTTTCCAACTGGAGAGTACAGCAAGGTGGCTGGGACTGTCTTTGTGGTTTTCTCTGTGTTCCACCTGCAGAAGGTCAGCTGCTGCTCTCTCCCCTGAGTCTTTGAAGTTCCCTATTTGTCCTGACTGATCCCCCAGCTAGTGACAGGGGTTCCCAGAGTGAGGGAACCTTCCCCCTTTTTTAGCTCCCTCTTAGGGGTACAATTCCTTGTACCAATTCCTTTTTTCCCATCTTGTCCTACCTGGTAATATAGTGATCTTTCTTGTAGCTTTGGTTGTATGAGATCTTCAGCCAGTGTCCAGTAGGTATTCTGTGAGACTTGTTCCAAATGTAGTTGTATTTTTGATGTATTTGTGGGAGGAGGTGAGCTCCATTTCCTTCTCTTCTGCCGTTTTGATCTCTGCCCTCTGCAAATATGTATTTTAAAATTTTTGTTTATTTTTTTATTTTTGGCTTTGCTGGGTCTTTGTTGCTGCATGGGTTTTGTCTAATTATGGCAAGCAGGGGCTACTCTCTAGTTGCAGTGTGCAGGCTTCTCATTGTGGTGGCTTCTCATTGCAGAGCATGGGCTCTAGGGCATGCGGGCTTCTTAGCTGTGGTACGTGGGCTCAACAGCTGTGGCTCCCAGGCTCTAGAGCCCAGGCTCAGTAGTTATGGCACATGGACTTGGCTGCTCCGTGGCACATGAGATCTTTCTGGATTAGGGATTAAACCCATGTCTCTTGCATTAGCAAGTGGATTCTTTACCACTGAGTTACCAGGGAAGCCCTCTGCAAATATTTTTGTTATTTGATATTAATAATGATCTTTTTTTTGCCATGCAGAAAATCTGCATTGTATGTAGTAAAATTTATTAGCCTTATTATTAATATTTTGTTTTATGGCTTCTGTGTTTTAAGAAAACTTAGGAGCAGGGCACCCAAAGCCAGTGCTCTGTGACAACCTGGAGGGATACAATGGGAAGGGAGGTGGGGGGTGGTTCAGGAGGGATGGGACACCTGTATATCTATGACTGATTCATACTGATATATGGCAGAAACCATCACAGTATTGTAAAGTAATTTTCCTCCAATTAAAATAAATAAATTTAATTAAAAAAAGAAAACTTAGAAAGGTTTAAGTTCTCCCCAGTTCTTCAGGTACTCAGTTTTATCTCTTGATGCTTACACCTTTGCTCCATTTAGAATTTATATTGGAGTAATGTTGCTAGTTGGTACTTGTATTAGTTACAAATTGCATTCTAATACATGTAACAGATTTAAGTACAAAACAGTTTCTTAGGGGCTTTTGGATTCTGCTTAGGACAGAGGGAGGCTGTAGATAGCACTGCTTCCACTATTACAACAACAACCAAAAAAATCACAAGACAATCTGTAAATCCACAACTTTTTGGAATTTGTTGGAGAGCTGATGTTTCAGAGCAATCTAATTAATCTTAGGAAAGCCAGGTGCCTCCAAGGAGATACAGCACAGGTGCACTTGCTTATTTGAGACTGACTCCATACCTGGACACCATCAATCTGGTAGGAATTCAGTTCTAGGTTTTAAGGAATTGCTCAAGGCCAAATGTAGGCCAGTTTGAGAATTCAAAATACTTCTGGGAGCCACAAGTACATGGGCAATCCACACTCGTTTGTAGACTCTTCTCCAAGGACCTTACCATGTGTTCTTATGAAAGATTGGGACAACAAGCAAGTCCTGAGAAAGTTTCTCTTGTGGTACAGGCCTGTAGGGAAGGAAGAACAGCCACTGCAGGGAAAGGCATCAAGCCCTACCCAGATCCTTCTCCCTTGTCTTCCCTATAGAACAAAAGCCTTAAGCTGCTGCTGAAGGGCAGTAAATCCTGTCATCAGGCAGCAAATCTTATATTGGTGAAGACCAGCTGTAGCTGGAGAAAGAGGAAAAAAAATCCCTGTCCTATAGGGGACCCAGATCATTAGAGATTTTCCAGCTGAAGGTGGGGTAGGATCATAAGGAAGGCCTTAACACTAAGACCTGTTGGGAGTGGGGTAGGTACAGTGTTTATGTAAAACTGACACTGAATCAGAAAAAGAGAGAACACCTCCCCTGCCCTGTCAAGGAGACTTGTAAGCATCAAGTAATAGATAATAGCAATCTACTGCTGAAATAGCATCAGGAAGATGTGAAGCTTGAGGGTGGGACAGACATTGAGGGTGGGACAACCAACCTCAACAATAAACACATATGCCAGCAAATTTGGAAAACTCAGCAGTGGCCACAGGACTGGAAAAGGTCAGTTTTCATTCCAATCCCAAAGAAAGGCAATGCAAAAGAATGCTCAAACTACCGCACAACTGCACTCATCTCACATGCTAGTAAAGTAATGCTCAAAATTCTCCAAGCCAGATTTCAGCAATACGTGAACCGTGAACTTCCAGATGTTCAAGCTGGTTTCAGAAAAGGCAGAGGAACCAGAGATCAAATTGCCAGCATCCACTGGATCATGGAAAAAGCGAGAGTTCCAGAAAAACATCTATTTCTGCTTTATTGACTATGCCAAAGCCTTTGACTGTGTAGATCACAGTAAACTGTGGAAGATTCTGAAAGAGATGGGAATACCAGACCACCTGACCTGCCTCCTGATAAATCTGTATGCAGGTCAGGAAGCAACAATTAGAATTGGACATGGAACAACAGACTGGTTCCAAATAGGAAAAGGAGTACGTCAAGGCTGTAACTTGTGACCCTGCTTATTTAACTTATATGCAGAGTACATCCTGAGAAACGTTGGACTGGAAGAAGCACAAGCTGGAATCAAGATTGCTGGGAGAAATATCAATAACCTCAGATATGCAGATGACACCACCCTTATGGCAGAAAGTGAAGAGAAACTAAAAAGCCTCTTGATGAAAGTGAAAGAGGAAAGTGAAAAAGTTGGCTTAAAGCTCAACATTCAGAAAATGAAGATCATGGCATCCAGTCCCATCACTTCATGGGAAATAGATGGGGAAACAGTAGAAACAGTGTCAGACTTTATTTTATTGGTCTCCAAATCACTGCAGATGGTGACTGAAGCCATGAAATTAAAAGATGCTTACTCCTTGGAAGAAAAGTTATGATCAACCTAGACAGCATATTCAAAAGCAGAGACATTACTTTGCCGACTAAGGTCCGTCTAGTCAAGGCCATGGTTTTTCCTGTGGTCATGTATGGATGTGAGAGTTGGACTGTGAAGAAGGCTGAGCACCGAAGAATTGATGCTTTTGAACTGTGGTGCTGGAGAAGACTCTTGAGAGTTCCTTGGACTGCAAGGAGATCCAACCAGTCCATTCTGAAGGATATCAGCCCTGGGATTTCTTTGGAAGGAATGATGCTAAAGCTGAAACTCCAGTACTTCGGCCACCTCATGCGAAGAGTTGACCCACTGGAAAAGACTTTGATGCTGGGAGGCATTAGGGGCAGGAGGAGAAGGGGACGACAGAAGATGAGATGTCTGGATGGCATCACTGACTCGATGGACGTGAATCTGAGTGAACTCCAGGAGTTGGTGATGGACAGGGAGGCCTGGTGTGCTGCGATTCATGGGGTCGCAAAGAGTCGGACATGACTGAGCGACTGAACTGAACTGAATGTTAGATAAGTTTGAAGCTTGCAATACACTGACAATATCTATAGCACAAACAAAACCCCAAAGCAAGTCAGCTCTTGAGTACACTGACTCAATCTCTTACACTAAAGTCCTAGCAGAAGGAAAGGTGTTTCCATTTCCAGGCTTAAAAACCATTTATCTCAGTCTTTATTGCCTTGCAATAGATGTCCAGCTTTCAACAAAAATTATTACAAGGCATTCAAAGAAGGAAGAAAAAAATCACACACTATTAAGAGACAAAGCAACTAACAGAACCAGACTCAGATATGATACAGATACTGGGTTTATCAGACAAGGAAGTTAAAAGAACTATGATTAATAAAGTTAAAGGACCTAGTAGAAAAAGTGGAAAGCCTTAAAATTAGGTGGGTCAATTTCAACACAGAGATGAGAACTCTAGGACTAAAGAATCAACTGGAAATACTAGAAACAGAAAACATGGTAACACAAAGATTTGTTTTGTCTGGCTCATCAGTAGTTTTGACACAGAGAAGGAAAGAATTGGTGAACCTGAAGATAATTCAGTAGAACTATCCAAATTGAAATGCAAAGAAAAAAGTGGAAAAAGAAACCCCAACAGAACAGAGCATCCCAGAGCTGTGGGACAATACCAAAGAGTCTGATATATGTGCAACTGGCATCAAAGGAGAGAGAGGAAGGGAGGGAGGAGAGGAGAGAGAGAAAAAGTGAGAGAAAGAGGAAGCAAAAGAGACAGAAAGTGAGGAGGGGAGAAGGGGAGAGGGAGACAGAGGAAGGAAATGGGACAGAAGAAATATATGAAGAAATAATGGCCAGAAATGATTTTCAAATTAATGACAGATATAAAACCACAAATGCAAAAAGATCAGAGAATATTAAACAGGATAAACAACTAACATACAGCTAGACATATCATACTTGAACTGCTGAGATCTAAAGAAAAAGGGAAGATCTTAAAGGCAGCTTGAGAAAAAAGAAACATAAGGAAGAGGAAATTACAAATATAGCAGACTTTTCATAAAAAACTATATAAGAAGGAAGACAGTGGAGTGACACTTTCAAAGTGCTGGAAGGGAAAAAAAGGTTAACCTAAAATTCTATATTAAGCAAAAAAGTTTCAAAAATTAAAGAGAAAGACTTTTCCAGACCAATAAACTTTCTCCTTTTAATAAAAATAGGAAATTGGCTGCCAGCCAGTGATTCTCCCATTTCTTATCTAACAGAACCATAATTTTAAAAAACTGAGATAAATTTAATCATTTCAAAAATAAGCTCTATATTCATTAAGCAGTCGATCCCCATTCACTCACCTCCCCAGTCCCTGTCAAACACTCATCTGCTTTCTATATCTATGGAATTTCCTATTCTGAACATTTCACGGAGTCATACAACATGCGGCCTTTTGTGTCTGGCCTCTTTCACTTAGCATAGTGTTTTCAAGGCTCATGTTGTAGAATGTATCAGTACTTCACTTTTATAGCTGAAGACATTCCATTTTATGGATATACCGCATTTTGTTTATCCATTCCTTAGCTAATGGACATCTGAGTTGTTTCCGCCTTTTGGCTACTATGAGTAATGCTGCTATGAAAAGAATTGCTGGGTCATATAGTAATTCTTGCCTTCGTGGATCACAGCCTTGTCATGGTGAAGGGGCTTGCATAACTCACTGAAGCAATGAGATATGTTGTGCAGAGCCATCCAAGATGGACAGGTTATAATAAAGAGTTCTGACAAAATGTGGCCCACTGGAGGAGGAGATGGCGACTCACGCCAGCATTCTTGCATGGAAAATTCCATGGGCAGAGGAGCCTGGTGGGCTATAGTCCATGGGGCCACAGAAAGTCAGACATGACCGAGCAACTAAGCAGCAGCAGCAGCAGAAAGGCTACTGTCAATGACAAAAGCAAAGAGGCTAAAAAGCTGAGCAGAAAATGTAATGGATTCATAGAATAGAGGAAAGAAGAATTAGAATTATGAATAAAGTTACTATAAATGTCTGTGTGGGCCTGATAGGAGGGGCTCCAGTGAACACCATGGACTTTTGTTTGGGACCCTGAAAGTCCCATAGAAATAACTGGAAACACACAAGCCTTCACAGGGACTGAATCCTCTATGTCCCTGACTGAACTATGGTAATCTGGAATTGATGGTTGGATGGCATCACCGACTCAATGGACATGAGTTTGAGTAAACTCTGGGAGTTGGTGATGGACAGGGAGGCCTGGCGTGCTGTGGTCCATGGGGTTGCAAAGAGATGGACATGACTGAGCGACTGAATGGAACTGAATCTGGAATTGCCAGTGCCTCTAGCTTAGCTTCCAGGTATAAGAACCCAAACAAAGCCTGACAAGGATAGTGTGAGAAAGAGAAATTACAGGCTAATCTCATTTGTGAACATAGATTTTACAAGCCTAAACAAAATATTACCAAACCAAATCCAATAAATAATAAAAACAATAATACACTATGACTGAACTGGCTTTATTTCAGGAATGCAAGGCAAGTTTAGGATTGAAAAAGCAATCACTACAATTTCTGTCTTATTCTTTCTAATAGAATAAGAAAGAAGAATTATACAATTCTTATAAATTGTATTAATTAAAAATAATAAAATAAAAATAACAAATGTCAAAGAATTTGATAAAATTAAACATCCATTCAAGAGATAAAAAGTTTTCTTAAACAAGGAATAAAAGAAATCTGATACAGACTACTACTAAGTAAACCTATATAAAGAAGAAATGTTGAAAGCTTTTCCCTGAGATAAGGAGTAAGACGGGTATGTTTGCTATCATTCTTTATATTCAATATTATACTGGAGGTTCTAGTTATGTAATAAGGCACGAAAAAGAAGGAAGAGGGTAAGGATAGGTGGAAATAGAGTAGCTATAATTCAAAGATGATTTATATGTTGAAAATAAGTGAATTTAGCAAGGTTACTAGATAGAAGTATATCTATCTATCATATATATATAGTATATATATAGATACATCCATATATGCTGCTGCTGCTGCTGCTAAGTTGCTTCACTCATGTCCGACTCTATGTGACCCCATAGACGACAGCCCATGAGGCTCCCCTGTCCCTGGGATTCTCCAGGCAAGAACACTGGAGTGGGTTGCCATTTCTTTTTCCAATGCATGAAAGTGAAAAATGAAAGTGAAGACGCTCAGTTGTATCTGACTCTGAGCGACCTCATGGCCTGCAGCCTACCAGGCTCCTCTGTCTATGGGATTTTCCAGGCAAGAGTACTGGAGTGGGTTGCCATTGCCTTCTTCGATATCCATA
The DNA here is from genome assembly GCF_001704415.2 of Capra hircus. Classification (NCBI taxonomy): domain Eukaryota; kingdom Metazoa; phylum Chordata; class Mammalia; order Artiodactyla; family Bovidae; genus Capra; species Capra hircus. The sequence continues at coordinate 75,963,720 of NC_030815.1, forward strand.
TGTAGATATACAGTATATATAAAAATCAATAGAATTTTATACAACATTAGCAACAAATTCTGTTTTATTTCCTAATGGAAATAAAAATTATACAATTTACAACATCACCAAGAATAATCAAACAGCCAGGAATAAACCTAACAAAAGATGTGCAAGAGTTTCATGCATAATTTATAAAATGTTATTCAGAGAAATTAAGAGAAAACAAATAAATGAGGAAGATACCATTTTCATGTATTATCAACATTATAAAGATGTCATTTTTCTCCTGACTTGATGTATGATTTCAAGAAAATATCAATCTAAGTATCAGTGATAATCTTTCATGTGTGTCTGAAAATTGACAATCTGAATCTAAAATGTATATAGAAATGTAAAGAACCAAGAACAGCGAAGACAATCATGAAGAACAAAGATCATTTACCAGGTATCAAAACTTGACTTATTATAAAGATACAGCAATTATAAAATCTGGACACCATCAGATGGTTGACACCAAAATCAGATTGATTATATTCTTTGCAGTCAAAGATGGAGAAGCTCTATACAGTCAGCAAAAACAAGACTGGGAGCTGACTGTGGCTCAGATCATGAACTCCTTATTGCCAAATTCAGACTGAAACTGAACAAAGTGGAAAAGACCAGTAGACCATTCAGGTATGAACTAAATCAAATCCCTTATGATTATACAGTGGAACTGAGAAATAGATTTAAGAGACTAGATCTGATAGAATGCTTGATGAACTATGGATGGAGGTTCATGGCATTGTATAGGAAACAGGAATCAAGACCATCCCCCAAAAAAAGAAATGCAAAAAAGCAAAATGGCTGTCTGAGGAGGCCTTAGAAATAGCTGTGAAAAGAAGGGAAGCGAAAAGCAAAGGAGAAAAGGAAAGATATACCTATCTGAATGCAGAGTTCCAAAGAATAGCAAGGAGAGATAAGAAAGCCTTCCTCTGCGATCAATGCAAAGAAATAGAGGAAAACAATAGAATGGGATATTTTCTCTTCAAGAAAATCAGAGATACCAAGAGAACATTTCATGCAAAGATGGTCTCAATAAAGGACAGAAATGGTAGGGACCTAACAGAAGCAGAAGATATTAAGAAGAGGTGGCAAGAATACACAGAAGAACTGTACAAAAAAGATCTTCACGACCTGGATAATCACGATGGTGTGATCATTCATCTAGAGCCAGACATCCTGGAATGTGAAGTCAAGTGGGCCTTAGAAAGCATCACTACGAACAAAGCTAATGGAGGTGATGAAATTTCAGTTGAGCTATTTCAAATCCTGAGAGATGATGCTGAGAAAGTGCTGCACTCAATATGCCAGCAAATTTGGAAAACTCAGCAGTGGCCACAGGACTGGAAAAGGTCAGTTTTCATTCCAATCTCAAAGAAAGGCAATGCAAAAGAATGCTCAAACTACCACACAATTGCACTCATCTCACACACTAGTAAAGTAATGCTCAAAATTCTCCAAGCCAGGCTTCAGCAATACGTGAACCGTGAACTTCCAGATGTTCAAGCTGGTTTTAGAAAAGGCAGAGGAACCAGAGATCAAATTGCCAACATCCACTGGATCATGGAAAAAGCAAGAGAGTTCCAGAAAAACATCTATTTCTGTTTTACTGACTATGCCAAAGCCTTTGACTGTGTGGATCACAATAAACTGTGGAAAATTCTGAAAGAGATGGGAATACTAGGCGACCTGACCTGCCTCTTGAGAAACCTGTATGCAGGTCAGGAAGCAACAGTTAGAACTGGACATGGAACAACAGACTGGTCAAGGCTATATATTGTCACCCTGCTTATTTAACTTATATGCAGAGCACATCATGAGAATCACTGGGCTGGATGAAGCACAAGCTGGAAGAAATATCAATATCAATATCAATATCAATATCAATGCCGGGAGAAACATCAATAACCTCAGATATGCAGCTGACACCACACTTATGGCAGAAAGTGAAGAAGAACTAAAAAGCCTCTTGATTGAAAGAGGAGAGTGAAAAGGTTGGCTTAAAGCTCAACATTCAGAAAACAAAGATCATGGCATCTGGTCCCATCAGTTCATGGGAAATAGATGGGGAAACATTGGAAACAGTGGCTGACTTTGTTTTTTGGACTCCAACATCACTGCAGATGGTGACTGCAGCCATGAAATTAAAAGACGCTTACTCCTTGGAAGGAAAGTTATGACCAACTTAGATAGTATATTGAAAAGCAGAGACATTACTTTGTCAGCAAAGGTCTGTCTAGTCAAGGCTATGGTTTTTCCAGTGGTCATGTATGGATGTGAGAGTTGGACTATAAAGAAAGCTGAGCGCCAAAGAATTGATGCTTTTGAACTGTGGTGTTGGAGAAGACTCTTGAGAGTCCCTTGGACTGCAAGAAGATCCAACCAGTCCATCCTAAAGGAGATCAGTCCTGGGTGTTCATTGGTAGGACTGATGTTGAAGTTGAAACTCCAATACTTTGGCCACCCGATGCGAAGAGCTGACTCATTTGAAAAGACCCTGATGCTGGGAAAGATTGAGGGCAGGAGGAGAAGGGGATGACAGAGTAAGAGATGGTTTGATGACATCACTGACTCAATGGACATGGGTTTGGGTGAAGTCTGGGAGTTGGTGATGTACAGGGAGGCCTGGCATGCTGCGGTTCATGGGGTTGCAAAGAGTCGGACACAACTGAGCTACTGAACTGAAGTGAATTTGAAAATGTGATACTGGTGCAAGAATAGATAAAGTCACACAACAAAAGAGAGAATACAGAAACAGGACTATAAATATACAGATGTTTGATTTATGACTAGGTGGCACTGCAGAACAGTGGAGAAAGGAAGACTCAAGTAAACACAGCTAGGTCATTTGGATATCCTTAAGTTAAAATAAATGAAGCAATCTCTACCTCAAACTATGCACAAGATTCAACTCCAGATGTATAGTATATCTAAATGATGAAAGTAAAACCACGTAATAAAGAGTCTGACTCATTTTTTTATGTTTGACTGCCAATAGCTTTTTAAAGCCTCAGCCCTCTCTCTTTCCCTTGTGCCCTCTATTGGCTGAAACTGGGAAGAAAGCCTGATTTCTCTCCTTTGGTACTGGTGGAAGACTCACATAAGGCCTTCCCCATAAATGGGAACCCTTACCCCGCCCCCAACACCAAGTTTACAATAAAAAGTCCAAGCCAGTCTCTTTGCTTGCTCAGGATCTGCTTTTGAGGGTCTATCCTGCTCTCCCCAGAGATCTCAACTATGTAAGCAATAAAACTTCTCATAACTTCTTGACATGTGCCTCTGACATCATCAGTCTTGACATTTGAGTCAAATTGTGGGTGGAAGTCTATCCTGTTGTTCTAGGGTAGTTACAACACATCAGAAAGCTTCTAGAATATAACACAGAGGAATATCTTCATGACCTTAAGGATAGCAGATTTTTCTTTAAAGGGACACATAAAACACCATAAAGAAAGGTTGATGTATCAGATTACATTATAATCAAGATCTTTTGTTCATCAAAAGATACCATTAAGAGAGTAGAAAGAAAGCCACAGAAGGGTAAAAGATTATGTGTGTGTGTATGTGTATAGTCAATAATATTATATACATATATGTGACATTTAGTCTATAAATTGGGTTGCATCCAGAGTTCTAAAGAAAAAAATATCTAAATCAGTAGAAAAAGGCAGACAACCCAGTAGACGAGTGGGCAAGAGACTTGAACAGGCACTTCACAGAAAAAGATATCTATCTGTCCAGTAAACAAATGAAAAGGTTCTCAATTTCATTAGAAGTCACATAAATATAATTAAAACCACAATGAGATACTATTATAGGCCTACCATAAAGTATTCAATTAAGAAGACTGACAATGCCAAAGATGACAAAGTTCTGGAGCAACGGAAATGCCCATACAGACCTGGCAGGAGTATAAACTGGTACAATCACTATGGTAAACTATTTGGTAGCATCTAGTAAAGCTTGTTGTTGTTTAGTCACTGAGTCATGTTTAACTCTTTTGTGACCCCATGGACTGTATGTATGAATACAGTCTATATTTATGAATCTATGAATGATTCTCAAATGTATGGTCAATTGAGTTTTGACACGAGGGCCAAAGCACTTCAATGAGGGAAAGAATTTTTAAACAAATGGTACAATGGCAACAGAATATCTGCAAAGAGTGAATTTGGGCCCCTATCATACCAGATGAAAATTAACTCTAAATGAATCAAAGACCTAAACTTAAGAACTAAAACTATAAAACTCCTAGAAGAAAACATAGAAGAAAGTCTTTAGATCTTGGATTTGGCAGTACTGTTTTTCTATATGATACTGAAAACATAAGCAAATAAAGAAAAAAATAGAGAAACTAGACTTCATCTGAAATGAAAACTTTTGTGCTTCAAAGGACATGTCAAGGTAATGAAAAGACAATCCAAATAATGGGAGAAATATCTGCAAATCATGTATCTATAAGAGTCTAGTATCCAGAATACATAAAATGCAGCAAGAAAATGGCGAACAATCCAATCGAAAAGACAGGCAAAAGACATGGACAGACATTTCTCCAAAGAAGATACACAAATAGCTAATAAATATATGAAAAAAATGCTCAGTATCACTGGTCAGTAGGAAAATGCAAATCAAGACCACAGTGAGATATCACTTTGTGACCACGAGGATGGTTATAATAAAATAGATAATAACTAGAGTTGGTGAGACTATACTGCTTGTGGCAATGTAAAATGATGCAGCCACTTTGGAAAACAGTCTGGCAGCTCCTCAAAAGGTCAAACATAGAGTTGTCATACAACCCATATTTCACACTAGGCATATACCCAGAGAAATGAAAACATGTCCATGCAAAAACTTGTACATGAGTGTTCACAGCAGTATTTCTAATAATAACCAAAAGGCAGAAACTACCCAAATGCCCATCAACTGATAAATGGATAAACGAATGTGGTATATGCAGAATGTTTGAACGTTTATCCCATCTAAATAATGGGATATCCCTAAAAGTAATATCCCATATTACTCAGTCATAAAAAAATGAAATACTAATATGTGCTAAAACATGGGTGAAACGTTCAAGCATTCTGCTTAGTGAAAGAAGCCCACCTCAAAAGACCAAACTGTATGATTCTATTTACATTAAATGTCCAAAACAGGCACATCTATATATAAATAAAGTAGATTAAGTGAATTTCTAGGGTTAGGGAATGGGAAGGTTGAGAGGTGATGATTAAAGGATATGGGGTTTCTTTTAGGGTGATGAAACGTTCTTAAATTCAAGGTGGTGATGGTTGCCCAACTCTGTGAATATACTAGGAATCACTTATTTTAATCTTTAATTGGGTGAATTATATGGTATGTGAATTATATTTCAATTAAAACCATTCCCAAAAACACTATTAGCATGAGGGTTTTGTGCCCCCGCCCAGGCCTAAGTAAGAATATTTAGAAAATGATTTAAGACAAAGAAACTATTACTTCATGTTATTTTAAAAAATCCTTCTTACCATCTATGCAAAACCAAAATAGATCCTTACATTTAAGATAATTTAGGAATATACAAAGTAGTTTTTATTACTTCCCTACATGTATTATAAAGCCTAAAATTTCATGTGCTGCCTTGACATTCTAAGCCTTACATTAAGGGTCTCAAAGGACTAACTGTGAGTTCTACCCTTGCAGCTTTGCCCTTCACCCAGCGGGAAAGGTCCCCTACTCACTAGTTTCCCTATTGGCTGCACCAGCTGCACAAATGGGCTTCAGCTCCCCACAGCCTGTGGAATTATTCAAACAAACAAATCAGATCTTTTGTGGGAACCAAGGGTCACCTCACCCTCTAGTTACTACAAAGCCTGCTTTCTGCAGTTCCTGTTTGTTCATACATCTGAAAGCAGCCCTGTATGGCACTACATGGCGCTTTGTGTCCTCCTTCCCTGGGATGTGAATATCTGTGATTAAAAAATTGCTGTCAGTCGCAGAGATCCAGTGTCAGATGTTGTGTGTTTGGCTATTCCCAGAATCCTAGGGTGGGTCTCTCCCAGTGGGATGAAGAGAAGGTGAACAGGATACTTTATTTCCTACCCAATCAGATCCTGCTTCCTGAAGCTGCTGCCATCGTTTTGTTGCTGCAGCATTTCTCACTCTCCCGTTAGCCTGACCTCTTGCCCCAGGAAAAACCATCAAATTCAGCAAACCTGGCACCAGCTCCAACCTGTATACCGTTTACCTTACAGATAACCCACAGTCACTGTCATCCCACTAAGCCATTAAAACCTGTGCTGCAAACTCCTCTGCAGCACCTTACACAGTCCTTGCTTCTCTGTCTCAGAGCTGAGGAGTCAGAGCCAAAGACAGTCTTATGCCTTTTTGCAGAGTAGGTCTTTAATACAGGTTTATTTATTGATTTGGTACCCACTGACAGAGGGTGCTTGTGTGGACAGGGCAATGGGATCAGTGCCTTCCTAAATAGGGGCACATTCATGTAATGAACACAAGTGTGTTCATTTAAAATGATGTGGGCATGGGCCTTCACATTTACCCTTCCTGCTTCATGGTTTATAGAGAACTCTGGAGGGCTACACAGCTGTAAAGGATTCAGACTCATCTGTTTCTAGAAAACTTGCTAAAGTCAGATTCTGCTTCCATGATAATGCTTTGTGTTAGTTGCTCAGTCATGTCCGATTCTTTTGCGACCCCATGGACCGTAGTCCATCAGGCTCCTCTGTCCATGGGATTTTTCAGACAAGAATACTGGAGTGGGTTGCCATTTCCTTCTTCCATGATAATGCTACGACACCTCAATTATTGCTATAATAGAATTTCTTTAGGAAACTTCAAGGTTATTGATTAATATGTACCATGGGTCATATCATAGCCTCATAAGAAAAATCCTCACAGAGAGGCCCCTGCTATGATTTTTGTCGCTCAACATAAGCCTTACAAAGAAGTTTTGGTGTGTTTTGTCCCAGGTTCTGGGGACAGAGAGGCATAATGGCTGCCACTCAGAAGCAATGTTTTTCTACAAAAGCATTTTTATTAGTGACAAAGAGCTAAGATTTCTAGGGAGTTGCACAGGAATCCTCAGAGTAGTGTCAGGCAGCAAGACTACCAGCACACACACAGCAGGTTGCTACACCATGCAGAAGTGCAGCAGGTATCAGTAAATGACAGCCAGAGATGTTCCCTGATGGCTCAGCGTGTAAAGCATGCACCGGTGGTGCAGGAGACACAGGAGATGCAGGTTCAGTCCCTGGGTTGGGTAGATCCCCTCCCTGGAGGAGGGCATGGAAACCCACTCCAGTATTCTTGCCTGAAAAAACCCCATGAATAGAGGAGCCCAGGGTTGGGCTCCACAGGGTTGATCCTACGGTCCACAGGGTTGCAAGGAGTCATACACGACTGAGCATACAAGCACCAGAGGGAAGCCTCTGCCCAATCAATGAGTCCTTGGGACTCAGTGACAGGAGCTTTAAAAGGTCATCTATTTTGCAAAGGAAACTATCAATGAAATGGAAAGAAAGTCTACTGAGTGAGAGAAAATATTTCCAAATGGTATAACTAATAAGGGGTTAATATCTAAAATATATAAACAGTGCATACAACTCAATATCAAAACAAACAAACCACCTGATTAAAAAATGGGCAGAAGACCTGAAAAGATATTTTTTCCAAAATGTTCCCTTCACATCTGACAGAACAGTTATCATCAAAAGACCACAAATAAATGTTGGTGAGGATGTGGAGAAAAGAGAATTTTCATACACTGTTGGAGGGAATGTATATTGGTACAGCCACTGTGGAAAACAGTATGGAGGTTCCTCAAAAAACTAAAAACAGAACTACCATATGATCCAGTAATTCCACTTTTGGAATTATCCAAAGAAATTTGTTTCCAAAGAAAACAAAACCACTAACTTGAAAATATACAGGTACCTCAGTGTTCATGGCCGCATCATTTACAATAACCAAGATACAAAAGCAACCTAACTGTCCATCAATAGATGAATGGATAAAAAAGTGTGGCTATATATGTTATGCATATATATATACACACATACCATGGAATATTAGCTATAAAAAGTATGAAAATTTTCCATTTACAACAATGTGGATGGATCCATAGGGTATTATGCTTAGTGAAACAGAGAAAGACAAATACTGTATGTTATCACTTATACATGGAATCTAAAAAATAAGACAAATAAATGTATATGACAAAATAGAAACGGACTCACAGATATAGAGAACAAATGAGTGGTTACCATAGGGAGAGGGAAGCAGGGAGGGGCAAGGTAGGGGTATGGAATTAAGAGATACAAACTACTATGTATAAAATAAATAAGTTACAAGGATAAGCACAGGGAATATAACCAATATTTTATAATAAGTTTAAATGGAGTATAATCTATAAAAATTTTGAATCACTAGGTTATATACCTAAAACTAATATAATATTGTAAATCAACTATACCTTAAAAAATGTGAATTTATACCTTTGTACCATATACTTGATAAACTTTAAATCAATGGAAAATTTAATTTTAAAAATCATTCATAGAAAGCTCACACATAAAAATACTAGAAGAGCACATGGAATAATTCTTTTAGAGTCTTGGAGAGAGAGAATAATAATTAAGACTATGAAATCATAAAATAAAGGATTAATTTCTTCTACTACATAGAATAACTTCTGAATGACCTAACACTATAAACAAGGCCAAAAGACAAACTACAACCTGAAAAAATTGGAACTCTTACTACAGACAAAGGCTAATCTCCTTTGTACATGAAGAGTACCTATTAATCAAGTAGAAATATTAGCAAAGTACAGAAAATCCATAGAAAAAGAAGTATCAATGACTTAAAAATATGAAAAAATGTTCAAACTTACTTAAAATAATGTAAATGCAAATTAAAATCACATCACAAATCCACATTCATAAAATCTAAAAGTCTGACAGCACAAACTATTGGTAAGCTGAAGAGAAACCAACAATCTTTTACTTCACTCGTGGGAGTGTAAAATGCTACAATACCTATGGAGAACAATTTTAGAAATATTATAAATTACAAATACATTTCCCCTTTGACCCAACAAATACAACTCTGGGAAGTATTCTTTTTTTTATTTTTTGCCTCCTTTTTTTTTTGTCTTTATAGGAGGTATTCTTACATTTAATTCCATCTTGGCAACAGCTTTTCAGAGGACGTAGACTAACACATATCCTTTGTTTGGGGAAGTTGGGAAAAGTGAGAATATACATCCATATTTGCTAGTATTACATACTAGAAAGGTATAGAGAAAATAATAGAAGCAATAGAAATGGTGTGGCAGGGAGAGAACAAGACTTTTGGAACCATGTAAAGGCATTATCTATGCAAAATAAATTTAAAAAATGCTCCTCTGCTAACTCTTAGAGAAAGATTTTTTCCTAAAGTTTCTATTGTGAAATTCTTACAGACTCATGGGAAACTGCAAAGATAGTAGAGGTTCCCTGCACCCTTCACAATTTCTCCCAATGGTTATGTTTTACACAATTATGGTAACATACGAAAACCAGTAAACTGACACTGATAAAATCTGTGTGTGTGTGTGTGGTCCTAACCCACTTTATCACATACCAATCTGTATAACCATCACTTCTATCAAGGTACAGAACTATCCCATCATCACAAAGAACTAGGAGAAAAATTTTGACTGCACATTATGGAAGGAAAGGTGTTAGGAATTTAGGCCTAAATCTAGAGCTCAAACTCAGAATGTCTTGCTTTAAAGAAAGCAACTAATATATCTCTCCAGCGTTAAGGTTGGCTGAGGTGCTAGTCAAGTAGATCAATAATATGTCCATGTCCTCATTCTCATTCTGAGATTGGCTAAGACATGGTAGGATCTGAGATAAAAAGCTATACTTTATTATAAAAACTCATCAAGAAAATTTCCATTAAATAAAAACAGGGGCTAAATACCAAGGAAGACCTTTTCATAGCTGATCCTCAATTCTGAACATTAAATCAGCCTTAACTTGCTAAATTACAGCTCAAATTCCAGTATTTATATAAGAGCCAGCTATGTAAATGAAGCTAAACTCTATGAGACTGATACCTAGGATCAGTCAACAACACATAAAGCCTTGCTGGTAGGAATGTAAACTGTGACAACTCCTTAAGAAGGCGAAGTGGCTATGGATATCAAAGGCTTATAAACGTGCCAACTTTTGGACTCAATACCACTTCTAGGAATTTATCTTAAGGAAATAATTAAGTGTATATAAAAATCCCATGGACAGAGGAGCCTGGTGGGCTACAGTCCATAGGGTCGCAAACAGTCCCACAGGACTGAAGTGATTTAGCACACATGCACACAAAAAACCTTATTACCTAGTATGATCATCAAAAGGAATCATTAAATTTCACACTAGAATTGTAACAGGAGGGAAATGGACAGGGCACAACTTTTGAAAGCATGACATAGATAAAACATAAACGTACTAGAATCAAATGGGTACAAGATGGAAGACAAGTTGACTTCAACTAGACCTTGATCCTCAATCAGCAAGCTAAATGACACACTCAGAGGCGCCATGACAGTTCCAAGGCACTGTCAAAAGACCAAGCAGTGGGCAGTGGCCCAATTCCCGGAAATCTCCATCCTTTCCTCAAAATAGTTGAAATAATCCTCCCACTTACTAGCATAGGCGATTATCCAGCCCATAAAAACTAACCATGCCACTGTTCGCCACTACACTCACCTGTGATGGCCCACACTCTGTGGAGTATGTTTCTTTCTAAATAAACCCACTTCTTACCTATCACTTTGTCTCTCACTGAATTCTTTCTGCGGTGAGACATCAAGGCATCTTGTTGTCTGTTTTTCAAGACTAGAACCGGAGCTTCATTAGGTCCTGAAACCAGGTACTATGGGTTTTGGCTGGGTTTGAGTCCCAGCCATGTGGATTAGAGTCCCAAGCAGGGTTTTGGCTGGGTTTCATTCCTGTCCACGTGTGTTCAAGTCCCAATCTAAGGTAAATAATTTCAGAATACAGTCACTTAATGCAAAAGAGGTCAGTAAGGAGGAAAGAGCAAAAAAGATATGAAACAGAGAAAACAAACTCAAAATGGCAGACATAAATCTAACCATATCAATAACAACATTAAATGTGAATGGACTGTGTAACAGTATCTTAGATGGTAAGAAAGCTGATTCTTTAGCTCCTGTGTTTGACCTGGCTGCCCACTATAAAATTTCAAACCTTGCCTCAAAAAATAAACTTATAGTCCTGAGAGTGAGATAGCTTTTCTGTTTCACTTTGACCTTTACTGACTTCATCCAAAAATCCTCCTCAAATGACCTATCTGCAGACTTCGGGCCATCAGAATTCTAATAGGTCTCTGATTCAACATGAACAAACCTTTGTTTTCTCACCCACCCATCACATTCTCTCAGCATGCTTCACACTGCATCTCAGGGGACATGCATATCCCATGCTTTAGCAGTGAGCCATCTGAAAATATAACCGATTTTTCAAATATAAACCAGGTTACAAAAGTGGCCCCTGGGGAACCTGGAGTATGTTCAGGTTGCCAATCAAGAACTATTCCAAATATTTTCTCCCATTCTGAGAGCTGTCTTTTTGCCTTGTTTATAGTTTCCTTTCTTGTGAAAAATCCTTTAATTGGGTCCCCATGGTTTATTTTTGCTTTCATTTTCATTATTCTAGGAGGTGGGTCAAGAAAGAAGCAACAGACAAAAGGTTAACCTCCAAAATAAACAGCTCATGGAGCTCAATATAAAAAAAACAATCCAATCAAAAAATGGGTGGAAGACCTAAATAGACATCTCTCCAAAGAAGTCACACAGAACACACAGATGGCCAAGAGATATGTGAAAAGATGTGCAACATCACTAATTATTATCTAAATGCAAAACAAAACAACAATGAGGTATCACTTCACACTGCCAGAAAGGCAATTATCAAAAAAACCTACAAACAAAAAATGCTGGAGAGGGTGTGCAGAAGAGGGAACCCTCTCAAACTGTTGGTAGCAATGCAAATTGATACAGCCAATGTGAAGAACACTATGGAGGTTCCTTAAAAAACTAAACACAGAACTACCATATGACCTGAGGCCAGAGTGGTCACCTGGCTTTGACAGGAGAGGCAGACCCCGGCCCAGGCCGCTGGGTGTATCATTCCGACCTCCCCAGGAAGGTGGTGGAACTGGGAGCGGCCGCAACCCCCGAGGAGGCCCCCCTCAGACTGTCTCCTCCAGGCAGGCACTAACGTTGCTGAGGCGCTGATGGAGAGCGCCCACAGGGACCCGAAGCCACAGCTCATAGGAGCGGGCCACCAAGCCCGGGCCGAGCCACCGCCCTCCAGGGGTCCCTCGGCGCCTCATTCGCACCTGCCGTGGCTAGCTGCCGCACGAGGGCCGAGCGTCGAGGCTAAGAAGGCAGGGCAGGGCGTGCACCTCCCTGCCCGCGGACGCCGTTGCGAGCGTGCGCAAGCGTCGCAGGCTCGCGGCCAGAGGGTGGTGTGCTCCTTCCATCGGCTGCTCTGCCTCAGCGTGCTTCTCTGCCTGTTCCGCCTGCTCGTGGCACTTGGTCAGCCCAGGCAGGCAGGAGACCTGCAGCCCCGGGCCAGCGTCCCGCAGTCTGACCGTCCGGTAAGCGGGGACGGGGGCGGCGGGGAACGGGCAAGCACCATGAGGGGCTCGTCTGAGGGCAGCGGACAGCCCTCCGCGGACTCTGAGGTGTGGTATTGTGGCCCCCCCGGAGCGGTACCTTTGTGAGTGGATGAACCTGGAGTGTCCCTGCTTCTACCCTCTGGGAGCATGCCAGAAGCGGAGCTGCCACACGGGGAAGACCCCGTGTGAATGGAGACTCCAGGGCGCTCTCTGCATTTGCTGCCACAGGGAGGGCCCTGTGTGGAGGACGCTAGCTCGAGATCCATGAGAGGGCAGGGGTGGTCTCTGGTGGTTTCAGTGGAAGACGATTCGGGAACAGAAGGGAGCCTCAGAAGCCTGCACCGTGGAGATGGACCCCACAGAGGACTGGTATACGGGAGGACCCGAGTTCTGCCCCAGAACTGCCTGGAAGGAATCTAAGTGGAGGGAGGGATTCAGGAGTATCTTCCCTTACGCTCAAAGATCTCTGGCCTTGACCTCCTTCAGGGTTTAATGTGCCCTAGGTTGTGTCCCTTCAACATGGTCGAGAGGAGGGAGCCCTGTGGGGCTGCACTTTTGTCCATTCCTCCCCCAAATCCCATTAGAATGAGTATGCTCTGTGGTAGCTCAGTTGGCTCCAAGCTGGATGTTAGTGTGGAGGCATTAACTTCCATAAGAGAACAAGGTTAGGGGAGTGGAGGACCAGCGAGTCCTCTGAAACAAGGAAAGGAGATTTGAGACCCTAGACTTGATCCTCAGGAAGAAAACGGTAAAATCAGGTAGAATAACTGACTCTGGCAGGTCTTGTAAAGAAAGTACTTTGAAGGAAAAAAGAAAGGAAATGAAGGTTTATTGAGCACCAGTGTGCTAGGCACTACACTAGCAATGTTTAAACCTATGACTCTTAAAATAACCTTGTGAAATTATCCCTTGAGGGATAATTAAACAGACAGATTAAGCAATTTGAGAAAGGTTATAAGGATTAGAATCATGAAATATGTTTTTCAGATTTTATTTGGAAAGAAATATCAGAGGCTGCAACGAAAATGTATGTTAGTCTAAGATCTAGACCTATTAAACTCTTAAGAGAAAAAAGGAGAAAATCTTCATGTTCTTGGATTTGGGAATGGTTTCTTAAGTATGACATCAAAAGCACAGACAACAAAAGAAAAAATAGAAAAATTGGGCTTTATAAAAATTTAAAATTTTTGTTTATCAAAGGACACTATTGTGAAAGTGAAAAGACAACCATGGAATGGGAGAAAATATTTGCAGATCTACAGCTGATAAGGGGTTAATATCCAGTTAAAAACAAAACTTTTACATCTCAACAAGAGCAAAAAATCCAACATAATTCAAGAATGAGGAGAGGACATGACATGAATATACATTTCTTCAAACAGAAGATATATAAATGGTCAACTAGCATATGAGAAGATGCTCAACATCATTAGTCATTAGGGAAATGCAATGAGATATTTAAAAAAAGTCAAACTGTAATGAGATATTCACATCTGCAGAAGGCTGTTCTTGAGAGAAAAAAGGAATATAACGTGTCTGCAAGGATATAGAAAAATTCAAATCCTGCTGCATTGCTGGTGGAAGTGTGAAATGGTGCAGCTGCTGTGGAAAATGTTTCATGGTTCTTCAAAATATTAAAAAGAACTTCCATATGACCTAGCAAGTCTACTCTAGGGTAAATATCCAAAAGAAATGTGATGGGTTATGAAAACTGACTAAATTCCAAAATTTAGTAGCTTTCTTCCATGACCAGAGAAATCATATCTGTTGTATTGGTTAGCTAACGTCATCCCTACTAACCTTGGCTCACCATTTAGCCTTCACCTCTGAGGAAACACAATGGATATGATGAGCTTGTGATTGCATAGTTTCTAGAAATGAGTTCTGAAGAATTGGTCTTCTCATCCCCCTTTGGCCCACATTGAACTAGAGAGAGGGTCTGACACTGATATATATAAAAAAAAACCTTTTAGTTTTCCTTACTCGTCTTTTCAACATTTCTTCAAGAAAAATTTATTGAATACCTACTCTGTGTAAAGCTGTGGGAACTATCTCGATTGTTCCTCCTTCCTGAACTGAAAAATCATGGGGCTCCTCTTTCCTCTCTGTAAAACCCTTTGTTTTGGGTTGCTTCCCTACTTTTCAAAAGTTTCTTTTGCATTTTCATTTCTTGGGGAATACCCCTGTGCAGGTGTGCTAAGTCACTTCATTCATGTCCGACTCTGTGCAACCCTATGGGCTGTAGCCTGCCAGGGTCCTCTGTCCATGGGATTCTCCAGGAAAGAATATTGGAGTGGGTTGCCATGCCCTCCTCCAAGGGATCTTTCCAACCTAGGATTGAACCCAAATCTATTATATCTTCTGCATTGACAGGCAGGTTCTTTACCAGTAGCACCACCTGGGAAGCCCTGGGGAATACCCTTCCACATGTTCTGAAGATCACTGTTAATTATATTTTTGAGCCTTTTAGGAATGTCTGCCAGTACCATATCAAGAATTAAAATGAAGTCACAAAAGGATAACTTATATTTAATATGCAGGATGAGATGTTTCCAGGCCTATCAGGAGGGCTGAAGGGTCTCCCTAGCTACATGTCTTTATAGAATAAGCTGAGGGAGAGGAGTTCCCTAGATGCCTTCTCCTCTATTTCTTCCCTGGCTCATACTGTGGAATTAGCGTGTGCCTTGCTTATGCACAAATTCCATACTGCAGACATATGCCTTACTGCATTACAGATGCTTCTCTTACTTTTATGGTTACAGCAGTGTATTTTCTATTACTGGGTAACAAATTACTGCAGATGTAGTTTAAAAGAGCCTACAATTTATTGTCTCATAGTCTCTGTGGCCTCAGAGGATAAGATGGTTAGATAACATCATTGACTCAATGGATATGAATCTGAGCCAACTCCAGGAGGTAGCAGAGGACAGAGGAGCCTGACATGCTGCAGTCCATGGGATTGCAAAGAGTCGGACATGATTTAGTGACTCAACAACAACAATTTCTGTGGGTTAAGAGACCAGCTTGGTCCCCTGCTTAGAGTCTTATAAGGCTGCAGTCAATGCAGTGTTGTCTGGGCTGTGTTTTCATCTGGAGGCTTGACTGGGGAAGAATCTTCCAGGCTCACTCAGCTTATTAGCAGAATTCATTTCTTTGCAGTTGTGGTACTGAGAGCATAGCTTCTTGCTTGCTCTCAACTGAAGACCACTCTCAACAACAACTAAAGGCCACACACAGTTCCTAGAGGCCACCTGCGGTTCTTTGCCACATGGGCTTTCCCAGCATGGCCACTTCATCAAGGCAGGAGGTAGTCTGTAGAGTGAGTATGGTAGAAGACTGTCTCTTTTGTAATATAATCATGCGGTGGCATCCCATCCCCTTTGCTGTGTTCTGTGGATTAGAATCGAATCACATGTCTACCCATACTCAGGAGGATGAGATTACACAAAGCATGAACACCAGGTGGGAATCATGAGGAGAAGCCACTTCAGAGACTTTTGCTTCTGACACGGAAAGGTTTAGGTTGTCCTTGGCTCTCATTCTTTCCATTTCATTCTGCCAAATGGATCTATTCAGCTTTCAGGTTCCACTGTTATTTGCCACCGCCTTCCCCTGCCCCTTGAAGTTTTTTCCAAACCATTCTCAAGTTACCAGTTTTTTCAGTATTCACGTTGTCCCTATGATAGTATCTTCTCTCTTCCTTGATAAGGACCAAGAAAACCCCAGTTGCACCTATCAGTTAAAGAAGTAATGAATAAGCATACTTTGTTGAGGCTTTGTTAATTGATTTCCTTTTTAACTGGAGTGTCTCCCCTGGGACTTCTGGTACAGAGAAAGCTGGTTGGTTTTTTTTTTTTTTTCCTTCACCAGTCATTTATTTTTACCCATTGCTAATCACTGTTGAGAGGCAAACCACCTTGGGCCTTTAGGATTCCTGAGTGTTCTTACTAGGTATGCCAAGACTGCAAAACCCTGTTTCACAGACCATTTCTCAGGATTGAATTTGCAACAAGCAACCTTGACAGATAAAGCAACATCTCCCCTGGACAAAGATTAGGCCTGCTTCTTCTTACTATAAAAGCAGCGAATCACCAAACTTCATTGCCATACACATTTGCCTTACTGCCTTACAGATATTCCTCCTGTAACACAGCCCACTGTATGTGCAGGCATCTACCATATATCCTGTGCCAACCTCTTGGTACTTGGTAGGCATGGGAAACTGATGCATAAACCTATGCTAAAGCCCTTGCTATGGCTGTGATATGAGTAATAAAACCCTTTACGTCAGATCCAGGAGTCTTGTGTCTTTTGCCAGCATTCATGAAACAGTAACATGATACCTAGAGTAAAATCTCACTCTTTGTGCAGTACTTGACAATCATGTTTATCTAGATGGTAAGCTGATTTTGTTAATTTCTCAAGCACCTTATGTGCATATTTTGGAGCTTGCAGCCCTGAACCAACCCCTCTCTTGGTCCTCCAGCCAGCCTGGGTGTAGATATTAAGGAAGGTGACACAGAGACTTGGATGGCTGCACATATGAGATGTGAGTAGCCACCGAAGTGTTCCAGTCTGTTGGGTGAAGATTTGGGCTTGATGAGCTCTCGATGGAGCCTAGGTGGTATTGGACAATCTCTGCAGTGGCTGAGGTACAGAGGTGTGTTGAGGGTGAGAGTGAGGGAGGTGCATGTGACTCCCTTTAGCTTTACTTGCTGATGAGCACAGAGTGAACACACTCTGTCACCAGATTGAGACCCTGGAGGAGAGGGAGGAGATGTGCCGTCCACCTCTACTCCCCCAGTGTCAGCAGTGACCTCTTTAGGATGGGCACATGGGCCAGGCTCTGGGGTCGCGATTCTAGGTGTGGGTTCACCAGAGTCTGGAAACCCCCACACTGGGAAGAGGCCACAGCCCTTTCAGCCTCAGGCCTATTTGTTTCTGCCTGATGGGGGTTCCAGGATAACAGATGCTCCCAGCTTGGCAGACAGGAGCCGGGAGGGGTATGGCAGGAATTTTAGCCCAGAAGCCAAGCTAGTCCTGGAACAGGGCTTGGGATGAGCTGGGCCCCTGAGGGCTCATACATCTAACAAGGGTCAAAGGACCTGGGTATGCCCTAGTGCTCCTGAGCTCCCAGCTGAGTACTGAGGCCACCAGGGATTGGGTGCCCTGATGACTGTGCAGATGTTATTGAGGGAACTATGGGGTCCCTGGACTGCAGATGACTGTTTCCTTCATCAGTGTGTGATGTCTGTGTGCTCAGTGTAGTTGCAGACATTACCCCATGTGTGGCTGCCTAGGGTCAGGGTTAGCGTTTGGACTATGCATGGAATAGCACTGACGTAGTCGTTACAGATTGCAAGTAAAGAGTGGTAAGCATAAGGTAATGTAAAGATTTTTTTGGTAAAACCTACTAATATCACCTTAATGGAGTAGGTCTGTTTGGTTGATTCTTCCTTTAGATTCTTTTTCTGCTGCATCAGAGGACTGACTTAGAGTCAGGGCCCTGCGGCAAACTGGGGACACTCCTGGGGGTGGGAATGGGTGTGTAAGTGAAGGATGGGGCTGCTGAAGAGGATAGGGACTCACTTGCTGGCTGTGACATTTCTTCAAAGCACACAGCCAAGTTGTTGAGAGCAGAGGTATGCACGTGGATCCAAGACTGTCCTTATTAAAGGACAGGCAATGGTACTGAAATTCCAAACTGGAGTTTAGAGGTGGATGAACAGGCCTGGGCTGAGGTGGCCTAAGAGGATTTATGGAGGAGAAAGACTTTACAGGCTGGATTTGAAATGCATTTGTGTTTGTGGCCTGCAGGATGGAGGCTGTGTCTATTCCATGTGTGTGGTGCCAGAGTCTGTGGAGCACATCTGATGCTGGGTGTTTCTGAGTCTCTGGAGGTGTGTTTTCTGAACATGTCTCTGGCTACTTCGAGTTAGTTTCTGAGTGGCATCACTGAAATTATGTCCTCTTGTGTCTGTAACTGTGTGTCATTGACTGCAGTGAGGCTGTGCTCTGGCCTCTCACTTTCCCCTGCCCTTCTCCTCTGATGCACCCCAGCTGCCAGCTCTGTTTACCACAAGAGATGGTTTCCTTTCCCTTCCCGCTGTCTGGATTCCCATGTGTCCGGCTGCCTCCCCGGGGCCCTGCCCCTAGGGCCTCAGTGTGGGGCTTGACCTTGGGAATGATACACTCTGGAAAGCCCCCAATATGCTCTCTGTCTGGCTGTGGACCCAGAGACGTTCCAGTGGAGGAGGGGGACAGGGTGGGAAAGGGGGGCAGTTGGCAGCAGGCACCCCTCCTTCTGGAAACAGAGATCGCCTTCTGGCCCCTTCTCAGGCCCCCTCTCTCCTCCCGTGCTCCCATCAGAGCAAGTACGCAGGGTCCTGGCCTCACTGTGTCTGTGCCTGGGAAGGGACAGTCCTCTGCAAGCCCCGTTAGGCACGGGTTCTCTGCCTCCCCCGGCACCTTGCGTGCCTGCACTGTTCTCACTCCTCATGTCCCCGCCTGCACTCGGGGCTGTCCTCCCTTCTTTCCTCTCCCTGCAGTGGACTCTGTGCTTCCTTCTCCGACAGGTCAGGCCTCTGCCCTGAAGCAGGTGGAGCAACAGGCTTGGCTGACTGGGGAAGAGCAGAGACTCAGCTCCTGTCACATGGCACAGGAAGCAGCATCTCCAGTGGTGTTTATTCCTGTGCCCACCCTGTGTTTGTCGAGGTGGTACAGAAACGAAGCAGCCACGGTCCCTGTTTGCTGAGAGTCAGTGTTTTACAGGAGAAGTGATTCTGTGGAGAACCCATCCCTCCACTGCAGAAAATCAGTTGCCTGAAATCCTCTCTCTAGAATTCTGAAAGGCTCTCTGCAGAGACCAGGCTAAAGGCTCCGTGTCAGGACAGGGTGGTACGTCAGAGCGCAGAGGCAAACTCCAAAGTTCCCAAGCAAGCACCACTATATTCTTAGCATCTGCCAGCAGTTCTGGAGTTTGTCCTCTGCTGTGAGGGTTTTCATTCTGATTTTAGCTCTTGAGCCAAGGGGGAGCTGGATGGTGAGGCTTGTGCTAGGGTTATAGGATGGGATGAGTGAGACTTTATCCTGCTACACCATCCTGTGTGAATCCTAGGCTCTGAGCCTGTCTTCTCTCAGCTCTTGATTTTGCTGAGAAATTGAAAATCCTGAAGGTCTTGGTTCCAGCTCATCTCTCTGCCCCCAGCCCTTTGTTGCAGGACTTGGTCAGCAGCAGATGCCAGGGCTGGCATCCGGCAGGTAGGATACATCGGAAGGACCTGCTCCACCTAAGCCAGGATGTTTGCACATTAACCTCAGCTTCCCACTTGATGCTTAGTCAGTTCCCTTCATTTGGGCCTCCCTCTCCTTTCCTTCTCTGTGGCTCTCTTTTCAACTCCCAGCAGGCTGGGAGGATGTGCCTGCCACAGGACCTCCTCTGATCTTTGGGGATGCTTTAGGGAAACAATGGAGGGTGTGGCTCAGCAGGCCTGGGCCTTGTGCCTCCTCACCTTGGGGACACAGTATCACCATGCAGAGGGACACTCATGCTTCTTCCCATCCTGGCTTTTCTGCATCCTGCTCTCAGGACACATTGTGCTACATGCTGGGTCTTCACAGAGGAAGAGTCCTGCCTCCACCTCCTGGTCTGATGTATGTTGAGCCATCCTGGATTTCCTTAGGAATCAGTGAGGCAGGGGTACCCCAAAGACCCCCACACTGTATCACGAGGAAGCTGCAGCACTTCCTGTCCTTACTGCAGCTTTTGTCTCCTCTGTGGTAGGTCAGAAGGTGAGAATGCAGAAGTGTCACCTTGTGAGAGAAACGAGGTGTGCAAAGCAGAGGTCCCTCCCATCCATCTGGGGCAGCCTCTCTGTGTTTCTGCTTCCCAGTTCTTTCTTTCCACCCACAGACATCCCTGGTTTTTGGCTGGACACTAGGATGCCACACCTGCAATATTTCGGTGTCTCCAGCCTCATGCCCAAGGCTGCATGCATCTAGAAGATCTCTGCAGCCTTTCCTGCTGCTCCTGCTTCCAGAAGCATCTTCTTCACACATATGATCAGCAACTCAACCACCTTGGACACCTAGTGCTTACACTGTAGTAGTAATTTGCCATGGTAACTTCTAGAATCCATCTCCACCTTTGACTTTCAGCCTTGGTTTTTCATACTCTAATCCTCTACCCTCAGCCTTGGTCCCTTCCCAGCTCTTCCTTTAAGATTGTAAAAAAATGTAAAAGTTTATTTATTTGGCTGTGCTGGGTCTTCATTGCTCTTCTCGGCTTTCTCCATTTTTGGTGAGCGGGGGCCTACTCTCTCTCTGCATTGCGCGGGCTTCTCGTTGCGGTGGCTTCTGTTACTGCAGAGCATGGGCTTTAGACTGTGGACTTCGGTATTTGCTGCACACGGGCCTAGTAGTTGCAGCACATGGGCTTAGTTGTTCTGTGGCATGTGGAAGCCCTTCAGACTAGGGATCAAACCCTTGTCTCCTGTGTTGGCAGGTGGATTCTTAACCACTTTGCCCAGGCTGTCTTACATGTGGGAGCAACCTTTCTTCTAATGTTCAAAGTCTACCTCATTAACGGTTTCTTCTCTCTACTAACCACCAGCCAACTGTCTGTGCTTTTTCCAAGACCAGCTCCAGAACTTGGATATTGGCTCCTATCTTCTTACCGTGATACTACCACAGGGCTCTGGCCTTCTCTCCTTCCTCTCCTGCAGTATCAGTTTATCACTCCTCAACTGCATCATTGATGCCAGCATCCAGCACATTATGTCTGTGGGTGCTTAGTTGCTCAGTTGTGTCTGACTCTTTCTGATCCCACGGACTGTAGCCCTCCAGGTTCCTCTGTCCATGGGGATTTGCCAGGCAAGAATACTAGGGTGGGTTGCCATGCCCTCTTCCTGGGGATCTTCTCAATCCAGGGATCGAACCTGGGTCTGCCACACTGCAGATAGATTCTTTACCATCTGAACCACCTGGGGGGGTTGTTATGCACCTCTGTGGAACAAACCTCCTTGAAGGAATTGATTACACTTGCTATCACCAACTGCTCTTCTTTTATTCTCTCTTGAATCCACTCCAGTCATGCCATCACCTCCATCACATGTGAGTCTGTTCTCAAAGCCACAAGTGATCTCTGTGTTGTTAAATCTAGTGGTCAACTCTGTATCATCATCTTACTTGGCCAATTCGCAACTTTTTGTGTACTTGACCAACTTTCTGCTTGCCATATTCCCCACTCTTGACTTCCAGTATGCCACACTCTTCTGGATTTCCTTCTTCCTCCCTGGTTACTGCTTCTCAGTCTCCTCTGCTTCCTGGTTCTTCTTTTCCCTTCCAATTTCTTAATGTCAAAATGTCCCAGAGTCCAGTCCTCAGATCTGTCCATTTACACTCTTTCCTTTGGTGACCTTATCTGGCCTCATGGTTTTATATTCCTCTATCTGTCCATCCATCTATCATCTGTAGCCAGTACCCTCCCTGAGCACATAAGGCTTCTGTGTTGAGAACAGACTGTATGGTCTCAGGAAGAAGCAGGGTGATTAGTTATGAAACTACTGCTGCAATCATCGTAGCAGAGGAACCAAGAAGGGGTCATATTCTGGTTTCATTTTGAAGGCAGGGACAATAGGATTTACTGATGTATTGGAAGCTGATTGTTAGAAACGAAAGTCAGGGATGACACCAGTATCTTTGGCCTGAGCAACTAGCAAGAGACAGGTGCCATTAACTAATGTGGCAAATACAGTGATTGGAGCAGGTTTAGTATGTGTGATTGGGTGGTGGGGGTGGTGGGACAGGGAGAAACACTTTTGAGATAAACACTGGACATCCAAGTATATTTTGATTAGACGGTTTGTGCATGTGAGACTTCCTACCCCATAAGATAATGACCTTGGTAGTGGCAAGGCGTGTGTCTTGGTGACTGTTATGTCTGACACAGTTCCTGGCACATACTAAGTACTCATATATTTTAATTGTTAAATGCAAGATGCCTCTCAAGGTCATTTTTATTGTGACCCCTTATGCCACCCTGCTTTCTTTTTTTGGGCTCCAAAATCACTGCAGATGGTGACTGCAGCCATGAAATTAAAAGATGCTTACTCCTTGGAAGGAAAGTTATGACCAACCTAGACAGCATATTGAAAAGCAGAGACATTACTTTGCCAACAAAGGTCCATCTAGTTAAGGCTATGGTTTTTCCAGTGGTCATGTATGGATGTGAGAGTTGGACTGTGAAGAAGGCTGAGAGCCAAAGAATTGATGCTTTTGAACTGTGGTGTTGGAGAAGACTCTTGAGAGTCCCTTGGACTGCAAGGAGATCCAACCAGTCCATTCTGAAGGAGATCAGCCCTGGGATTTCTTTGGAAGGAATGATGCTAAAGCTGAAACTCCAGTACTTTGGCCACCTCGTGTGAAGAGTTGACTCATTGGAAAAGACTCTGATGCTGGGAGGGATTGGGGGCAGGAGGAGAAGGGGACAACAGAGGATGAGATGGCTGGATGGCATCACCGACTTGATGGACGTGAGTCTGAGTGAACTCCAGGAGTTGGTGATGGACAGGGAGGCCTAGCGTGCTGCAATTCATTGTGTCGCAAAGAGTCGGACACGACTGAGCGACTGAAGAGTCATCTTCATCAGCTGAGTACTTCCTCCTGTGGCAGGACAACACATACCATAGCACTCATCACACTGATGTATTAATTTATCTGCTCCCTCAATCCAGACCATTCAAGTACTACTAAGGTATTGCTATGCATGTACCAGCCACTATTCTAAGCCCTGGGGATACTGTAGTTGTTCAGGAAAGAAAGGGTGAAAAACTGAACTATAAGCAGAGACAGTAAAAAATAGAGGAAAGGGGGGCAACTTGATATCAAAATTAGAACCCAGTGACTGACTTGGTATATGATCTAAGTAGATGTATAGTGGCATCCATTCCCTGACATTAGAAAACAGTTTGGTGGTGTGGAGGATGTTTGGAAAATTTAACTTAATTTGCACTGTTTGGAGCAAGACAGAGCTTCCCCTGGCTATTGACTGTACAACTAGAGCTCAGAGGAACGGCTAGCGCAGAGAAGTGGCTTTGGGAATTACCAGCACATTAACAGTGAATGATGTTTTGGGTTTGGATATACTGTTATTCTTTTTCTCAGATGAAGAAACTGGGGCTCAGAAATATTAAGTAACTTGTCAAATGTCAGATTCTGACTCTGATGATTTTTTTCACATTCCATTCTTGTGAAATTGACCTTAAAGTCTGCGTCCTCTCCAAGGGTCACACATTTGGCCTGAAAATTGCAAAAACACATGCCCAGGGATTTTGTAATGTTTTCCTTGTTTTACTGCCCTTTATTCATGTTTATCATCGTTGTCTGAAATGATTCTCTGGCCACTTTAGCCAGAGGGAAAGGGGTGATCCAAATCTTTTACTTATACTTAACCTTACATTGAGTAGAACAAGTACAGCCTTGAGCTATGCTGTTCTGCCATGAACTTCTTAATGGTCTGTGGTTCCAGTCTTCCAAATCTTTTACTTATACTTAACCTTACATTGAGTAAAACAAGTACAGCCTTGAGCTATGCTGTTCTGCCATGTACTTCTTAATGGTCTGTGGTTCCAGTCTTCCTTCCAGGGAGACCAGTTCCTGCTCCAGCCTAGTTAACAGGAGAAGCTAGGACAGGGTCCACTTATGCCTCCTCAGGAGGTCAAGGGAATATGAGTATGATAGCCACCATTAAGAGGTCCATTCTGGCGCTTCCTTGGTGGTCCAGTGGTTAAGAATCTGCCTTGCAATGCAGGGAACACTGGTTCAATCTCTGGTCAGGAAAGATTCCTACATACTGCAGAGCAGTTAAGCCAGTACGCCACAACTACTGAGCCTAAGTGCTGCAACTGCTGAAGCCTGCACATCATAGAGCCTGTGCTCCGCAACAAGAGGAGCCAGTGCAACAAGAATCCTGCACGCTGCAATGAGAGGGTAGCCCCCACTCACAACAACTAGAGAAAGACTGTATGCAGCAAAGAAGACCCAGTGCAGCCAAAAATAATAAAAAGTTGGCTTAAAGCTCAACATTCAGAAAATGAAGATCATGGCATCTGGTCCCATCACTTCTGGGAAATAGATGGGTAAACAGTGGAAACAGTGTCAGACTTTATTTTCTGGGGGCTCCAAAATCACTGCAGATAGTGATTGCAGCCATGAAATTAAAAGATGCTTACTCCTTGAAAGAAAGGTTATGAGCAACCTAGATAGTATACTCAAAAGCAGAGACATTACTTTGCCGACTAAGGAAGGTCCATCTAGTCAAGGCTATGGTTTTTCCAGTAGTCATGTATGGATATGAGAGTTGGACTGTGAAGAAGTCTGAGCGCCGAAGAATTGATGCTTTTGAAATGTGGTGTTGGAGAAGACTCTTGAGAGTCCCTTGGACTGCAAGGAGATCCAACCAGTCCATTCTGAAGGAGATCAACCCTGGGATTTCTTTGGAAGGAATGATGCTAAAGCTGAAGCTCCAGTACTTTGGCCACCTCATGCGAAGAGTTGACTCATTGGAAAAGACTTTGATGCTGGGAGGGATTGGGGGCAGGAGAAGAAGGGGACGACAGAGGATGAGATGGCTGGATGGCATCACTGACTTGATGGATGTGAGTCTGAGTGAACTCTGGGAGTTGGTGATAGGCAGGGAGGCCTGGCGTGCTGCGATTCATGGGGTCGCAAAGAGTTGGACACGACTGAGCGACTGAACTGAACTGAACTGAGGCTTCCCTGGTGGCTGAAGTGGTAAAGAATCTGCCTGCAATGCTAGAGACCAGGGTTCAGCCCTTAAAAAGAGATCCATTCTGTGGCCAGGCTCCTGGTGGTTGTGGATCATGCATTGGGTGGTGGTGCTGGATGTAGGGGTGGGATGCAGGCTGACTGCACAGGAAGCAGGAAAGAGCTCTAGGAATATCTCAGTACAGCAAGTTATTCAAGAGGCTTCCTATAACAGTATGTAGGAGCAACTCCATTCAGTCTGTGCAAACATGTAGTTTGGAGGGGCTTACATTTCTTAGCAGCTGCTTACAGAGCTCATCTTGCCTCTCAGCCCCCTGACCTCCTCCCTTAGCTTTCTCCATTCAATCTAAGGGTTTCAGAGAATTTCATGTAATTACATTAATGATAAACAGATATTTCTCTGAAGTATCCAATTATTGGACATTGTCAGAGAGAAGTAAAGGGGCCATAGATATGCAGATGACACCACCCTTATGGCAGAAAGTGAAGAGGAACTAAAAAGCCTCTTGATGAAAGTGAAAGTGGAGAGTGAAAAAGTTGGCTTAAAGCTTAACATTCAGAAAATGAAGATCATGGCATCTGGTCCCATCACTTCACGGGAAATAGATGGGGAAACAGTGGAAACAGTGTCAGACTTTATTTTTTTGGGCTCCAAAATCACTGCAGATGGTGACTGCAGCCATGAAATTAAAAGACGCTTACTCCTTGGAAGGAAAGTTATGACCAACCTAGATAGCATGTTCAAAAGCAGAGACGTTACTTTGCCAACTAAGGTCCGTCTAGTCAAGGCTATGGTTTCCTGTGGTCATGTATGGATGTGAGTTGGACTGTGAAGAAGGCTGAGTGCCAAAGAATTGATGCTTTTGAACTGTGGTGTTGGAGAAGACTCTTGAGAGTCCCTTGGACAGCAAGGAGATCCAACTAGTCCATTCTGAAGGAGATCAACCCTGGGATTTCTTTGGAAGGAATGATGCTAAAGCTGAAACTCCAGTACTTTGGCCACCTCGTGCAAAGAGTTGACTCATTGGAAAAGACTCTGATGCTGGGCAGGATTTGGGGCAGGAGGAGAAAGGGATGACTGAGGATGAGATGGCTGGATGGCATCACGGACTCGATGGACATGAGTCTGAGTGAACTCCGGGAGATGGTGATGAACAGGGAGGCCTGGCGTGCTGTGATTCATGGGGTTGCAGAGTCAGACATGACTCAGCGACTGAACTGAACTGAGACCCTCTTCTGTTCTGAGCATTTTATCTGATTTTTGAAGATTCATGTGTGGCATTAAATTCTAAATTCCTGGCCACTTTCCATGTTTGTTTAATGGAACCAGACACTTCCCAAAGCCTTAAAAGTTTTCTTTTGACAGTCAAGGTGAATCATCTGGTGCTTTTTGAAATGCAGTAAGACGTAATGAAGAAAGGGGAAAGATGAGAGAAGTGAAGGGCTAGAGCTAGCAAGGTTATATGATGAATCTTTGACTGGGGAAAGGACAGGAATCACCCTCTGAGAGGAAGGCACCAGGCAAATCCTGGCAGGGGCCACAGCTGACTTGAGTTTAGCACCATATAATATACATATATAAAAATATACATGAATATGCAGGGAGGCAAGGCAGGTGGAAAGAAGGAAAGTGGAGAAGGACCCCAGGTGTAGGTGGTGTAGAAATGAGACACAGCGGTAGGGCTGAGTATAGGCTGCTGGCAGTTAACTTGACCACAAGATCTGTTTAGAAAACCTTGTGTTACTGCCTTATGACTCAGCAATCCCACTGCTGGGCATACACACTGAGGAAACCAAAATTGAAAGAGACACGTGTACCCCAATGTTCATTGCAGCACTGTTTATAATAGCCAGGACATGGAAACAACCTAGATGTCCATCAGCAGATGAGTAGATAAGAAAGCAGTGGTACATATACACAATGGAGTATTACTCAGCCGTTAAAAAGAATACATTTGAATCAGTTCTAATGAGGGGGATGAAACTGGAGCTGATTCTACAGAGTGAAGTAAGCCAGAAAGAAAAACACCAATACAGTATACTAACACATATATATGGAATTTAGAAAGATGGTAATGATAACCCTGTATGCGAGACAGCAAAAGAGACACAGATGTATAGAACGAACTTTTGGACTCAGAGGGAGAGGGAGAGGGTGGGATGATTTGGGAGAATGGCATTGAAACATGTATACTATCATGTAAGAAACGAATCGCCAGTCTATGTTCGATACAGGATACAGGATGCTTGGGGCTGGTGCATGGGGATGATCCAGAGAGATGATATGGGGTGGGAGGTGGGTTCAGGATTGGGAACTCATGTACACCCGTGGCTGATTCATGTCAATGTATGGCAAAACCAATACAGTATTGTAAAGCAAAATAAAGTAAAAAATAAAAAAAAAAAAGAAAATCTTGTGTTTGTGGTACTCTCCCAGAAGCTTCAGTGCTAAACTCACTGCTCTTTATTACACTGTGGGCAAACACTGAAGCTGAGATTTACTTACCTTCTTCTTCCAAAAGGAGGACCTTGAGGTGGCTTTCTGGTTCAAGGTTCTTTTGAACCAAGGTTCTTTTGCTGGTTTTAGATAGCAAACCATCCTTTTCTCTTATCATGTCCTCTTCAGGAACATGTCAGTTTCTATCCCAGGTACTCAGACCCCCATCTACATGATCTCTCTTTCTGTTTCTCTTCCTGCCTACCCATAAGGGAAGGGTCCAGCCTCTTCCCATGTCCTGCTTCTGTGGACTATTTCCCATGTCCATGATCTTCACTCCAGGTGTCATTCATTCCATGCAGCTGATAGGCACTGGGAGTGGGATACAGGCAAGAGAGCTCCAGCAGCCTCCCAGGTGTGTGCGTGCATGCTAAGTTGCTTCAGTCACGTCCAACTCTTTGTAACCTCATGGACTGTAGCCTGCCAGGCTTCTCTGTCCATGGGGTTCTCCAGGCAAGAATCCTGGAGTGGATTGCCATGCTCTCCTCCATGGGATCTTCCTGACCCAGGGATTGAAATTGCGTCTCCTGTATCTCCTGCATTGGCAGACAGGTTCTTTACCACTGCATTACCTGGGAAGCCCAGAAATATGTAACCCGTAACCAATAGGGGCAGAGAGGAGAGATTCTACCATTTGCCTTTGACATTTGATTATACTGTTGTTCAGTCCCTCAGTCATGTCTGACTCTTAGAATTGAAAGACATGACAGCAGAATTTTTTAAAAAAAGTAAACAATATAGATTTTTGAAGATAGATTTGAGGAGTCTTCCATAAAGAAAAGTTCAAAGAAAGAGAAACCAGGAGACCCCCTGGACTGCAGCACACCAGGCTTCCCTGTCCCTCACAGTCTCCCAGAGTTTTCTCAAACTCATGTCCATTGAATCGATAGTGCCATCCAACCATCTCATCCTCTTGTTGTCCCCTTCTCTTCCTGCTCTTAATCCTTCCCAGAATCAGGGTCTTTTCCAATGAGTTGGCTCTTAGCATTAACTTCAGCATCAGTCCTTTCAATGAATATTCAGGGTTTATTTCCTTTAGGATTGATTGGTTTGACCTCCTTGCAGTCCAAGGGACTCTCAAGAGTCCTCTTCAGCACCACAGTTCGAAAGCATCAGTTCTTTGGTGCTCAGCCTTCTTTATGGTCCAACTCTCACATCTGTACGTGACTACTGATCGATTATGTTATCCTGCTTTCCCTGTTGTTTCTTTCTGGAACAGCTATTTTTGGCTATTATACTTCCCCTTCCTCTCCTGGTTTCTCTTTCTTTGCGCTTTTCTTTCTGGAAGACTCCTCAAATCTGTCTTCAAAACTCTATATTATTTACTTTAAAAAAAATTCCGCTGTCATGTTTTTCATTTCTAAGATCTTATTTTTTGCTCTATGAATGTTCCTTATTGATACTATCTTGTTCTTGTTTCATGGCTACAGCAGTTTTGTCTGTCTCTCAAGATATATTAATGAAAGATTTTTTTCCTCTGCATAAGCTCTATTTCCCCAAGTTGAAATTTTCCTGTTTTATTTGGTCTCCATTTTCCATGTTAGAGCCTTTCCATAAAAATCCAGTGATCCTTCGATTGTTCAGAGGAGCTAACATCCTAATTGAAAGCTCAAGTGATGGGAGCTATTTACCAATTTTGAACTTTCAGTAGGGTGATGGGGGCAGGGTACATTTCTTGTAAAGGTCTTTCCTCTTATCTGGTCAGTATTCCAGGGGAAAGTCTTTCAGTCTCTGAAAGATAAAGGCATCAGTGTCCTGAAAGCTGAGTGGGTAGTAATAGCTTTAGCACTGAGCACTCAGATGACATGTCATTTAACTCCCCTGCTTTTTGAATAGTACCAGCACAATCAACGTAGAAGGCAATGGCACCCCACTCCAGTACTCCTGCCTGGAAAATCCCATGGACGGAGGAGCCTGGTAGGCTGCAGTCCATGGGGTCGCTAAGAGTTGGACACGACTGAGCGACTTCCCTTTCACTTTTCACTTTCATGCATTGGAGAAGGAAATGGCAACCCACTCCAGTGTTCTTGCCTGGAGAATCCCAGGGACAGGGGAGCCTGGTGGGCTGCCATCTATGGGGTCGCACAGAGTTGGACATGACTGAAGTGATTTAGCAGCAGCAGCAGCAGCAGCAGCAGCAGCAGCAGCATCAGCAGCAGCAGCAGCAGCAGCAGCAGCAGCAGCACACTCAACCATGCCTTGTATAGCCCTCAATCTAGCATCCTTGTTTTACTGCAGAAAATAGATCTCCATACTTAGGTCAGAGTAGTAATGGTATAGCATGAGAGAACAATACTTAAGGATGAAACTGCTTCTCAAATTGCTTTCACCCCACCTTCCCTTATACCCCTACCCCTAGTTCCAGAGGTACTTGCTTCTGCCAGTTCCTGAGTCTGTTGGGAAATGTGCAGTGTAAACCTAGATTGCTCAGTTTCCTGACACTACTAGCTTAGGATTCAGCCTTCTTAGGTTTCCATCTACTTTCCAGATTCATAATTTTGTCCCTGTTCTGCCTTTCTGGCTCCGATTCTTTAAAAGAAAAATGCATTTGACTCTAGTTTCAGTGGAGTTTTAGAGGGGAAAAATGATTGCCATCACACCCCAGAAAACATTCAATATTTCTGCTTCTCAACATTCAGATTTCTGCTTCTCAAATCTGATTATATCAGATTTGCTTCTGAGCTGCAGTTCTATTTTAGTTGTACTCTATTTGTAATATTTATTTTAATTTTTTAATTAGAGGGTAACTGCTTTACAATGTTGTGTTGGCTTTTGCCGTACAACAACGTGAATCAGTCGTAATTATATGTATATCCCCTCCCTCTTGAGCCTCCTTCACATCCCATCACCCCTCTAGGTTGTCACAGAGCACCAGGCTGGGCTTCTGTGTTATATAGTAGCTTCCCACTAGTTATCTATTTTATACATGGTAGTATATGTCATTGCTGCTTTCTCAATTCATCCCACTCTCCTTCCTCCACAGAGCTGCAGCTATAAAGGCAAGAGGTAGACTACAACAAATTCCTGCAAGGACAACATTTTATCCTTAAACTTCAGTACACTTGATGGTCAAGAACAATTGGCTACATACATTCTTTTTCTTCTGTGAGATTTGACCTGCTCACATGTAAACGGCATTTATAATGTTGGTATCATGCTCCCCTGCTTGGAGCCTGGAGGGGAGTATATCAGCAGTAAGTGGTAGTCAGGGGTGCAGGACGGAGCAGGGGAACCAAGGCCCCCTTCCCACAGCAAGCTTCCAGGCAGAAGCAGGCTTGAACTGGATCAGGGAGAGGACTGATACTGCTCTGTCCAGCTTTGAGTTTTGATTACTGTGTGAGAATTCTCTTCTAAATAGTCTATGGTTGCAACTTCTCACCCAGGGCAGGGGTTTTTACTTGGGGCCTTGGACCCACTGGGTCTATGGGTAAAAAATCTGTATTTCTACGTTGAATGGGAAAAAATAATGTTTATTTATTTATTTACTAAACTAACTGGAATTTAGCATTTCATTTAGTATAAAATGCTAGCACCAAACTCTAGGAGGATTATTGGTATCTGTGACTGTATCAATAGAAATCACAGATATTTATAATTTACATTAGATTCTTTGCAGATGTCTCAGAATACCATTTACCTTCATCATGATGTCAAAATTATAGTTGTTAATACACGTACCATCAGTTCTTATAATTTAATGTGCCAATAAAGCAGCATCAATACCTGATAGCTCAGTTGGTAAAGAATCTGCCTGCAACGCAGGAGACCTTGGTTCGATTCCTGGGTTGGGAAGATCTGTTGGAAGGGATGGGCTACCCACTCCAGTATTCTTGGGCTTCCCTGGTGGCTCAGCTGGTAAAGAATCTGCCTGCAATGTGGGAGACCTGGGTTCAATCCCTGTGTTGGGAAGATCCCCTGGAGAAGGGAAAGGCCGCCCACTCCAGTATTCTGGCCTGGAGAATTCCATCTACCGTATAGTCTATGGGGTCACAAAGAGTTGGGCACAGCTGAGCAACTTTCATTTTGGTAATGTCAAATATCACAACATTTTTATTTAAAAAACTATTTCTTTGAACTTGTTTCATTCTTTTCATTCTTTTTTTTTTTTTTTTGGCCATGTCATGAGGCTTGTGGGATTTTAGTTCCCTGACCAGGGATTGAACCCAGGCCCTAGCACAGAGTTCTAATCACTGGACAGCCAGGGAATTCCCCACAACATTTTAAATATCTTGGGAATAATCTTTCAATATCATTGGCTTCCTTAATAATCTTATCTGTTTTATTTTATGCACTTAAAAACATTATGCCAAGGGGATCCTGAGCTTCAGTGGAGTCTGTGACATAAAAAAACCCTTGAGACCTTGATCCAGAGGAATATGAAGTCATGAGGCTGCTGAAGTGTGCACTGAGGGTGGGGAAATCTTTACCCCTACTCAGTAAATTCTAAAGGGCTGTAGGAGACAGAAGTCATCCAGCATGTCAGGTACACAGGTAACCTGCTCATCACATGCTGTCTGACCAGGCGCTGTGATGGGCATTGGGATAGAAATCATAGGGGGAGAGGCCCTAGCTCAGATCCCAGGGCTGGGCATAGCTGCTGGGAGTCTCTGAATTGAGACTTACAGGACAGAGAGGAGGTGGGCAGGCTGATGCCGAGAACAGACAGAGTGGTGTTCCATGCAGAAAGTGGAGTTGAGTAAAGGGCTGGAGGAGAGAGAACAAGGCTTGACAGGAACAAAGTTTTCCTGTGCCTGATTGGGGGCTTTGGGGTGGAGAAAGGTGGGGAGGAGGCAAAATGTGGATCTTCTTTGTTTATGAAGTTTGTTGTCAACCCCTACCAGAATATAGTCTGCTTAAGATCTGTCTTACTGTGCCCCTCCCCCCCACCCCCCCCCCCCCCGCCCCGGGTCTAGAATTGCACCCATGACACAGTCAGGCTCAGTAAAAACAACTGAATTAGTGAGAGGACAACTAGAAGCCAGATCACAGAGGGCCTGAGAGGTCGTGTTAAGAAATTTTTAGATTTCATCTAAGAGTAAATATATTTGTTTCTGAAATGACTGATCAAGAATAGATTTGTGACGAATTAAAGAGCATTAATTTGACTCCTAAAACTACACTGGAACTCATAAAACTCCCTTTGAAGAGATGTTTATCCAGCTCTTGAGTTCTACCCTGCTTTACATCAATGGGAAGATGTACCAGAAAACTGAAATTGAAAATTTTTCAGAAAGTCAAAATCCTAAAGACAGTCAAGGACTCTATAAAAATGTATGCCAAATGCCAAGAAATGTGGTTCCTGAACTGTCAGCCTGAGAGGTCACAAGTTAAAGGTCCTTAGAACTAAATTCCCACTCTATGGACATTTAAGAAATATAAATTCTCAAATAAACCTGATAAACAAATGCAGATGAAAAGTTAGAACGGGATAGTTATTCCTAAGTTTGGCACTTAAAAATTTATCTTACTCCATGGATCGGAAGAATCAATATAGTGAAAATGAGTATACTACCCAAAGCAATTTACAAATTTAATGCAATCCCTGTCAAGCTACCAGCCACATTTTTCACAGAACTAGAACAAATAATTTCAAGATTTGTATGGAAACACAAAAAACCTCGAATAGCCAAAGCAATCTTGAGAAAGAAGAATGGAACTGGAGGAATCAACTTGCCTGACTTCAGGCTCTACTACAAAGCCACAGTCATCAAGACAGTATGGTACTGGCACAAAGACAGACATATAGATCAATGGAACAAAATAGAAAGCCCAGAGATAAATCCACACACATATGGACACCTTATCTTTGACAAAGGAGGCAAGAATATACAATGGAGTAAAGACAATCTCTTTAACAAGTGGTGCTGGGAAAACTGGTCACCCACTTGTAAAAGAATGAAACTAGATCACTTTCTAACACCGCACACAAAAATAAACTCAAAATGGATTAAAGATCTAAATGTAAGATCAGAAACTATAAAACTCCTAGAGGAAAACATAGGCAAAACACTCTCAGACATAAATCACAGCAGGATCCTCTATGATCCACCTCCCAGAATTCTGGAAATAAAAGCAAAAATAAACAAATGGGATCTAATTAAAATTAAAAGCTTCTGTACAACAAAGGAAAATATAAGCAAGGTGAAAAGACAGCCTTCAGAATGGGAGAAAATAATAGCAAATGAAGCAACTGACAAACAACTAATCTCAAAAATATACAAGCAACTTCTGCAGCTCAATTCCAGAAAAATAAACGACCCAATCAAAAAATGGGCCAAAGAACTAAATAGACATTTCTCCAAAGAAGACATACGGATGGCTAACAAACACATGAAAAGATGCTCAACATCACTCATTATTAGAGAAATGCAAATCAAAACCACAATGAGGTACCACTTCACACCAGTCAGAATGGCTGCGATCCAAAAATCTGCAAGCAATAAATGCTGGAGAGGGTGTGGAGAAAAGGGAACCCTCCTACACTGTTGGTGGGAATGCAAACTAGTACAGCCACTATGGAGAACAGTGTGGAGATTCCTTAAAAAATTGCAAATAGAACTACCTTATGACCCAGCAATCCCACTTCTGGGCATACACACCGAGGAAACCAGAATTGAAAGAGACACATGTACCCCAATGTTCATCGCAGCACTGTTTATAATAGCCAGGACATGGAAACAACCTAGATGTCCATCAGCAGATGAATGGATAAGAAAGCTGTGGTACATATACACAATGGAGTATTACTCAGCCGTTAAAAAGAATTCATTTGAATCAGTTCTGATGAGATGGATGAAACTGGAGCCAATTATACAGAGTGAAGTAAGCCAGAAAGAAAAACACCAATACAGTATACTAACACATATATATGGAATTTAGGAAGATGGCAATGACGACCCTGTATGCAAGACAGGAAAAAAGACACAGATGTGTATAACGGACTTTTGGACTCAGAGGGAGAGGGAGAGGGTGGGATGATTTGGGAGAATGGGAATTCTAACATGTATACTGTCATGTAAGAATTGAATCGCCAGTCCATGTCTGACGTAGGGTGCAGCTTGCTTGGGGCAGGTGCATGGGGATGACCCAGAGAGATGTTGTGGGGAGGGAGGTGGGAGGGGGGTTCATGTTTGGGAACGCATGTAAGAATTAAAGATTTTAAAATTAAAAAAAAAAATTATCTTACTCCATATTTTCAAGTTGAAGCAAGGATTTGTGCCTATTTCCTATTTTCAGCTATGAAAACATCTTACTGTCTAGATCTGGAAAGAAAAGATATTATATTAAGGCTTGCAAAATATGCTTTGTTGGCGATTCATTCCTATCCTGTGGACTTTCGGATATATACGCTGGAAATCCTTGTCAAGAGGCAGCACAGTATATAAACATAAAGGTTGGTTTCTATTTAAATAATCCCAGTACCGACCATCATTTTTACTGTCATATAGATATGAAATCCCAGTTGGAGCTCTTCTTCCTTTTAACTACTTCATCCAGTCACCCCTTAATAAATGGAGGGTCTGCACTTACAAGGATTCCATTCTAGTTTTCAGGCCCTCATTTTTTCTCTCAAAAGATTTACTTCTCTTTTATGGTTCTGGTTCAAGATGAAAGTAGAAAGACATACACTCATCTTCTGTGAGAGCAACCAAAATCACAACTAGCTGTTGAACAACTATCAATAGGAAGTCACTGCTGCTGCTAAATCACTTCAGTCATGTCTGACTCTGTGTGACCCCATAGACGGCAGCCCACCAGGCTCCCCCATCCCTGGGATTCTCCAGGCAAGAACACTGGAATGGGTTGCCATTTCCCTCTCCAATGTGTGAAAGTAAAAAGTGAAAGTGAAGTCGCTCAGTTGTGTCCAACTCTCAGCTACCCCATGGACTGCAGCCTACCAGGCTCCTCCATCCATGGGATTTTCCAGGCAAGAGTACTAGAGTAGGGTGCCACTGCCTTCTCCATAGGAAGACACTGGAATCCACCAAAAAAACAAAAACAAAAACAAAAAAACACCACATCTAAAGACAAAGAAGCGGTAATAAGATGATGGAGGGGTGCAACCAAATAAAATCAAATCCCATACCTGGCAGGTGGGCAACCCGCAAACTGGAGAACAATAATAGCAAAGAAGTTCTCCCACTGTTGTGAAGGTTCTGAGCCCCGTGTCAGGCTTCCCAGCTTGGGAATCTGGCAAAGAGACTGGGAATCCCTAGGGAATCTAACCTTGAGGGCCAGTGGGATTTGATTATAGGACTTCCACAGGACTGGGTAACACAGAGACTCCAGTCTTGGAGGGTACAAACAAAATCTTGTCCACACCAAGACCCAGGGGAAAGAAGCACTGACCCCACAGGAGACTGAGCCAGACCTGCCTGCTGGAGTTGGAGGGTCTCCTGTGGAGGTGTGGGTCAGCAGTGGCTCACCTTGGGGACAGGGGCACTGGTAGCAGCAGTCCTGGAAGGTGCCCCTTGGCATGAGGTCATCAATAAGCCTATCATAGAGCCCACAGATGCTAGGGCTGGGTCGCCTCAGGCTAAACAACTAACAAGGAGAGAGTGCAACCCATCAGCAGATAATTGGGTTAAAGCTTTACTGAGCATGGCCCTGCCTACTAGAGCAAGACCCAGTACTCACCTCCAGTCCCTCCCATCAGGAAGCTTACACAAGCTTCTTAGCCTCATCCACCAAAGGGCAGACAGAAGAAGCGGCTAGAACCAAAACCACATTAAAGAAAGTTAATCAGGAAGAAAAAGCAGAAGGTTATGTCCTAGATGAAGCGACAAGAAAAACAACTAAATGAAGTGGAGACAGGCAAGCTTCCAGAAAAAGAATTCAGAATGATGATAGTGAAGCTGATCCAGGATCTTGGAAACAGAATGGAGAAGATGCAAGAAATGTTTACCAAAGACCTAGAAGAACTAAAGAACAAGGAGAGATGAAATGAATATACTAGAAGTAATCAATAGCACAATAACTGAGGCAGAATGGATAAATGACCTGGAGGACAAAATGGTGGAAATCACTGCGACAGAAGAGACTATAAAAAAAAGAATGAAATAAAACGAAGACTGTTTAAGACCCCTCTGTGACATTAAACTCACCAACATTAGCATTATAGAGGGTCCCAGAAGGAGAAAAAAGGACCTGAGAAAATATTTGAAGAGATAATAGCTGAAAATCCTAATATGGGAAATAGTCAACCAAGTCCATGTTGCTCTCTCCAAGCACAGAGAGTCCCAGGCAAGTTAAACCCTAAGAGGAACATGCTGAGATACACAGTGATCAAAAGGACAAAAATTAATCTACACCACCTTTATGGCAGAAAGCTAAGAGGAACTAAAGAGCCTCCTGATGAAGTGAAAGAGGAGAGTGAAAAAGCTGGCTTAAAACTCAACATTCAAAAAACTAAGATCATGGCATCTGGTCCCATCACTTTATGGCAACAGATGGGGAAACAATGGAAACAGTGACAGACTTAATTTTCTTGGGCTCCAAAATCACCACAGCCATGAAATTAAAAGATGCTTGCTCCTTGGAAGAAAAGCTATGACAAACCTAGATAGCGTATTAAAAAACACAGACATCACTTTGCCAACAGAGGTCCATCTAGTTAAAGCTATAGTTTTTCCAGTAGTCATGTATGGATGTGAGAGTTGGACCATAAAGAAGGCTGAGCACCTAAGAATTGATGCTTTTGCTGTGGTGTTGGAGAAGACTCCTGAGAGTTCTTTGGACTGCAAGGAGATCAAACCAGTCAATCCTAAAGGAAACCAACCCTGAATATTCACTGGAAGGACTGATGCTGAAGCTAAAGCTCCAATACTTTGGCCATCTGATGCGAAGAGCCGACTCACTGGAAAAGACCCTGATGTTGGTAAAAATTGAAGGCAGAAGGGGACGACAGAGGATGAGATGGTTGGACGACACCACTGAATGGACATGAGTTTCAGCAAGCTCCGGGAGACTGTGAAGGACAGGGAAGCCTGAGGTGCTGCAGTCCATGGGGTCACAAAGAGTTGGACATGACTGAGCGATTGAACTAAACTGATCAAAGTGCCAGGTACTGTTCTCAGCACTTTCCTTACATACACTTATTTAGTCCTCATAACCACTCCATGAAAAAGGTACTGTTATCATCTCTGTTTTACCAGTGAAGAAGCTGGGGTTACACAAAGGTTAAATAAGCTCCTTATTCACAGTTACTGACTAGAAGGTTCATGAGGCAAGGTTCAAACCCAAGCCGGCTGGCTACAGAGCTCAGACCTGTGGCCACTACAATGTACTGCCTGTTATTCTGTTGTGTGTGTATGTCTCTGTGTATGTGTGTCTGCAGAAACTCTGCAAAGCCTGCCTTATTTAAACAGTTTTCTTTGATCACCCATTCGAGCACTGTGTATAGCAGAGGGGAGGCAGCAGCAAACAACAGGGATAAAGCTCAAAGAATACGTCTAGTTAAACAAGTATGAGGTCAGTAAGGATGCTGACCAGTTAGAAAGGGTACTAAACAAGTGAGAGCAGGCAGCCGGATCCAAACCAGGATGAGCAGGGAAACTTCCTGAAGGAAGTGATGTTTAGAAGGAGAAGCAGGAGTTAGCTAGGCAGAGTGTTGTTGGCGGGTGTACAGAGGGGTGTCAGAGAAGGGGCTAACCCAAGGTCATGAGAATGGCCAGAGTATGTCCTGCCAGTTTTCTACTAAAGCCTCACTACTCCTGGATATCACACCCCAAAGCTAGTCAACCTGTAGCCTCGCTGGTCGAGAGGACGAGATGTGCCACGGTACCACACACCACCCTTTTCTTCCCCAGCTAGCTGCCCGGGCCAGGGTTTTAGAGGCGCAGTTTCATGTAGGCACATCCTAGAACTAAAATCAATTCAGCAATGCCTGCAGCAAAGCTGGAGGAAATACAAGAAGACCAAAGCAAGTGTTTTTTTTTAACTGAATTTATGATGCAGAAAACATAATGTATTCTTTAGACATTTGTACTACCATAAATTACACATTATAGGATAATTATTAGTGGTTTGAAGAGAAACAGTATAAATGAAATACAGCCAATATTATGAAAATGTAAACCATGTAAATCAAAATAATAAAATAATTATTTCATTACTTAGAGGTCTTCTTAATATATATGTATGAAATTTCTTACACATACATATAATAAAAGCCCACAAAAACCATGACTCTGAAGCTAATCACTGTACAAATATGAAAATAAATCTTTAAGCTCAATTTTATCTTCAGCAAGAGGGTTGTGTGGTTTGGGCCTTATGCAAATCACATTTAGTATTAAATAATCAGATGTCACATATGTCATATAAAGCAGCAAGTAGAAAAAAATAAATTATGAAAATGCACGAGGCTAAAAGTTAACAGGGAAAAATGTCTCTATAACCAGTATTCTTTTCATGTCGAAACTAAAATAATACCCAGTGTGTCAGGATACATAAAAAAGAGTGTAGTATAATTGTGATTTTAAAATCTCTACAAGGAGTAATTGAGACAAGATGAGTAGAGTAACAAATTAAGTTCAAGATAAAAACACTAGCTGTTTTTGTTATTACCAAAAAACCCCTCTAAATTTGGGAACAGCTTCATAAAATCAAATGTTGGTAATAAACGCAGTTTCCTAGCAGGGCAGTGAAAGAGCTAGCAGTAGCTTTTCTTTAAATAGGATAGCTAACCACAGCTGTAAGTCTAAGTTGAAAGTTGTAAGTCTAATTTGAATTTTGTTGCAAAAATATTTATCCACATTAAGATAGTTAAGGATGTTTGCTTCATTTATCATAGGCACCTATGTAATCTAATCAGTTTGGGTTACTGCCCATATAGTCCAGAAGCAAAGACCAAGATAATACTTCTGTATCAAAGGTATATACTATTATATACATACTGTAAGACAAATATAGACACTGGGGAGAAAATAAATAAAGACAACACAGTAACATGTATACTAACACAGTTTTGTGTAACTGCACCAAACTCCTAAACTTGAATACCATATATCAACACACAGGTCTGTTAGGTCTGTTCTAACCTGGGCTCCACAGATGCCACCGAGGCAAACAGCAGTGGTAAAATTTTCATCGCACCATGGCACAAAAATAACCATCCCTCCCTGAATCAGTTTGACAGTTCCCCACCAGCAAGGTATTTCTTTTTAGCAAAAAATGTAAACTTTTTTTTTTCCCCTCTGGGACCAAAAAACAGGAAACAGGAATCCATGGTAGAGTTGTTGAAGACAGAACCAACTTCCCAGTGAAAAAGAACAAAACTGAACTAGATCTCACCAGTGGAGAGAAGGCACACTTTGAAACGCTAAATGGATGTTGTGGCT
Organism: Capra hircus; assembly: GCF_001704415.2. NCBI lineage: Eukaryota > Metazoa > Chordata > Mammalia > Artiodactyla > Bovidae > Capra > Capra hircus. The sequence goes on from NC_030815.1 coordinate 76,004,052, forward strand.
ATTTATAAGCTGTGTTAACATACTACCCAATTTTCATTAAAAAAAAACACACCAAAAACCTTGGAGAATTTAAGGTCTGATCATAAAAATTATAAGTAGAGTTGTTTTAATTCTAAAAGAGGGATGTTTTTAGCTCACATAGTACAATAAATAAGACCTATTATTTTTTTCAGCAGGCTACTTGGGGCCTGGACCTATGAATCACATTAAGTTCAAGTCTCTGGTTGGGAATAACTTAGTTGGTTCTGGCCACTGAAAATTGAAACCAAAGACCACGCCTCGCTGACCCACCCTGGGGTCAGGTATTGACTCCTTTGGCTCTTGGAGACATTTCAGTGGGGAAGTCTGGGAGGCAGCACAGCTTCTTAGGAGAGCAAGACCCCTGAGGCTATTGGTGAGGATGAGTCCCGAGTCACCTCAGACAAAGGACTGACTCACCTGTACCCTAACCACAATTCCTCTTCAAAGATGATTTTTCAAAACTACACATAACATTTATTTCACTGTTCATTATTTAAGGATGTGAATGCTGGCAGCCAAGGTGTTAGGGCATCTGTTATAGAAAAGAGATTATGCTCTTAAGCCATGGGGAGGTTTGAATTTGCATATTTTCATTTGCCAAAATGATAAATTAAACTAGTACATTTTAAAAAATATATATATACACCTATATAGTTCACATACCATAACATTCACCATTTAAAGTATACAATTTAGTGGATTTTAGTATATTTACAAAGTTGTGCAACATTAGCACAATATAATTCCAGAACATTCTCTTCATCCCCAAAGAAACTATATATACCCATTAGTAGTCACTCTCAATTACTCCCTTTCACCAGCACCTGCAGTCTCTTGCTGGTTTTTTTTTTTTTTTTTTTTTTTAAAGTGAAGTAGGACAACTTTCCTGGGCATTGTGTTTTCAGTAGCATGTGGCTTTATATTTTTCATTAGAATTTTAGCAGTGAATTCAAACCATGGTCTTTATAAGTATTTTGAGATTATAAAATACCCTCTTTAATATACAAACTATTTTTGTTCCCCAAATGTTTTCTTTATATATAAGACAATAGATTTTTCTGTCTCCACTGGAGCATAAAACATTACCTTTCTTTTTTCTCAATTAAATTCTGTTCTTGTACAAGAAGTGAGAAAAACTGATACTTAAATATTTAAAAAGATGAACGACCAGAGTCCTTATAAACCGTGGGCCATCACACTCTCCTCCTCACTCCTTAAAGAGCTTCAGAGCTGAGAGAGCTGAGGCCTGAAAGGCCAAGCTGCTTGTTTACAGCTGAGGAAATGGATCTAATGTGGGTTGGTGACAGGTTCAAGACCAGAAGGCTAGTTTACAGCAAAGGTAGGAAGGTAACCCCTTTTTACTAGTTTTCTATTGGGTTGACCAAAAAGTTTTAGTTTGGGGTTTCCTATAAAATGGAGAAAAACCTGAACGAACTTTGTGGCCAACCCAATAGTACTGAATATTGGAAGTAAATGTCATCTACCACATGAATCTAATTATGTCAGTGAATTTCTTTTATAGCTTTGATATGAGCATAAAAAGACTTTCTAAAGATAAGGCAGGCATATTTAACCAGGGGGCCCAAATCACTCATTGAAACAGCAAAAAAGAGCCGAGGTTCTGGAGGGACTGAGAACACAGTTCAGATTTCCCACACTGTAACTCTCCACGCAAGTGTCTGCAGGGTGTACCACTTCATGGAAGAAGCAAATAAGTCATGTACACTCAGTACTCTGGGAACGAAGGCTTCGTGGGCAGAGGAGGGTTTGGAGTTAACCATTGCAACAGTTCTTCATCTGGGTTGACTTTTTGGAACTAGTGCCACTCAGATTGGTAATGGATTTGCTGTCATCCTCATCAGTTCTTTTTTTCACTTCCCTGGAGAGAGAGAGAGGACATACAGACAGGGAAGATTACTGAGGTATAAAATAGAACCATAAACAACTCGGTAGAAATAAAATTGCACTGCTAAGCACTTGCTGTGTGCCATCCAGACAGGGTGCCAAATGCTTTGTAGGTGTTGACATTTAATCCTCACAGGTATGATTTTACTGTGTCCCATTTTATATGTGAGAAAATGAAGGCAAACAGAAAATGTTAAGAAATTTCCCTTAGGTCACATAGCTGAAGAAGTGGCAGAACTTGGATTGCAACCATGCAGGTGAGCTCCAGCCATCTGCATTCTGAACAGTAGGCTACACACTCATGCATGTACACAGAAACACATACCCAGGTGCATACACACGTGCACACAGACTACTGTTGCTCGCTCCTGTGGTTATGCATGGTATATAGTCTGCCACACGCACAGCTCATTCCTTAGGACTCGGGAACCTAGTTTCCACTCCCAGCTAATGCTTAACATTAACAAAAGCAATGATGGCTTTATAACCATTTTGAAATAATACTTGATCATGGAGATAACAGCAGATGGTTAAAATCCAAAAAATCCTTTTGTCTCTTCCTAAATTTTTTTTAGAATTAACAGAGGCACTTTTAGAATTAACAGAGGAACATTTCATGCAAAGATGGGCTCGATAAAGGACAGAAATGGTATGGACCCAACAGAAGCAGAAGATATTAAGAAGAGGTGGCAAGAATACACAGAAGAACTGTACAAAAAAGATCTTCATGACCAAAATAATCATGATGGTGTGATCACTCACCTAGAGCCAGACATCCTAGAATGTGAAGTCAAGTGGGCCTTAGAAAGCATCACTATGAACAAAGCTAGTGGAGGTGATGGAATTTCAGTTGAGCTATTTCAAATCCTGAAAGATGATGCTGTGAAAGTGCTGCACTCAACATACCAGCAAATTTGGAAAACTCTGCAGTGGCCACAGGACTGGAAAGGGTCAGTTTTCATTCCAATCCCAAAGAAAGGCAATGCCAAAGAAGGCTCAAACTACTGCACAATTGCACTTATCTCACACACTAGTAAAGTAATGCTCAAAATTCTCCAAGCCAGGCTTCAGCAATACATGAACCGTGAACTTTCCGATGTTCAAGCTGGTTTTAGAAAAGGCAGAGGAACCAGAGGTAAAATTGCCAACATCTTCTGGATCATGGAAAAAGCAAGAGAGTTCCAGAAAAACATCTATTTCTGTTTTATTGACTATGCCAAAGCCTTTGACTGTGTGGATCACAAGAAACTGTGGAAAATTCTGAAAGAGATGGGAATACCAGACCACCTGACCTGCCTCTTGAGAAATCTGTATGCAGGTCAGGAAGCAGCAGTTAGAACTGGACATGGAACAATAGACTGGTTCCAAATAGGAAAAAGAGTACGTCAAGGCTATATATTGTCACCCTGCTTATTTAACTTATATGCAGAGTACATCATGAGAAACGCTGGGCTGGAAGAAACACAAGCTGGAATCAAGACTGCCAGGAGAAATATCAATAACCTCAGATATGCAGATGACACTACTCTTATGGCAGAAAGTGAAGAGGAACTAAAAAGCCTCTTGATGAAAGTGAAAGAGAAGAGAGAAAAAGTTGGCTTAAAGCTCAACATTCAGAAAACGAAGATCATGGCATCTGGTCCTATCACTTCATGGCAAACAGATGCGGAAACAGTGGAAACAGTGTCAGACTTTATTTTTCAGGGCTCCAAAATCACTGCAGATGGTGACTGCAGCCATGAAATTAAAAGACGCTTACTCCTCGGAAGGAAAGTTATGACCAACCTAGATAGCATATTCAATAGCAGAGACATTACTTTGCCAACAAAGGTCCATCTAGTCAAGGCTATGGTTTTTCCAGTAGTTATGTATGGATGTGAGAGTTGGACTGTGAAGAAAGCTGAGCACCAAAGAATTGATGGCTTTGGAACTATGGTGTTAGAGAAGACTCTTGAGTCCCTTGGACTGCAAGGAGATCCAACCAGTCCATTCTGAAGGAGATCAGTCCTGGGTGTTCATTGGAAGGATTGATGGTAAAGCTGAAACTCCAATACTTTGCCCACCTCATGCGAAGAGTTGACTTATTGGAGAAGACTTTGATGCTGGGAGGGATTGGGGGCAGGAGAAGAAGGGGACGACAGAGGATGAGAGGGCTGGATGGTATCACCGACTCGATGGACATGAGTTTGAGTGAACTCCGGGAGTTGGTGATAGACAGGGAGGCCTGGTGTGCTGCAATTCATGGGGTCGCAAAGAGTCAGACACAGCTGAGCAACTGAACTGAACTGAATTGAACTGAGGCAACACTGCACCAAAGATCTCCATGATCCTGTGAAGTCTCCATGGCCCCTAAGAAAGTCTCCTACCCCTGGGGATGCTTGTGTAATACACACATTCTGAAGTCCCACCTTAGACAAGCTGAATGAAAATGTCATGTGGTGTGGAGTGTGTGACAGCTTGTCCCCAAGATAGCCACAGAGAATTCCACCTTCCCTGTCAGTGTCTGCCATTCCCCCACTAGTGGTGAATGAAGCTTGTGCTGCTCCCCCGTGGTCAGGACCAGCTCTGTAACTGCTTAGTCCAATGGAATGGCGAGGAAATGGTGTGCTGGCACTTCCACATGAGGCATTAATAAGGCCTGATCATTTTGAGCTGCCATGTAAGATGCCGAGGGCTCCTCACTGGATAGAGAACAGCAGAGAGGTCCTGGGGGCTGAGATGCCACAGGAAGGAGCACCTTGGCAACACACAGCAGACCCAGCCGTGACTGTAAATGCATGAAACATCTGAGGGAGAGCAGTCAAGGCCCCTCCAGTGAGATCCAGTCTCTCCTGGTAATTTCAGAAAATAAAAGTTGGTAGTGTTCCCGGGGGACTGCATTTTGTGTGCTTTGTTCCCAGATCCTGGGAACTGGCATGTTCCCAGCACAGCAGTGCTATTTAATAGAATGTAATTCGTATATGTGATTAAAAAGTTTTTAGCAGCCACGGTAAAAAGTGTAAAGAGAAATAGGTGAAATTAATTTCATTAATATATTTTAATCAACTTGGTATTACAACAATACTATCACTTCAGCATGTTACCAATAAAAATAGTCATGAGGTATTTTACAATTTTTATACTGACTTCAAAACCCAGTATTTATTTAATACACCTAGCACATCTAGGCTTGGATAACCACACTTCCAGTGGATAGTGGCCACTAAACTGGTCAGCACAGCCCCAGAAGGAGCTGATGTGCTAACCTTTGAAAACCACCGCACCTGAGTAGGAAAGAAATGGGAAACTAGTTCTTGCTGAAGACCAGTTAATAAATGCTACGCTACACATTTTCACTTAAGTCCTTATTACAACACACACACTGTGATATGACAGGTGAGCATCACTGTCTTCACAGATGAGGAAACAAAGACTCAGGAAAAGAAGGAGGATACACAGTTCAACCTGTAACACCCTGTAAGACCTGGTTCAGATTTATGACCTCCTGAACTATATTTGTATTGCTTAAGCCACTAGGTTAGTAGGAATTTGTTACAGTGACAACAGAAAACTAATACAGCTTCCAAATGCAAAAGCTTGACCACTGGGTCATTCAACAAGTGTCCGACTTATGCCAGGCTCTGGGATCCTCAACTAGTGAGCTCTGAGAGAGAGCCAGGTATCTTCTAAATAAATCGTTACCAGGTCCTGAAAGCTGCTAACACACAAGCACAGCGGAGCCAACCTACTGGCAGGATAGGAATTCATTTAAAGAGGAAGGGAGGTTCCAGGTTCGGGGAACAGCTTACAAAGAGACAAAGAGGAATAAAAGAACCTGGCCATGACTGGAGGCAAAGTTTGCTGTGTCTAGAGATTATCATTCATTTGGGAAGCAAGAAGAGATGCAAACAGAAAGGTAGCTGAGATCTGGCTCTGGGGGACTGTTAGCCACTTGCTAAAAGAGACTGGATTCTTTGCTGTAGGTTGGACACCAATGTGGGGTGCAAGCAGGAAAGTATTAGTTGGATTTTTATTTACAAAGATCACCCTGATTAGAGAAAGAATATGGACAGATTGAAGAAAAAGTGCAGAGAGGTCACTGAATCATTAGGGCCTCAGAACCCACTAGAGGCAGATGATGAAGAAACAGGAATGAGTCAAGACTGACTCTAGGTTACTATTTGTTTTTTAATTATTATAATGTTAATAGTTTCTTGAAAAGGGGAGTATAGAGTGAAGAACTATTTTATAGAAAACACATTAGGATTTAGCTATGTTGGGTCAGTCAGACCTATGGAATTTCCATTTGTTGGTGGGTGGGAACATGGAATTTTAAAAAAGATGGGAGTCAATGTTCATCGCAGCACTGTTTATAATAGCCAGGACATGGAAACAACCTAGATGTCCATCAGCAGATGAATGGATAAGAAAGCTGTGGTACATATACACAATGGAGTATTACTCAGCCGTTAAAAAGAATACATTTGAATCAGTTCTGATGAGATGGATGAAACTGGAGCCGATTATACAGAGTGAAGAAAGCCAGAAAGAAAAACACCAATACAGTATACTAACACATATACATGGAATTTAGAAAGATGGCAATGACGACCCTGTATGCAAGACAGGAAAAAAGACACAGATGTGTATAACGGACTTTTGGACTCAGAGGGAGAGGGAGAGGGTGGGATGATTTGGGAGAATGGCATTCTAACATGTATAATATCATGTAAGAATTGAATTGCCAGTCTATGTCTGACGCAGGATATAGCATGCTTGGGGCTGGTGCATGGGGATGACCCAGAGAGATGTTATGGGGAGGGAGGTGGGAGGGGGGTTCATGTTTGGGAACGCATGTAAGAATTAAAGATTTTAAAATTAAAAAAAAAACAAACTAAAAAAAAATAAAAAAGATGGGAGTTAAAAAAATGGGAGTTAAAAATATAGAAATTGGAAGTCACTGTCTAGACACAGTTTTAGGAACCATGGGGATGGAAGACATTAGGCAGAGAAAGTAAGAGCAAGAGAGTGCAAAATAGAATCCTGAAATTGCCAGCATTTAAAAGGCAAATCAGAGATTCAAAGTAGTACAAAGTCCTAATTTTGCCACTTAGTAGCTGTGTCACTTTGAGCAAGCAGATAAAACTTTCTAATCCTCAGTTTTCTTATCTGTACAATAGGTACAGTAAACACAGTATCTTCACAAGACAACTCACATCTCTCTCTTCTGGGAGGTCCAACAGGCCCCTATCAGCTATGTATCATATGGCTGCTTGGTCATATTTTTCTTTTTTTTTCTCTAATTTTAAATTGCACAGCCTATCTTACATACCCTGATATCTCTACAAGGCCTTCATGCTGAGCACTCATAATAATGCAGACATTACTGAACCTTGAAAGCAAATATTAAGGGAGAAAAACAGGCTGTATTTTTCACTTGGCCTTCCGTTTCCTTAAATCTACTCAAAATGCAGGCACTCCCACTTTAAGGGAATCAGGAAAATATAATTCCAAACATCTAAAACAGGTTTAAGGTTGGGAAAACTAAACCACTTCACCCCAAACTGCCATATGCTTAACAGCATTTTAAATGAATCAGTCTTATGGACAGATTTACACCCAGTGGGTTCAGCAACGGTGCTGAACTAATATATCAGCCTGAGCTTTTTATGTTTTTCTCAAATTTCAGGCCACTGACCAATTTGATGCCTGTTGTACTTGAATCTATTGCAAAATGTTTAAAGCCTGTGGCTCTACTGGTGGCAGACTGATGTACTGATGGACAGTAGATGGAATGAACGTCCTGTCAGCCCTACAGGGAAACTGAATTTCTAGGAATGACTTTTCCTGGGATTGAGAGGTTTTTCAAGAAAAGGCAAAGGAATCCAGGTTGTTAACCAAACACTTATGGCCTCCCTTTAAAAACAAACACTGTTTCAGACAGTGCAAATCCATAAACTTTTCTAGTTCAGGTTTTAAGACATGACATGGTATGAAATGGAATGATGGGAACTATCTTATGAGATCAAGTCAAGAATTTAATGTTTTGCATTATACACACTATTTTGAAGGCTGTAAAACTTTTTAAAGTAATCTTACTGGTGGAAACGAAACCATTTTCATTTAAGACTTGGTACTTTGACAAACAATCAGATGACATGGTATAAAGCAAATTAAAGGCTCTACAGATTTGCTTTATTTATAATTTTCCTATTTAACATATTGTTAACATAAGTAACCTAGAGGTCTCAACAACAATTTAAAAAGCTCTCTGATGAGTGATTCACAAGAAGTGACCTTGTTATCAAAATGCTTCTGCACATAGCTGTTTTAAGTAAAGCTACATTGTAAACAGGGTGGCTGCTGGGCTGACTCAACACACTTATCTATGGACTCATAGGCTGTCAGGACTGGAAAGCCTTATGGATCATTTTCTTTAGCCCCTTCCCTCATTTTACAGATTAGAAATGTCGGACTTAGTCAAGACTCCACAGCTGTTCGGGGCAGATTTAAGATTGGACTTTGAGCCTCCTGACACTACACTCCTCCAGCGTGCTGGGCAGAAGCCCTCAGCCACGCAGAGCGCCTTAGCTGCAGCTTCCTTTCCTGCTCAGCTGGGGCAGCAATGTAGCACCTCCTACCTGAGGTGAAGGTAGTGCTGAGCCCTTTGTTCTACTGAAGTTAAGATTCTTATAAAAACCAGAATTTCACAAATGATCAGAAAAAGAACTACATGCCTAAAGTGGTTTTGCTTTGTCAGCAATTAAAGTTCATTGGCTGGATTTTGATAATGCACTTTTTTATTTTTCTTTTTTCTTTTTTTTTATATTTAAACTGTTAGAGCAGTAGAGAATTATCTTTTCACTTGTGGCAGAAAACTAGCAGAAGAAATAAGTCTAACAGAAAACGTTGTTATTTCCTAAGAATACTGCAAAGATTGAAATACAGTTAAATCCGAGTTCCTCAATGATGCAGTTTTCATTCTAATCCACATCCCAGAATGTTATTTATTATTAATACCATTGTCTAAGCTTAAAAATTACCTGGGTAAGAATGTAAACAAAATGTTTCCAACTGGCATGATATACAATTTGCTTTGTGAAATATTTTTCCTTTACCTTGGAAAATGTCATAATAGTTATATTCATAATGGTCTCTTGTGTTTAAAATCTGGTTCCTGGAAATGATTCATACATGTCAACTGTTAGCTTTGTGGTGACATTTTGCAGAAATGTCAATGACATCTCAGGTGCACCTGCTTTTGTTTGGCAGTAGAAGTATTTTCCCAATGTTCACAGGGAACAAGCAGCATTACCAGTTTTTGTCAAAAACGGTTTCTCCAGCCACTACTGAAAGACAAGACAGTGTTCCCCAATACAGATTCACTTTATGATCAATATATTTGACACATACAGCAGCTAAGTGAAAATTCAATCCTACATTCAGTTTTCCAAATATAAGGCAAAACTTTACCGAGCAAGATGGAGAACAGCTTCCACTATATTTGAACCATCTTTGGCGCTTGTTTCACAAAATAATGCCCCATAGGTCTGTAAAAAAAAAAAAAAAAAAAAAAAAAATATATATATATATATATATATATATGTATATACAATTAGATGAAGGCTTTGATTAGGTTTCCTGGAATGTTCACTTTTAAAATCAATAAAATAAAAATATTCCCCTGTTGAGTATGCTAAAAATAAGTTAAGTAATTGGATTCAAAGTTTTAAGACTTAAAAAAAAACACACACATATGAGCCTAGTTATTCCAGTAACAGTTCCTAGTCGAAAGAATTTTTAAAAAAAACTTTTTATTTTTTATTAGGGTATATCCAGTTAACAAATAATGTTGTGATAGTTTCAAGTGAATAACAAAGGGACTCAGCCATACATATACATGCATCCACTCTCCCTCAAATCCCTGTCTCATCCAGGCTGCCACATAACACTGAGCAGAGTTTCATGTGCTATACAGTAGGTTCTTGCTGGTTATCCCTTTTAAATATAGCAGTGTGTACATGTCCATCCCAAACTCCCTAACTATCCCTTTCCCCCAACCTTCCCTGTGGCAACCATAGGTTCCTTCTCAAAGTTTGTGAGTCTGTTTTTGACTTTTAACTAAGTTCATTTGTATAATTTCTTTTTAGATTCCACATATAAGGGATATCATATAATTTTTCTCCTCTGTCTGACTTACTTCACTCAGTATGATGCTCTCTTGGTCCATCCATGTTGCAGCAAATGGTATTATTTCATTGTTTTTAATGGCTGAATAATATTCCACCCAGTCAGAGAATTTTTATTTTGCATCCCCCCCAAAAAAACCCATCCCACTATACAAAATTTCATAGTTTAAGGTTCTTATATCCAAGAGTCACACATGCCACCAAATGTTCTCTATCAAATAACTTGAGAGAGACAAAAATGATAGCTTAAGCTAACCACATAGGAATTAAATGTCCATCAGAAGTATGTCTCCTTTAGGCCAGCAGCTAACACACCCCTCTTCACCCTATCGTCCTTTTCTATTGACATTCAGCAGCCTTTGTGTTGCTAAAACCAAAGGACATTTTCTAGTCCTCTATTATTTAACCTCCCAGTGGTTATACATACAGTCATTGATTGTTATCACTCTTCTGCTTCAGACCTTCTGATGTTCCCCATCCCTTACAAGCAATATTGAAATGCCTACCTGGCTGACAAGGCCTAGGTATGCTTGTATGGGGCCCCAGCCAACCTCTCAGTTCTACCAATGGCCACTCTCCCTCACAACGCTCAAGTTACCCTGGCCATCCCTCTATTTCTCCAATGCTCCAAGTTTTCTCCCACCTTAGGACCTTTGCAGGCTTCCCTTGTAGCTCAGTGGGTAAAGAATCTGACTGCAATGTGGGACACCTGGGTTTGCTACCTGGGTCAGGAAGATCCCCTGGAGAAGGGAAGGCTACCCACTCCAGTATTCTGGTCTGGAGAATTCCATGGACTGTACAGTCCATGGGGTCGCAAAGAGTCGGACACAACTGAGCGTTCATTTTCAGGACCTTTGCACCTGTTGTTACCACTACCTAGGTTATCCTATATCCTTAGTAACCCCCTTCACCAGGCTGACTTTTAGCTACCTTTTCGATTTTTAGGTAATCCTTCCTTGAAGTTGAGATTAAGTGTTTCCTAACTCTGAAAAAGTCAGCATTAGGAATTCCTATTACAAAACCTCTTGACATGTATTTTTCCAGCATGGCACTTGCCACAATTGTAATTGATGAAGTGTGTCTTTGTCTAACAAGCTGGAAACAACTCCTTTCGGAAAGGAGGACTGTGTGTGCTGTGGGGCCAGGTGTGGTTTACCTGGTTCCTGTGTGGGACTGGGAGAGGATGTGATAGATACTCTGGAACAGGGAGAAAGAAACAACCAAACAATGGGGAAAGATTACTGTGAAACTTTTACTCATGACCCCCTCAATCCACAGAAATGCTAGAATAATTCCCCAAATGAATCTTATTTCTAGTAGAAATGGGTAGTGCTGCTGCTGAATTTCATAGTCAGGATGTTATCGGGTGAAATAGAGATGGCCTTTGAGGATGCAGGAGGGTGGCGGACATGAGATGCATAATAAGTAAGCAAACCTTGGGGCATCAATAAGAAATTTTGGAGAAGGAATAAAGTTGGCATGCGGCCAGGAGTGATGGCTCTCTAGGGGGATGAGTGGATTACATAGGTTTAATGTCTGTCTCCCCTAGACAGTAAACTATGTGAGGGCAAGGATGGTCTCTTTTGTTCTCTACCCTTTGCTCAGCTCACAATCAAGTACTTTTCACTTGGTAAATACAATTAAATATGTGTTGAATGGATCTTGTCTGTATTTCATTGTCTAGTTTTAATGTTTATCATATTTGGCTCACAGTTATACCATTTAAAATAAGAAACAATTCCAACTTAAAATAGGGAAATTGAAACTTCTTTTAAAATATCACTTGTTTATATTATAGAGCAGTCTTTTCATTGATGATGACAGACAATAATGATAGCTATGTCAAATGAGACTGTTATGGTAAGAACTTATGTGACCCAAGGGCCATCTGATTCCTTGTTTGGGTAGGACAAGTCCTAAGAGGGCCACGAAGCATTCTGACACAATGACAGTGATAAGAGAATAAGCACTGCCCACAACAGTAATCTGAACAGAAATGAGGCCCATTCCTTATACAAATGCACAACCAAGAATAATTTTATACTATTCCAACTGAGTACAAATCTTAGAAAAAAGAACATGTCTACCAATTCTCTTCACCCTGTCACCCAGGTGACACGCTGCATCATCTGCTGCTCCTTGGCACAGTGACCCTGTGGAACCAAAGTCAACTTTTCCAAACAGGACACCCATTCTTATTCCTTCACCTGGATCCCAGGACTAGAGGAGGATTCCAGGAACTGGGCAAGAGTGAGGAAGAAGACAGGAGAATTTTGCCTCCTCTTTGTCACTGATACTCAGCGGGGAAAATGATCACATGATTGTTTTACCCCCACAGGGGATTTAATTCTTGTTGTTAATTATTTACGTTCATGGGGTGGATAGGGGGCACTGGGAATTCTGTCTGTGTAAGGACAGAAGACCCATCAGACAGAGTGGAGGTTTGTCAAACACCCCTTTCAGCACACATAGAGAAAAGTGAAAGACCCCTTCTAGTTTGGACCCACTCTTACTCTTACCATGGCCAGTTTTTCTCCAAAGTACCCTGGGACACATTTTTGTCCCTCTGCTTCAGCAGCGTCACGAAGATCAGCCTTGTTTCCCACCAACATGATAGGAATGCTCTCATGGGCTGCATCCTACCATGAAGAAAAGAAAAAATGGTGCACACATGAAACACTGGACAAGGTATGAGGATGATGACAGCAACAGCTACCTTTCTGAGTGCCCTTTGTATGCCACATGGTGTACAGACAATATCTTTAAACTCCAAAACATCCCTAAAAGGAGACAGACTTTTCCCCATTTCCAGACCAGAACACTGAAATTCAGAGAGGTCAAATAAGATTTCGTAAGGGTGAGGGCCGAGGTCCAAATGACTCCATCATCCTTGCCACTACAGAAACCGATACAAACTCAAGACGCATCACCTAGAGTTACATTTAGCTGTAGTGCTCGCATAATTTGCTATAATTTTCACTCCAAACAGAGGTGATAACAAGCCGGCTTCATTACCCCAGGTACAAAACACACAAATATTTCCTCAGCTATGAGGGGACAAAAAAGGAGTCTGAAAGTTCCACACTCACTGCTATCTGGCTTACGACAACAGCAAAATACAAAGGCCCTAAAGATCAACATATTTCTTGTGAGGAGTTGATAAGCAATCATTCAAAGCACCAGGTTCTCAGGATAATGCTCCCCAATTAGCATGAGCACGTCGTGGCCTTCACAGAGGAGCTGGCTGGCTGACTGGAAGATGTGAGAGGCAGAAGTAAGTTTGAGACTCCACCCCTCCCACCACCTGGCTGCTCACTGGCTGTGACTGCGTGAAGTCCAGCAAGTCTCTTCCTGTTTCTGACTCCATTTCCCTGTCTGAAATGAAGGGGTCAGTAAGGCCCCCTCAGCAGGCTATGATGAGAACTGAAGACTACGTGACTAGAGAAACAGCCTTTTGGCTCTTAAACAAGCGAAGCAGCAGTGCTGACTGACACGTGGGGAAATGATTTTCTGCAGCGCCTAAACACAGCCGGCTGCTCACCCACTTTGGTGCCACACCTGATACAGCATCAAAAATGAGCCCTGAAACTAAAATTATACTTCCTTTCTCTTCTGACCATTTTCCTCCAATAGAATGCATCAGAGTGAAGTAAAAGCAAAGGGGAGAAGGAAATGAAAAGCCCTCCCCCAGACTAGACACCCCACCCATTAATGTGTTAAGTAATTGCATTCTGTGGGGAACTGCTCAGGATCGTATGGAAGCCATTAGTCAAATATTCACTTAAGCCAGCCAAGACTTCTCAAAGCCACATGGGTAAGTAACGGCACCTCCTTCAAGTCTTGACTCAAATATGACCTCCTAGTCTGACCAGCCTGACTGCACCACCTGCAGCGCTCCGCCTCACCATAAGGCCGGTTATCCTGGCCTTGTTTTGCTGCTACATCTAGCACTTCCTATCATTCATTTTATTTATTTATGTTGGTTGCCTTTTCAATAACCTCAGATATGCAGATGACACCACCCTTATGGCAGAAAGTGAACAGAAACTAAAAAGCCTCTTGATGAAAGTGAAAGTGGAGAGTGAAAAAGTTGGCTTAAAGCTCAACATTCGGAAAACAAAGATCATGGCATCCGGTCCCATCACTTCATGGGAAATAGATGGGGAAACAGTGGAAACAGTGTCAGACTTTATTTTTTGGGGCTCCAAAATCACCGCAGATGGTGACTGCAGCCATGAAATTAAAAGATGCTTATTCCTTGGAAGAAAAGTTATGATCAACCTAGATAGTATATTCAAAAGCAGAGACATTACTTTGCCGACTAAGGTCCGTCTAGTCAAGGCTATGGTTTTTCCTGTGGTCGTGTATGGATATGAGAGTTGGACTGTGAAGAAGGCTGAGTGCCAAAGAATTGATGCTTTTGAACTGTGATGTTGGAGAAGACTCTTGAGAGTCCCTTGGACTGCAAGGAGATCCAACTAATCCATTCTGAAGGAGATCAACCCTGGGATTTCTTTGGAAGGAATGATGCTAAAGCTAAAACTCCAGTACTTTGGCCACCTCATGCGAAGAGTTGACTCATTGGAAAAGACTTTGATGCTGGGAGGGATTGGGGGCAGGAGGAGAAGGGGACGACAGAGGATGAGATGGCTGGATGGCATCACTGACTCAATGGACATGAGTCTGAGTGAACTCTGGGAGTTGGTGATGGACAGGGAGGCCTGGAGTGCTGCGATTCATGGGGTTGCAAAGAGTCGGACATGACTAAGCGACTGAATTGAACTGAACTGAACTAGAATACAAACTCCAAAGGGTAGGGCCTTTTTAATGGATATACTGGCAATACATGCACAAAACAGGGATGCCCAAAATATTTTTGAATGTGTAGAAGTTGGAAAGAGATTTCATGTCTTAAGTGTCTCCATTCAACTTTTACCCAAATATCCAATCAACAAATTATTAATAACAGGTAAATGGCCATAATTTTAAGATTTTCTAACCTAGTGGTTTTCAGGTGAAATATATTAATTATTAATTGAGAGGATCCATTCACCACTGACACTCCACTGCTTCCCAATCCTTTCACGCATCTGAACTATCTCACTGTTAGTTTTGACCCATATTATAGTGGCCATATAAACTGTCCCAACAGAATTTCCCCAAATGAGAAAAGGTGAGCCATGGTGAAGACCCACTGAGATAAGTCAAAGTCAAGAGATGGCATCTCATTTTTTCTCCAGTAACAAATTCAATATTTCATCTTGAATACAATTTTCTCTCTTTTCCGACCCTATGAAAGGTAACACCAATAGCTAAATGAATCACTTACGGCAAGTAGGTGCTTACTTACCTAGCAAATTATGGCAGTAGGGCACCTGGCATAGGCCGTAACGTCACATAGGGCTTTTTCAACCCTATGGCTGACCCTGCCTTCTGTGCCTCCTTGTCTTGAGTATAATCCAAAGTCTTAAAAGGGAGATCACGTCCAAAAGTTTCAACAATAAACAGTTTTGCTATAGACCTTAAATATCTGTGCGTGAGTTAGTTGGGATTATCCATTCTTCTCTCGTTGGTCTCCCCAGAGCTTCCTCTGTCCCCTTGAGTAGATGCCTCTCCTCTAGGCACTAACTACCTTGGAGATACTTTCTTGATATTGGAGGAGTTTTTCTTAGCCTGCTGCTCATTCTGGAGCTTCATCAAAAGAACAACCAGTGTTGAATCAGGAGGTCGAATATTCCCTTCCACTCCAGCCTCCAAATGACTACAAGCCAGTCATGCACTTTCTATGCCTCGGGTTTCTCATAAAAAGTGAGGACAACAAGACATTTCCTTCCTTTCTCAGATATGTTACAGAGGTGAATATAACATGTAGAAAATTTTGTGAAATAAAAATACTACATATTCAGTCATGATTTTTCAGTTGAGCAAAATGCATATTTATCATTGAGTCTTATTGCCATTTTTCAGCCAGTCATTTGTTATATCTTTAGTTAGAAAGAGAACATATATTTTAGTTAGAAAGAGAACATATTTTACAGGGTATGAAACAGGCCCAACTAAAGAATCTAGAGGCTGACTTGAGATCAGACAGCAATCAGTTCTCTGTTCAGCCACCACTGCACTTAATGCCTGTTAAAAATGATAGATCACAGACATACTTGAAAAATTATATTAGCCACTAGGTTTTTTTTTTTTTTCCCAGAGACTACACTGAATCATGGCTTGAACTGTAGGTTTTTTGGTGATTAATGGTGATTAATAATGTTGGCAGAACATTAACTTTGGTCAAAATAGTTTCCTACTTTAAAAAATTATTGACCATGAAACGAAGGATATGAAAGCTCCTCAGATGAAAGACACCATCTCATTTGAGCAAAAGAAAGCATAGATAGTAACCACACATTTAAAATACCAACTAGTATGTTAGTAGTACGTTGGGTATGTAAAGACCCAAATCTCTATCGGAAGAAGGCTGAGAACACGGTTCCTATAGAATTTGGACTGGGTGGTGCCAGGTGGTGATGGTATTTCACTTATACTTCTAGCACACGTGTTGGTGTGCTTTCACCTATACATCTAGCACACGTGGAAGCCCCTATTACACCTCCAGTCACACTACACACCCAGCTCCATCACCCTCTTGTTTGTGAGAACTGCTTTTCCTTGGGTTGTCTGGATTTTCACTTGCTGCCAATCGGGTTCTGATCATATTAAAACCCAGGACTTCCCCCTCTCCCACCACCACTCAGAAGCTCACTTTATTAGTGTCCCTGGTTTCCCTGGTAGCTCAGAGGTTAAAGCATCTGCCTGGAATGCAGGAGACCCGGGTTCGATCCCTGAGTCGGGAAGATCCCCTGGAGAAGGAAATGGCAATCCACTCCAGTACTCTTGCCTGGAGAATCCCATGGAGGGAGGAGCCTGGTAGGCTACAGTCGATGGGGTCGCAAAGAGTCGGACACGACTGAGAGACTTCACTTTGGTTCTATGGGAACTGGCCCGCTACTAAGGAGGAGACCAGTGCTGCTAAGTACTATTAGGAACCCTGCCTCCCATATCCAGTTCTTTCTGAGAGCCTAGATCAATGGTTTCTGAGTTCATTTTTACAAAGGAGAAACAGCATTTCCTGAGATCAAGCCTATAACTCTCCCATGTAATTTTTTTGTTGTGTGTTTTGATTTCTTACCTCAATCATATCTACCCATTCTCGTACATTAAGAAAGCTTTTCTCACACGTAACATCATACAGCAGCAAAACACCATCTGCTCTTCTGAAGTAAGACTTGGCAATGCTTCTGAATCTGGAGAAAAGCATGAGGGTAACAGTTCTAATCAGTCAGTCAGTTTGGTGTTGCCTCATTCTTCATCTCTTTTATGCTCACTTTCCCCCCACCCCTCATCTTTAAAGCAAGCCTTGGGACTTCCCTGCTGGTCCAGTGGTTAAGAATCTGCTTTGCAATGTAGGGGGCGCAGGTTCGGTCCCTAGTCAGGGAACTAAGATCCCACATGCGTCAGAGTAACTAAGCCTAAGCAAAACTGCTAACCCCTTGTGCCACAACTAGAGTGTCTGTGTGCTGCAATGAAAGATCCTGCATGACAACTAAAACCCGATGCAGCAAATAAATAAATAAATAAAAATATTAAAAAGAAAAATCTAAAGGCAACGTAATTCTGTGAAATGGTCATCCCAGAGGCCTAGAATGACCTAGTGAAAGGTAACAGGAGAAGAATCTGCACTAGTGATTTAGAAAAGTCAATCATTTCCTCCACCAAACAATCTCAAGAAAGTCTACAAAGCCCAGTGCATAGTCAGGACAAAGTTGAGAGCATAACTTCTAAAACTGTCAGCCCCAGAAACAAGCTACTGGAACCCAACACAGAGAAATATGGAAGGAGAGACACATCCAAGCAAAACTACTTTTTGGGTGGTGGGTAGGGAGTATTTACTGTGGGTGGCTGGAAGAAGACCCAACCATGTGGAACACCACAGGAAGAGCACACCTCAATCTATATGTCCTAACTCAACCAAGTATAATATTTTGCAAGATCTTAAATAGGGCCCTGTCAACCACACGTTTTTAAAATGCTGCTAGAAAATATGAGCTCTGTGTGGGCAGGTATTTGTGTGTGTCTGTTTACTGTTGAATCTGAATACTCTGAGTGGTGCTCTGTTACAGAGGCTGGCAGGTACCCCCAAACTTTTTTGCTGCACAACCAGATTCAGTCTGTTGCCAACGAGATAAGATTAAGACCTATGCTTCACACTTCTGTCCATCAGCAATGAAAGACAGAGAGGGTGTCGCCATATGCAGTTCTACTGTTTAGTTTGCATCTCTTCCCTTGAACAGAGGAGCTGACAGGTCTTCTTCTCCATCTTCTCTGGTGCCCCAGCTCCCCAGCTGCTCACACTGTTGCCACTTTCAGGAGTACTGCCTCACCAACATTCTCTCATTAGAAAAGGGCACTCTCTTTTCCCCAATGTGTCACCAGTTCAAAGGGAGCTTAGAGGGACTCACATGACTGATGACGAAAGAGTGAAGAAGGAAAGGATGTGGAAAAAAGCAAGCATTCTTAAAATTCTAACACTATATCAGAACTCTATTATCATGAGCACAAAAGATACCGAACGTCCTACAAGGCTTGTCCATGCAAACCCCAGCAGAATTCAAAGCTCTGGGGAAAGCACTTGCCTCTCCTGGCCAGCTGTATCCCACAGCTGCAGTACTGTCTGTTCTCCATCTACGATCAGCATTTTCATTTGAAAATCAACTCCTGAAAAAGAATGTAAGAGAACATGGAGAACACGACGTAAATAATTCCATTGGATTTTACTTTTCAAGCCCTCTTTAGATGAGACAAAAGCCAATAGGGTGAAGTTCAGTGAGACAGCGGAAAGAACCTGGCCTTCAATGAGAGTGACCTTCACATAGTAATTATAAGCCAGACCACACGTGCACATCACAGGTTGGCTGGCTTGGGGAAGGATTTAATCTGTGGACAAAAGGAAAATCTATGTTCTGTGTTCACGTAATTAGATGGACTCAGTTTTATGTGTGTGCATGCACACAAATATGCCTATGTATATATATATGTATTATATATACATATACATATATATATGTATTATATATACATATACATATATATATGTATTATATATGCAGGTATATCCATGTGTGTATGCATATGTATATAGGTACATGTATATGGTGTGTATATATGCCAGGTGCTCTAGCAACTGAACCAAATATTTTAGGCTTTTTATGGCTCAAACTGAAGTGAACTTTCAGCTTTGTTATCTTGAAGGGTTTTAACAGTACCATAAATTTACAAAGACATCCATTGTGAAGAGGGTAACCAATCTGTTTTAGGGTTTCTGGTTATCAAAATAAGAGTTCTTTGCGACCCCATGGACAGTAGCCTACCAGTCTCCACTGTCCATGGGATTTTCCAGGCAAGAATACTGGAGTGGGCTGCCATTTCCTTCTCCAGGGGATCTTCCCAAGCCAGGGACTGAACTTGGGTCTCCTGCATTGCAGACAGACGCTTTACCGTCTGAGCCACCAGGGAAGCCCAGATAAAGAATAATAATATATGATAATTTGCATATCTTCAACTTCTTTTTACTAATTATTATGCAAATGTGGAAATGAGGAGACTACTTTTCCTTGTTCTGAGAGGTATTATTCATGTGTTCCATTGTGAGGGAGGGGAGGGAACATACACGGCTATAATTCTGACCATGATGACAAACTGGCCATCAGTAAGATCACTTCATCAACATCAAGTGACTCCTGATCAGAAAGGCTTTCCCTGGGCATCCTATGCCAAAGGGCACTTCTCCCAAACCTTGTTTTTAAAATGTGTTTCTCATCCGTTTCCCTCTTGGTGGGCTGGGATCTAGCTGGCTTTGTTTACTGTGTATCTGTGGTGCTTGCAGGGCTTCACTGGCGGCTCAGTCGGTGAAGAATCTGGCTGCAAGGCAGGAGACTGGGGTTGGGAAGATCCCCTGGAGGAGGGCATGGCAACCCACTCCAGGATTCTCTTGCCTGGAGAATCCCCATGAACAGAGGAGCCTGGCAGCTGCAGTCCATGGAGTCTCAAAGAGTCGGATACAGTTGAGCGACTAAGCAGTGCCTATAACAGTATGTGGCTCACAGTAGGACTCCAGAAGTGCTTGTTGAATAAATGAATTCATCATCTCTGGCGTTAAAATTGGTTTGGTTGATCTCACTGGGTAAGCAGATACCTTAGTCCCTTGTTAACGGATACCTCAGTCCCTTGTTAGTCTTCCTTTCCGAAATTTAGGCCTTGGCCAAAGCAGAGGACTATTCTATAGGGAAGGACATGTGAGCACTGATACACATATGTACATATGTATTATACAGAGGGAAAAGAAAGAGATCTCTGGGTCTGTGAATATAGTACCTAAAGAAAATAGAATCAACCTAAGGAAGGTCATTTTCCCATTATCCTCTGAAAAAGAACCATACCCAGGGTAGCACTTGTGTTTCCTCGAAATTCATTCTTGCAAAGTCTCATGAGGAAACTCGACTTCCCCACTGCAGCGTCCCCGGCCAGCACAATCTTGTAAGCCTTCTGCGAGCTGGAAGATTTATGGCTTTCATCCACCATGTCTGTCTAGGGGAAGGAAGCCACAGTGGGTGACAAAGGCAGTGCCCGCTTTCTTCCTAGTAAGTTATATGACATGAACATGAAGATTGTTCATGAAAAGAAGTGTCTCTGAAACCACGTACCTGTGGTGAAAGCGCAGAGATGGGCTTTCTTGAGGAGCTAACGATACTGCCTTCACTAGCAGATTCTGGGGGCTTCCAGTTCAGGACGGAAGCCACGCCTTCTGAGCCATATGTCTCTTCATCCCTTATATCAGGAACCTGTTTTTTTTTTTTTTTTAAGTCGGTCATTAAAAAACAAAGAAAGTCTTTCATTACACACGTACATCGTGAAATAAAAAGAAGAAAAATATGCTGCTGAATCAACAGTCAATGCTGTTAGGGAACAGAGCGGCCACAAAAGGAAATCTATTTTCCTTTTTCCCTAACTTGGTAGAGAAAAATGTTCTCCCAACTATAATTCACATGTACAACCTTTAAAACAATGCCTCTGACAGATAAAAGCTCAAACAGGGTGGGATATGTATTTCTATGGAAGAAAGGAGAGCAGGCCTAGGACTTGAAGCAGTGACTTCAGGGCTTACGTCCGTGTCCGAAGCATCACCCCCAAAGCTCTCTTGCATGCCGTGTGACTTCTGGAATCCCCTCTGGTGCTTGTACTCCACCTCTGAGTCATACTCATTGGAATCTCGCAGGGTAGACAAGCCACTGTCGAAGCAGCTTTCGGGCAGGCTGTCAACATCACAATTCATCCTCTGCATGGGATCACAGAGGGCCAGCGAGTCACAGTCCTCATCCATGTAGGAACAGCGGGATGATCTGGTAATAAAGGAGAGGACTGCTATACCTGAGGGCTAGTGATTCTCAAGATGACACAGCAATGGAATCAGACAGCAATGCAATCAAGACCAATATTTTTGTTCTTACCAAGAGCGTAATGTATTCCATGATTAAGCATCAGGGGAAATAAAAAACTCAAAGAAACAGTTCGTTCTATGCAATAATTGATTAAGATAAAGACATTTAAATCAAGTCAAACATTTAATAAAGGAAGTCATTTAAAAACAATCACCATCCTTATACAAAAAGAATCAGAATGTCCAGGATGTGAATGCAATCTCAAGTTGTGTTAACAAAAAACGTATACAGAACATGGGAACATTTTTATTCTAATGTGATCGGACCATATTCTGAACAGTGTGTTCATTTCTGGATAAAATCTCTATTGTGACTTGAGACTTAAAACCCTCCAGTCTGAGAAATGATTCAGTGCACTTGGCTTAAGTTGTAATTGTTTCTTCTCTCCTCAAATACTTGGAAGAGTTAACACTAAGGGCCAACTGATAAACTTTTCCGGGAGTCACATCTCTAATCAACATGGTGAAAAATGACAGGCAGTTAGAAATGTATGACCCTGGAATGGTTTGCATATGAGATGAGTTTTCTGCCACTAAGTATTGACATGTCTGGAAAGACTCTTGATGGGAGGGGTTTCCTAAGAAGGTGCACCATAGAAAAACTAGAAATCCTGACTTCTATGGATCTTTCCACTTGGGAAACTCCAATATTTTATAAATGTTCATTTTCTCATTTTATTTTGCTTTTCCATTTGATTCCCTTAAGTATCTAAGTTTATATTGAAAGAAAACAAGAGTAACAACTTATTTAGTCCCTACTACACATCGGGAACCATACTAGCCACTAGATATGATATCATCAGAAAGAGGAAATGGGAAGGAAACATAGATCTCCAGATATGAGAAATATTCTCAATGAATATTCTTAGACAAGAAAGGGTAATCTTTACAGAAATATATGCCATGTAAACCTGAGAAGTCAAAAATATTTTGGTATTATTAGCGAATGTTTAAAATTAACTAAAAAAGGTAATTTAATCACCTAACTTTCTGTAAATATGTTGCTCAATTATAAAGTCTTTCTCCTGGAATAGGAATTTCTCACCATATCTCAATCTGCTTAGCTAAATGTGTGTACATTTTTAAAATTTGTGTCATCTTTTATGAAACTCTCCTTCTGACACCAATTTTAGGTCAAGCTGTAAGAAACCTAAAGAAACTGTTTCATTATAATATAATGAAATATATAAAAATATATAAAAATCAGCTCCACGTTATGATCAGTCAGAACATTTTTTTTAACCTATTTGTATTTCTGATTAGGAATGACAGAGAAAAAAATCCTGACTGAAAAGACACCTTTATACAGAATCTAAATTAAAAATATAGGTACAGATCAGACTTTCTCCAGAGAAGGCAGTGGCAACCCCCTCCAGTACTTTTGCTTGGAAAATCCTATGGACAGAGGAGCCTGGTAGGCTGCAGTCTATGGGGTTGCTACGAGTCGGACACGACTGAGTGACTTCACTATCACTTTTCACTTTCATGCCTTGGAGAAGGAAATGGCAACCCACTCCAGTGTTCTTGCCTGGTGAATCCCAGGGACTGGGGGGGCCTGGTGGGCTGCCGTCTATGGGGTCACACAGAGTTGGACACAACTGAAGTGACTTAGCAGCAGCAGCAGACTTTCTCAAACTCAACTTATATACATACCTTTTCAAAAGTAAACTAGTCTTTTTGCCTGAAGAATATTTTCATTACGATTAAATATGTAAAAATATAACCCAAGTTATATATTTTAGAGTTTTTAGAAAAAACACAAAACTAAAACAAATATACAACTTAAAATCCAATAAGGACACAAAAGCAATAAATAAAAATAAATTTACAAGATGCTTTTGATTAAAAAATTTTAATTGAAGTATAATTGATGTATACTATTATATAAATTATAGGCACAGAATATAGTGATTCACAATTTCTACAGGTTATATACTCCATTTATAGTTTTTATAACATATTGGTTATATCCCCTGTGTT
The DNA here is from genome assembly GCF_001704415.2 of Capra hircus. Lineage (NCBI taxonomy): Eukaryota > Metazoa > Chordata > Mammalia > Artiodactyla > Bovidae > Capra > Capra hircus. Next base: position 76,027,674 of record NC_030815.1, read on the forward strand.
GTATAATATATCCTTATAGCTTTTTTATGCCTAATAGTTTGTACCTTTTACTACCCTACCCCTATATTGCTCCTTCCTCCTCTCCCCACTAGTAGCTATTAATTGGTTCTCTATATCTGTAAGCCTGCTTCTTTTTTGATATATTCACTAGTTTGTTGCATTTTTTTAGATTCCACATATAAGAGAAATCATACAGTATTTTTCTTTCTCTGTATGATTTATTTCACTTAGCATAATGTCCTCCAAGTCTATCCATGTTGCTGCAAATGGCAAAAATTTCATTCCTTTTTTTTAATGCATGAGTTGTATTTCACTGTATATATACACACTACATCCTTTTAATCCATTCATCTGCTGATGGACACTTAGGTTGCTTACATATTGTGGCTATTGTAATTCTACTATGAACACTGGGCTGCATGTATCTTTTAGAATGTTTTTTTTTTCCCAGATACATACCCAGACGTGGAATTGCTGGGTCATATCATTTGTTATTTGTGTTCTTTTTGATGATACCCATTCTGACAGGTGTGAGGTGATATCTTATTGTGGTTTTGATTTGAATTTACCTGATAATTAGTGATGTTGAGCATCTTCTCATATGCCTATTGGCCACTAGCATCCTCTTTAGAAAAATGTCTATTCAGTTCTTCTGCCAATTTTTAAATTTGGTTGTTTGCTTTTTTGATGTTAAGTTGTATAAGTTGGATATTATGTATGTTGGATATTAACTCCTTATTGGTTATATGATTTCCAAATATTTTCTGCCATTGAGTGGGTTGTCTTTGATTTTCTGATAGTTTCCTTTGCTGTGTAATAGCTTGTAAGTTTAATTAGGTCCCATTTGTTTGTTTTTGCTTTTATTTCCTTTGTTTTAGGAGACAGATCCAAAAACGATTCTATGGTTTATATCAGAATGTTCTGCTTACATTTTCCTCTATGAGTTCTATGGTACCTGATCTTACATTGGTTTCAAATAGGAAAAGAAGTATGTCAAGGCTGTATATTGTCACCCTGCTTATTTAACTTATATGCAGAGTACATCATGAGAAACACTGGACTGGAAGAAACACAAACTGGATCAAGATTGCTGGGAGAAATATCAATAACCTCAGATATGCAGATGACACCACCCTTATGGTAGAAAGTGAAGAGGAACTAAAAAGCTTCTTGATGAAAGTAAAAGTGGAGAGTGAAAAAGTTGGCTTAAAGCTCAACATTCAGAAAACGAAGATCATGGCATCTGGTCCCATCACTTCATGGGAAATAGATGGGGAAACAGTGGAAACAGTGTCAGACTTTATTTTTTGGGGCTCCAAAATCACTGCAGATGGTTGCAGCCATGAAATTAAAAGACGTTTACTCCTTGGAAGAAAAGTTATGACCAACCTAGACAGCATATTCAAAAGCAGAGACATTACTTTGCCGACTAAGGTCCATCTAGTCAAGGCTATGGTTTTTCCTGTGGTCATGTGTGGATGTGAGAGTTGGACTGTGAAGAAGGCTGAGTGCCGAAGAATTGATGCTTTTGAATTGTGGTGTTGGAGAAGACTGTTGAGAGTCCCTTGGACTGCAAGGAGATCCAACCAGTCCATTCTGAAGGAGATCAGCCCTGGGATTTCTTTGGAAGGAATGATGTTAAAGCTGAAACTCCAGTACTTTGGCCACCTCATGTGAAGAGTTGACTCATTGGAAAAAACTCTGATGCTGGGAGGGATTAGGGGCAGGAGAAGAAGGGGATGACAGAGGATGATATGGCTGGATGGCATCACTGACTCGATGGATGTGAATCTGAGTGAACTCTGGGAGTTGGTGATGGACAGGGAAGCCTGGTGTGCTGCTATTCATGGGGTCGCAAAGAATTGGACATGACTGAGAGACTGAAGTGAACTGTACTAATCTTACACTTACGTCTTTGATCAATTTTGAGTTTACTTTTGTACATAGTGTTAGAAAATGTTCTAATTTCATTCTTTTACATAAAGCTATCTGGTTTTCCCACGACAGCTACTGAAGATACTGTGTTTTTTTCATTGTATATTCTTGCCTCCTTGTAATAGATTTATTGACTGTAAGTGCATGGATTTATTTTTGGATTCTCTGTCTTATTCCACTGATCTATATATGTGTCTGTTTTGATGACTGTAGCTTTGTAGCATAGTCTGAAGTCTGTGAGTATGATTCCTCCAGCTCTGATATTCTTTTTCAAGATGATGTTGGCTATTCAGGGTGCCCTGTCTTTCCACACAAATTTTGAAATTATTTTTTCTAGTTCTGTGAAAAGTGCCTTTGGTATTTTGTTAAGGATTACACTGTTAGGGATTGCACTGGCTGTAGATTGCACTGGTCATTTTAACAAAATTCATTCTTCCAATCCAAGAACACAGTATATGTTTCCATCTACTTGTGTCATCCTCAGTTTCCTTCATTGGTGTCTTATAGCAGTAGTCCCCAGCCTTTTGGTATCAGGGACTGGTTTCATTGGAAGGGAATTTTTTCATGGACCAGGGTGGGAGATATGGTTTAAGGATGATTCAAGCACATTACATTTATTGTGCACTTTATTTCTATTTTGTGGCAACCGCAGGATATTTTGCCTTGACTTTAGGGTCAGGGTTCACACTCCTATGAGAATCTAATGCCGCTGCTGATCTGACAGGAGGCAGAGCTCAGGCAGTAATGCGAGCGATGGGGAGTGGCTATAAATACAGATTAAGCTTCACTTGCTCCCCTGCCACTCACCTCCTTTTGTGCAGCCAGGTTCCTAACAGGCTACAGACTGGGGTTGGGGATCCCTGTCTTATAGTTTTCCTAGACAAGTCTTTTACTTCCTTATGTAGGTTTATTCCTAGGTATTCTTATTCTTTTTGATGAGATGATAAATGAAAATATCTCAATTTCTGATAGTTCATTGTTAGTGTATAAAAATGCAACAGATTTCTATTAAATTGATACAAAATTAATACATAAATTACAAATATACAAATTTGTATATAATATTATAATATTACAAATCTGTAATATATAAATTACATTAATTAAATTAATATACAAATTAATTTTGTATCCTGGAATTTTACCAAATTCATTGATGAACCTAACAGTTTTCTGGTAGCATCTTCAGGATTTTCTATATATAGTTTCATGTCATCTGCAAACAGTGAATTTCACTTCTTCCTTTTCAATTTGAATTTGTTTTGTTTCTTTCTCTTCTCCGAGTGCTATGGATAGGACTTCCAAAATCATGCTGAATAAAAGTGGCAAGAGGGGGCATCCTAGCCTTGTTCCTGATTTTAGAGGAATGCTTTCAATTTTTCATGTTGAGTATGGTATTAGCTGTGGGTCCATCATACATGGCCTTTATTATTTTGAGGTGTGTTTCCTCTATGCCCACTTTTTGGAAAGTTTTTCAAATCATAAATGGCTGCTGAATTTTGTCAAAGGCTTTTTCTTTATCTATTGAGATGACTATATAATTTTCATTCTTCAACTTGTTAATGTGGTATATCACATTGAAACAGGAAAATCCTTGCATCCCTAGGATGAATCCACTTGATCATGATGTATGACCATGAAGCATTGTTGGATTCAATTTGCTAATATTTTGTTGAGGATTTTTTTGCATCTATGTTTATCAGTGATGCTGCTGCTATTGCTACTAAGTCACTTCAGTCGTGTCCGACTCTGTGTGACCCCATAAACAGCAGCCCACCAGGCTCCCCCATCTCTGGGATTCTCCAGGCAAGAACACCAGAGTGGGTTGCCATTTCCTTCTCCAATGCATGAAAGTGAAAAGTGAAAGTGAAGTCACTCAGTCGTGTCCGATTATCAGTGATATTAGCCTATAATTTTCTTTTTTAGTGATACCTTTGTCTGGTTTTGGTATCAGGGTGATGGAGGTCTCAGAGGATGAGTTTGGAAGTATTCCCTCCTCTGCAATTTTTTGGACTAATTTGAGAAAGATAATTGCTAATTCTTCACTAAACGTTTGGCAGAATTCACCTCTGAAGCTATCTGGTTCTGGACTTTTGTTTGTTGGGAGTTTTAAAATTACTAATTCAATTTCATTACTGGTAATTGTTCTGTTCATATTTTCTATTTCTTCCTAGTTCATTCTTGGGAGACTGTACCTTTCTAAGAATTTGTCCATTTCTTTTAGGTTGTTCACATTATTGGCATATAGTTGTTTGTAGTAGTCTCTTATAATCCTTTGTATTTCTGTGGTGTTGGCTATGTCTTTTCTTTTTTCATTTCTGACTATTGATTTGGACCCTCTCTCTTTTTTGATGAATCTGGCTAAAGGTTAATCAATTTTATCTTTTCAAAGAATCAGCTTTTTGTATCTTTTCTATATCTTTTAGTTTCTATTTCATTTATTTCTGATCTTTATGATTTCTTTCCTTCTACTAACTTTGGGTTTTGTTTGTTCTTTCTCATTGCTTTAGGTGTAAGGGTAGGTTGTTTATTTGTGATTTTTGTTTCCTGAGGTAAGCTTATATCGTATAAACTTTCCTCTTAGAACTGCTTTTGCTGTGTCCCATAGGTTTAGATCATTATTGTTTAGTTTTCATTTACCTCTGGGTATTTTTTTAATTTCCTCTTTGACTTTCTCAGTGAGCTGTTGGTTCTTTCATAGCATATTGCTTAGTCTCCCATGTGTTTGTGTTTCTTTACAGTTTTTTCTTGTAGTTGATTTCATTTCATTGTGTTGTGGTTAGAAAGATGCTTGATATGATTTCAGTTTTCTTAAATTTACTGAGGCTTGTTTTTGTGGCCTATCATGTAATCTATCCTGGCAAATGTGCCATGTACACTTGAAAGAATGTGTATTCTGCTACTTTTGGATGGAATGTTCTCTCTATATCAATTAAGTCCATCTGGTCTAATGTCATTTAAGGCCTATGTTTCCCTATTGATTTTCTATCGGATCATCTATCCATTGATGCAAGTTAAAGTCCCCCCCCACTACTATTGTGTTATTGTTGATTTTTTCTTTTTTGTCCATTAATTTTTGCTTATATATTTAGGTGCTTCTATGTTGGGTTTAGATATATTTACAATTGTTATATCTTCTTGGATTCATCCCTTGATCATTATGTAGTATCCTTTTTTGTCTTATAACAGTCTTTATTTTAAAGTCTGTTTTGTTTGATATAAGTCTGCTATTCCAGATTTCTTTGGATTTTCCTATGTATGGAAATCCTTTTCCCATCCCTTCACATTCAATGTGTGTGTGTCTCTAGACCTGAAGTGAGTCTCTTGTAGGCTACACATATATAGGTCTTATTTTTATATCCATTCAGTCACTCTATGTCTTTTGGTTGAAGTATTTAGTCCATTTACATTGTTGACGGGGTGATTTTAGCAGAAACTAATGTCTGTGGCTGGGGATTTGTTATATAAGTGAACGTTGAAATGTCTCTTGTCAGTAGTGTTTGGGTAACAAAAGACATATAAATATGTCTCTGGTCAATAATGTATTAAAGTAATTATCAATGTGAAGAATCTTCCTGCCAAGAAGGAGACACAGGTTTGATTCCTGGGTCAGAAAGATCCCCTGGAGAAGGAAATGGCAAGCCATTCCAGTATTCTTGCCTCAGAAATCCCATGGATGATGGAGCCTGGCAGGGTACAGAGCATGGGGTTGCAAAAGAGCTGGACATGACTTAGTAACTAAACAAACAAACAAAAACAATCTTATTGTCATTTAAAAGATTATTTTGGTCTTGTTTTGCAGGTATTTTTTCCCTTTCTTCTTCTTTTGTTCTTTTCTCTTGTGATCTGATGACTAATAAGTTTTACATTAGCATCAAAAAGAAAACAAAATATTAACTTCCTATATCAAACTGTAAGTACCCCCTAAAGGAACATCAGTCTGGATCATGGTGGCCCTCTAGTGACTGTTCAAGGTTATGAGCACAGAAGTGCTACATTCCTGTCACTTTGAGGCAATGGGATGTGATGACTTTGTCCCTTAGTCATATTGCTAAGGAGCTCTTTGTTTAGTACTACCAGCCTTATTCATGGTGTCCACTATTTCCAAAAATGAATCATGGTGAAATTTCTGAAATAATTTTCAGTAATCTAGCTTTTCCCTTATTTGCTTAGAACTGACCTTAAGCATCAGTAAAGAAAAATAGCATCACACTCACATATTTTAAAAAGTAATATCTACTTCTCAAAAACAGAAAAGCCAGATGCCTAGAGATACCATTAAATTTTTTTATTTCACAAATCAGTGAAAAATTCTGATATTTGGATAAAATTTTATTAAAAGTGATCACCAATAACCTTGAAAATAGACCTTTTGGAAAAGCTATCTGGCCATTTTGCTGTTGCCAAGATATTAAGTGCATTATTCTTTAGCCCAAAAGTTCTCAAATGAAAAGGGAAGGAACATAAAATATGAAAGTGGCATCAGAAATGGAAGGCCAGAGATCTACAGTTTATGCACTCACTTCTACCATCAAACTTTGATACACTACAAAATGAGCCTTCTAAGTAGCAACACTGGACACGTATGGTAAATCTCCTACATATGAACCTTCAAGTTGTGAACTTTCAAAGATGTGAACATGCATTTCATCAATGTCAGGCATGAGTGAAATTGCCCTCCATCTCCTATTGCTGACAATCCTTCAGCTCTACCATCTCCCACCTCCTCTCCTATCTCCATTCAGTAACTCTTCTTACCTGTTCACTCACTGCCAGCCCCTGTATGCCAGCTGCTGTACTTACTACTGTACTTTCCAAGGTACTGGACTGTAAGACTAAAAATGTTTGCTTTATTTTTTGAGTTTGCTTTTTACGTGTGAAAATATTATAAACCTATTACAATACAGTATTACAGAGCAGGTTGTATTAGTTGGGTACCTAGGCAAACTTTGTCAGACTTATGAACTCTGTGAATGTGCTCTTGGAATGGAACTCATTTGTATATAGGAGATTTATTGTATATGTACACACATGTATACACAAATATAATCTTTCAGTTTTCATTGCTAGATCTCAAGTTATAGCAGGGCCAATATTTCACTTCATTTGATTAAAAACAGAGCTAAATTCTCACTTCTGGAAAGCCTCTGTGACTCCTTTAGTACATTAACTCATAAACATCTACTCTCTACATTTCTGTTTGTTTCGAAAGTTTCCCTTTCCTTAAACATAGCTTGCATAATACATACTGAGCTGCTAAACATTTACAGATTGTTCCAAGAATCTTAACATCATACACCACAACATCACGTATGGTAGTTCCACTGGCTTCCCTGAAACACCTCTTACAAAGGGCACTTCTAAGAAATAAGACATAATAGGGATGAAGTAAGGGTGAGCATACATAAAACCAAGTCATAATAACATCTTACAGAAATCACTTTGCCCTCTCTGAAACATTTTAAAATACTTTAATCTTTACGTGTTTCATGTTTCAGAAATTTACAGAGAGTAGAAAACATAAATTAGTGCCCCAAATATATTCTTTTCATTCACCTCTAAGGAAATGTACTTTCCTTTTAACTTTGATCCAGAATTCAAACAAAAAGTTAAAAGGTGTTAACATACCTGTCATAGCCCAGAGGTTGAGGAGAATGAAGATTAAATTTAGGACTGCTTCTAGAAATTGTATTCCCTGGTGAGATATTATTTATGCGCTGTAATACATAAAATACAGAAGCAATATTTTGTCATTCCATTTAAACATTTTATATACATTTTAAAAACCTGTAGTACACTAATTTACTAATGTAATTGAGAGTTTGGTATCCTACATGAGAAAATGTAAGCACAGATAGCAAGGGAAAAAGTGCAACAAATGCCCAAAGGACTCTGTCTCTTCATTATGTCTGAAGTCCAAATCCTGCCATATAGGCCCTCAAGGGGCATCCCAGATTTGCCAGGACCCTGCAGTACCAGCTTTGGATTAGTCTCTTCTCAAATCATCATTTGACTTAGTGACTGACTCATCCACACCCAAAGCTGTGGCACTGGAACCCCAACCTTGAAGCTGCCCTCCAAAAGTCAGGGAAGAGGCTTTCTGGCTTTCTGGTTTGGAAAAGGTCCTCAAAATTCTAAATGGGCCTTAGCTTGTTTCTGTAGGAGGGTTTAAAAGCCCAAAGTCTCCACTCTGGTATCTTATAATCACAAAGAACAACCAAAGAGTCTACATAAACTCCTCGGCCAGAAGCACTCTCCCTCTTCTCTCTACAGGGAAATAGTTATTTCTACCTCCATGAGACATCTTACTTTTTATATTAGTGGTATCTGTGCACATCTTAATTCCCTGCATGTGTGCAAAGTTGCTTCAGTCGTGTCCGACTCTAGGCAAGAATACTGGAGTGGGTTGCCATTTCCTCCTCCATGGGATCTTCCTGACTCAGTGATCGAACCCATGTCTCTTATGTCTCCTGCATTGGTAGGAGGGTTCTTTATACTAACACTACCTGGGAAGCCCCCTTAAGTCCTTACCACACTAGAAACTTTTCCAGGATCCAGGCCACACCTTTTATATCTTTCTCTGGTTTTCTGGAACACTGGACAAAGCGTTGGCAAATATCTACACATTATTCAGAGGAGTGGCATATTTTTTAACTTGGGAAAATGTTGCCTCCTTTTATTATATGAAATTGTTTTCTCATTCTTATAAGCTCTAAGAAAATACACAGTTTTTTAATCAAAATACTCTACCACAAGAAAGAAGAAAATGCGTTATAAAATTCTGTGGCATACCAAGGATCTGCTGAACTTGCTGTAGCTGTTTTCAAGGGCACTCCTTAGGCCGTCGTTACTGTCATGCAGTTTCCTGTTAGCTGTTCTACAGAGTAAATACATACAATACATAAGCAGATAAGGAAAGTATTAGTGGGATCAATGTCACCACTTTCTTTTCAGGCTGTGATGTTCAGAGCATGGACCTATTACCTCTTGTAACTTTCTACCACTTCCCTTCAAATCTAAACTGAGATGTTAATTCATTACTAGAAGTGCAACTTAACAATGTGTCAACTCTCTTTAAAGGTCTCCAGGCATTTTAGGAGTGAGTCAGTCATGCTGTGGAAACTGCTTCTCCTTCAGGGAGCTCCACTGTTAAAGACAGGTTTGGTGCAGGCCTTTCTGTTCCCTAAAGGCCTGAAGCCAGCCTGCCCCACTTACTCTCTCTCCCCTCCATGCTGGGGGATAGATCTGCTGTGTTCTGTCACACTTCTTTCTCCTGGCTCCTCCTACTTGTGGCCTGGTTCTGTACTGCCAGGCACATTATATACCAGTTAAAAACTCAAAAGCTACATGCAAAAAAATGAAATTAGAACACCTCCTAACACCATACACAGAGAGAAACTTGAAATGGATTAAAGACCTAAATGTAAGACCAGAAACTATAAAACTCTTAGAGGAAAACATAGGCAGAACGCTTGATGACATAAATCAAAGCAAGATCCTCTGTGACCCACTTCCTAGAATAATGGAAATAAAACAAAAGTAAGTAAGTGGGACATAATTAAACTTAAAAGCTTTTGCACAGCAAAGGAAACTATAAATAAGGTGAAAAGACAACCCTCAGAATGGGAGAAAATTCCCTTTTTCTCCCAAAGGAAACAACTGACAAAGGATTAATTTCCAAAATATATAAGTAGCTCATACAACTCAATACCAGAAAAACAAACAACCCAATCAAAAAGTGGGAAAAAGACCTAACTAGACATTTCTCCAAAAAAAAAACCATACAGATGGCTAACAAACAAATTAAAAGATGCTCAATACTGCTCATTTTTTGAGAAATGCAAATCAAAACTACAACAAGATATCACCTCACACTGGTCAGAATGGCCATCATCAAAAAGTCTACAAACAATAAATGCTGGAGAGGGTGTGGAAAAAAAGGGAACCCTCTTGCACTGCTGGTGGGAATGTAAATTGATAAAGCCACTATGAAAGATGGTATGGTGATTTCTTGAAAAAACTAGGAATAAAACCACCATAAGACCCAGCAGGCCCACTCCTAGGTATATACCCTGAGGAAACCAAAACTGAAAAAGACACAGGTATCCCATTGTCCACTGTAGCACTATTTACAATAGCTAGAACATAGAAGCAACCTAGATGTCCATCAGCAGATGAAGAAATTTTGGTACCTATATACAATGGAATATTATTCAGCAATAAAAAAGAACACATTTGGACAGTTCTAATGAGGTGGATGAACCTAGAGCCTATTATACAGTGTGAAGTAAGTCAGAAAGAGAAAGTTAAATATCGTATACTAATGCATATTTGTGGAATCTAGAAAGGTGGTCCTGGAGAATTTGTCTACAGGGCAGCAATGGAGAAAGACATAGAGAACAGACTTATGGACACGGGGAGAGGGCAGGAGAGAGTAACATGGAAACTTACATTACCATATGCAAAACAGATAGCCAATGGGAATTTGCTGTATGTCTCAGGGAACTCAAACAGGGTTCTGTAGCAACCTAGAGGGGTGGGATGGGGAGGGAGGTAGGAGGGAGGTTCAGGAGGAAAGGGACATATGTATACCTTATGGCTGATTCATGTTGAGGTTAGACAGAAAACAACAAAATTCTGTAAAGCAATTATCCTTCAATTAAAAAATAAATTAGTTAAAAGAAGCTCCAATATTGACTCAGGGTTCAAACCCCAACTCAGGCACTTACTTTCCATATATCTTACAGAAGCCATTTAAACAGCCAGAGCCTCAGCAACCTCTAAAATCAAATAGTCTCTGCCTTAGAGACCAGCTACTCTTTCCCTGCTTCAGGTTTATTCATCCTTCAGAACTCAATTCAATTGTTTCTTCCTCTAAAAACACTTTCTGGACCTTCCTGGATAGGAGAATGCCCTTATGAGATACATGGTTCCCCGTGGCCCCCCTCTCTCTTTTGGCACGTTATATTTAGAAGTACTGATCAGGTTCCATCTTCTTCCCCTAGACTAGCCCATAAGGAGAGAGGCTAAGTGCCTCTCTGAGTGTCAGCTCCTGGCATACATGAACCATAAAAGGTGCTAAATGAAAACCTGCTGAATAAATGAACAGATGAATTAACAGGATTTTTACAACATATCAACTCTATCAGTGCCATAGGTGAAGCTTAATAAGCATTTGTAATGGTGAAAAAACCATCAAGCCTGACCTGACATTATCTGGGGGAAGTAAAACCAGAAGAAAATATTGCCTGGGAGAAAAGAGAGAAAGGGTGTCAGGGAAGAGGGAGGTGTTGTCAGTGAGGTCCTCAGATAATGGATTCTGCAGCTTAGTTGCAGAGCTGACAGAGCAGGTGCAATATTTCCAAGAGATTTGAAAAAAGAAAAATATACTGCTAACCAGGCACAATAAACTGAGTGAGAATGATCGTGTATGCCTAGTGATGTGACATGCACTATGCGGGATGCCTGAAACCTCTCAGTGTGCCAAGCTGCACAGAAAGCTGATGAGGTCAGGGCTGTTGTTCTTTACAGCATAATAAATATGTTATAAAGATACAATGGACATACCAACCTGAATTAAGAGGACTTTTAGAGAATTATAATCTTGTTCCTAAATTGGAGGAGTTTATGTAGGATTAGCAGCATCAGAAAGCTAAACTAATGTGCAAAAGTCACCATATCAAGAAGGAATATGTGTGGGTC